>NW_024879238.1:1228819-1557812 GCF_018340385.1 Cyprinus carpio | reverse complement strand
TCCAGACCCTAAGGGCCAAATCCCAACAAAAGTATTCTTATTATAAGTTTTTCAATTTAAAATGGCTACTTTTAGTACTTTTCAAAATAAGCATGCAACCCCTATACGTTTTTTCAGCTTGAGTCTGGGGGTGTATGGGCATTTACAATTAACTTGGTAACACTTTTAAAATACTTTCATTAATACATCAACAAACATTACATAATTTTTAACTAATCATTACTTAATATTTCACATATCTCTTTTCTTTTTGAAATGTAATATGCAAAATGACAATGGAATATGTAAAATTGCAATGTATTTCCTGTATTTAAATTTACATTTTCCCATACATATGTGCAACATTTAGTGCAAAATGAAAATTCAATGATCCATCCCCAGGGTTCAAAGTCCAAAGGGTAAGGAAATCTCGCTTAAACATTTATAACATTATACATTTATGTTACTCATTTATAAATCTGCTGTTGTCAAAAACAACAAAAAAGCTCTATCAACTTCATAGCCTAAATGTTAGTATTGTAAGTTTAATATTGTAATGTAAAAACAAAAAAAAACAAACAAACTTTGACTACGCGTGGCCAAAAAGTTTTGAGAATTACATAAATTTTGGGAAAATTGGAAAAGTTGCTGCTTAAGTTTTTATAATAGCATTTGCATATACTCCAAATGTTATGAAGAGTGATCAGATGAATTGCATAGTCCTTTTTTGCCATGAAAATTACTAATCCCAAAAAAACCTTTCCACTGCATTTCATTGCTGTCATTAAGGACCTGCTAAAGATCATTTCAGTAATCATCTTTTTAAACTCAGGTGAGAATGTTGACGAGCACAAGGCTGGAGATCATTATCCAGGCTGATTGGGTTAGAATGGCAGACTTGACATGTTAAAGGAGGGTGATGCTTCAAATCATTGTTTTTCCATTGTTAACCATGGTGACCTGCAAAGAAACGGTCAGCCATCATTGCGTTGCATAAAAGGCTTCACAGGCAAGGATATTGTGGCTACTAAGATTGGGACCTAAATCAACAAATTTTTAGGTTCATCAAGAACTTTCAAGGAAAGGGTTCATTCTTTTAAAGACGGCTTCAGGGTCCCAGAAGAGTCCAGTCAAGCGCCAGGATCGTCTCCTAAGAAGAATTGAGCTGCGGGATCGGAGTGCCCCCAGTGCAGAGCTTCTCAGGAATGGCAGCAGGCATGTGTGAGCGCATCTGCACGCACGTGAGCCAAGACTTTTGGAAGATGGCCTGGTGTCAGAGGGCAGCAAAGAAGCCCTTCTCTCCAAAAAAACCTCAGGTACATATTTATGCTTTCTCTTCTGCAGAAAGTATGTGAATGGCTGCTGAGGACTGTGTCAAAGTCATATTCTCCGATGAAGCACCCTTTTCCGATTTTTTGGGGTCATCTGGGAAAAAGGCTTGTCGGGAGAAGAAAAGTTCGCGCTACCATCAGTCCTGTGTCATTGCCAACGGTAACTCCTCCTGGACAGGCCACATTCATGTGTCAGGGTTGCGTCTCATCCAAGGGAGTGGAGCTCACTTTCCTATTTCTTCCCTAAAAACACATGCCATGAAAGAAAGAAGGGGACCAAAACTTGCCCTCCAACATGGCTTCTTCCAACAATCCAACAACAGTTTGGTGAAGAGCAATGCATTTTCCAGCCGATGGAGCACCGTGCCATAAGGCAAAAGTGATAACTAAGGGGCTGGGGGGACCAGAATGTTAAATTTTTGGGGTCCATGGCCGGGAAAACCCCCAAAGATTTTAAATTCCCAAATTTTGAGAACTTTGGTCAATCCCTCAAAGGGGGTGGCAAACAAAAAACAAATTTCCCTAAAAAAATTAAAGTTATTATAAAAAGAATGGGTTGCTATCAGTCAGGTTTGGCCCAAATTTTGATTGGGAAAGTCAATTGAAAGATTTCCGAAAAAAAGGGGCCAAACCCTGCAAATACTGACTCTTTCCCTAAATGTCAGGGGTAAGGGGAAAAAAGCCTTTAAAACAGGGAAGTGCTTTTAATTTATTTAAAATTTTAACCCAAAAACCGGGAAAAAGTCAAACAGTTTAGCAGCAAACTTTTTGAAAACAAATTTTATTTATCCTTTAAAATTTTTGGCCCCGCCCTGTAGGTTTAAAAACCCCTTAAAATTTTAAGAACCAACCCCCCAAAATTTGGGTTAAGGGGGGGGGGGGTTTTGGGTTGTGTATTGTAAACGGCCCAAAACCCACCTTTTTTTCCCCCCCCCTTAAAAAAAAGGGGAAAAAGAGAAAGCTTGGTTTCCAGGGGTTTAAAGGGGATACTTTTAAAAAAAAGATGTTTTTAAAAGTAGCCCAGTAATCCCCTGGCAGACATCCCAATATTATTTTTTATATATAAAAAAAATTTTTAAAAAAATTCCAGGGTTTTCCATCATTCGGCTTTTTTTTGTAAATGCAGATTTTTGGGCCCCTGTTTCCCGGGAAAAAAAAATAAATGAAAAGACTTTTTTCCCCCTCCATTGCAAGTTTTTTTATTGGTATTATCCACAAACATCCTGCAGGGGATGGGGCAGGCCCTTTTAAACACCATGGTCAATTATTTTTAAAACCATTGTTATATATTAAAAATCTTAAACATGTTTTCTACCAATATCATGTAATTTTGTCATTAATCACTTACCCCCGGGCTTCCAACCCCCAAAAGGGTTGGTCTTGGAAAACAATTTAAAAATATTTTGGTGAAAAAAGGGAGGCTTGTGGGCCCTTTCCCCTTGACTGCCAATTAAAATACACTATCAAGGGCCAGAAAAATATGAAAAACATCGTCAAATCCATCTGCCATCAGTGGGGTTTAAACCCTAACATTATGAAGTGAGACAAACTTTTTTTTAAAAAAAGAAAACAAAATAAAGGGCTTTATTAAACCCTTCGTCTCCTCTGTGTTTTTCCACACCACCCCTAAATGGGCCCTTTTGGTGAAAATTTAAACTGGGAATGCGGGCAAGGGTCTTCTGTGTCAGCCCCAAAAAAAAGGATGCCCCCGTTTTCTTTCAAAAAAGCGTAAAACATGAAAAATTGGGAGTATAGTAATTTTAAAAGGGAGGCAAACGTAATTTAAATTGGACGAAAATTTCATAAAATTTTCATTAATTGCGGGGGAAAAAAAACTTACTGAAAAAACTATATATATATATATATATATAAAAGATAGATAGATAGATAAAAATAGCTTGCATAAAAATAGCAAAAATATTATTCTGTTTGTTTATTAAAAAAAAAAAATTAAAACAAATTTTTTTGGGGAAATTTAAATTGCATTAATCCCCCCAAACATTAAAAGTTTTTAAATATACTTTTATATTGCAATAAAATTTCACTTTTAATCTTCAAGTTAATGTACAAACAAATATAGACAGTATATTTTTAATAATTTGTTTAATGGAATATTTTTGATAAGGCCAGTATCACTGATACCAATACTACTGAGTCTCTAGTAAATTATTTTTCCCCTTATATGTAACCATAGACTTTACCCTTTCAACATTAAGGAAACAGGAAGTATCGGGTTTTGCTATCCCAAACACATTTAGAATGTCGTTGCACTCTCACACCACTTGAAGGAAAATTATTTCTAAATTTGGAAAGTAATTTGAAAAAAATTTTTTTTTTTTTTTAAAAAAATGTTTGAAGAGCTGCAGCGAAATACAACAGACATCTTTTTGGAAAAAAGGAGGAGGATATTAAGAACAAATTTCATCCGTGATTTAACCCTCTGATATTGTTTATTTGGGTCACATTGTGTTATTCGTGCTCAAAACAGACCGAACACACGGAAATGTAATTTTTTTTATTTTCAGTAAAATCAATGTAAATATATTTTGTTCCATAATATTTTATTTTGAGAGAATTTCATGGTACTAATTAATATTATGCAATAAATTAAGATAATTTTTTCTAGGATTTTGATATTACTTTTCAATTATGACAGTATTTCATGTTAAAATAAAAGGACAATGCCTTTAAAACCAATTTTTGAAGTCAGTGCCATCTGGTCAGAATAAAGAAAGAAAACATTTGCAATGCCATTGTTAAGCCATTCGATTCCTGTATAGCTCTATATAAAAGGCTTATAACTCTAGTGGTTTTTAGGCATATACAGACTTATTTTTATTCAGTTGTGGATCTGGATATTAATTCTCAAAGACAACTTTTTTTAAAGGTTTAGATTTTTATTTGTTGAAATGTTGGTTTTTGCATTAATTTTAGTACAGTCAAACCTGACAGAGAAAGACATTTTGTTACACATAAACATCAAATTCAACAAAATGAACAGGAATGCTTTATCAGATAATCAGTCTGATTTGAGTTTTTCTGGCTAAATTTTGCCATATTGTTATAGCCACACCAATTTATTTGTGTATGATAAAAGTGTGTTTGTGTGTGTCAGTTAGTGTGTGTAAGTGAGTGTGTGTTTGTGTCTGTTTTGTACTCTTGATGTTTAATGTGTAACCTCCTTGGTGTCTGTGTTTTGATGGCATTTTTTGCAGAATTATGATTTTATTTAATGCATTTGCAGAAACATGCTTTGTGTTATAGCATACTAGTTCTTATATGCGTGTCTTTTGCACTCTTGATATTTTAGAGTGTCACCCTTTTATTGCTGTGGTCAGCAATAAAGGGATGGTCAGCACACTTGTATGAGCACACAGGATACACAGCCTGCTGATCTATACCCGGTGCCCTGCTCTTGCTCTTAATCAACAGTGTCATATTTAGATTTTTGGGAATGCATTTTTTTTTTATATTTGTTTACATGAGAGCAAGTTATGATTTTCTACTTTTCACATTAAATTATTTAAATAATATTCTTACAAGAGATACAAGTTATTTTCTGCTTTACATGGCAATACAATGAATTTGCGTTTTACATTAAAATTGAAATGTGATTTATTTTATAAGATGTTTTTTCAGTTGTTCAAAAATGCAATAAATAACCAGAAATAGTTTGTTTCCTTCAGTTATTTTTAAATCACAAAGACAAGAGCATATTTACAGTATAAACCTTGTCAATCCACTGACGACAAAATAAATAAATAAAAAAGTTCATTAATCATAATCGAGGTAAAATGTTTAATTAATCAAGATTTAGATTTTTGTTATATTGTCCAGCCCTAATAAAACACAGTACTTGATACCCAGCATGTGTGTGTGAAATGTTACCTGAGAGAGGAAAGAGAAGAAGGGAAGAGAGAGAAGAGGCAGAAGCCCAAGAAAGATCATCAGCGAAGGAAAGAGACAGAGCAACAGGTACAATCTTCTTTGTCCCTTTTTTGACCATGTGACTAAAACCAAAATGTGAACATGAAACTGACCAATCAGCAGAATACAGCTTTCCCCACCTTACAAGGGTTGTGACAATTAGCATATCTCCAGTGTGTATACATCTTGGGCTGCAGACCTGATCACTGACAGCACTTCTGTGTCTTCAGGAACCCCAAAGGGGCTTTTTGCTACTGAAGGTTTGGACGGGGGAAAGCAAACTTCTTTTTGATTTTCAACTCTATTAATTCAATGAGATTTTATTTTAGAAGGCGGGCCCTCTTAAAATAATTTGAGATCCATTGTTTTTGTGGTTTTCATTTTGCAAATTAATGCCTCCCCCTTAATTTGTCTTTTTTTTTCAAAGTTCCCATGAGTTCTGTAGTGATTAAGCTTCCCTCATTTAAAAGAATTTCCCGGCGATTTCATCTCTTTTTTCTTTTTTGGCGATTTTGCTATTTTGGGTTTCTTTTAGGTCTTGTTATCTTCGTTAAAGGGAAGTTGATCAGAAGGCTAATTTCAGCCAAACCTTTTTAAGGGTTTGTAGTCAGTAAAATTTTTAAAAGGGCCTGTGCACCCCCTTCAATGTTATTTTTCCTTAGGGTTAAAATTCCACTGGCACCGGGGCCATTTAAAAAACCACTAATATAAACATTTTGGTTTTTTTTAAAGTGTCCAGTATTTTATTAATATGTGCAGATGGTTTTGAAGTCGTATAGGGGTGATTTTTTTCCCGAAATTCTTCAAATCCATTTGTGGCGTTTTTTTATTAATTTCTTTGATGCGCTTTTTATGAAATTTAGGAGTCCCTACTAACTCTACCCCGGTTTTCCCGCCCCAAGCCTCGACGCAAGAAATTCAAAAGTAAATGGGCTAAAGCTAACCTGCAATGGTGGTGACCCCTCCAGTATTCACAGTACTCCTCCACCTCTTAGCGACTGAATATACCGTCTGAAATCTTTTGCAAATGTTCATGAGATGTTCAGTCCTGTATGTTCTCTGGAGTTCAGGGTAATGTTTGTCATAGAGTGCCAATGAGTCCTCTTCACGACGAATAAAATCAGATCTAAAGAAATATAAAAATTAAGAATTGATTATTCTATATGTACATATTTTGTTTTCATGAAATGGTAAATTATTATAAGGTTGATTAAAACTGAGTTTCTAGTCTATTTTGATTCTATATGCTACACATAAAATGGTCAAACCAATGATGGATCCATCTGAATGAAAGGCGATAATGCACAAGAACTCTCTACAGCATTTTGGGCGGTTATCATGCTGTTGCGTCGGTGGTTGATGACGTCATTGTGCTGTGATCACAGAAAAACAAGTGAATAATTGTTATAATTTATTATACTTTCACAAATATATAACAAAACAGGAATTCTGAGGTCTTGATCAAATAACAACATTTGTACTTATAAAACTTATTAATTCTTGAACAAAATATGTTTGCGTGTTTTTCCACCATTACGGGTCTTAAAAAAGTATTAAAGGTCACCTATATGCTCCTTTTTACAATATTAAAATAAGTCTCTGATGTCCCCAGATCGTATTTGTTTAAGTTTAGTCAGAATACCGACAGATACATTTTTTTATAGTGTGTTAAAATTGCCTCTTTTAAGGTATGAGCCAAAAAGAACCGTTTTGAGTATGTTGCTTTAAATGCACATGAAGCTGTTGCTCCCGGTGAGAGGGCGGGATTCACGAGCTCACGCTCGCAATAGCAGTGCTAGCCTTTTTCAAATTAACATTTCCATATTAGTACAAGCCCGTTATCTTACGAAAACCTCCTCACTGTTCAAAGTCAGTCATTCTGATATACATCAAAAAAAAACTGCGCATTATAATATTTATATTTATTTAAAGTCTTAAATGCCATTTTCCAGTATTAACTTGTATCATTTCATCCAAAGAGTTGTATGCTAAAGTTTAACCTGAATTAATAATTGTGTAGGTGAATAAGTGGGCAAGATTTGACAGCCTCATATTACCAACCACGCTTTTACTGCCTCACTGCTGCATTATCGCGTGGTGCCTTTGACCCTGGTTTTAAAAAGAAACATCCTTGACTATTTGGAAATGCAAAGTTTCGTGCAGATGTTGGAGATAATGAACAATCATGCCTGGGAATAACTGTGGCGGCTAAACACAAACTACGACTGTATAGAGTTTTGGGCTGTCTTAACAATCCACCGTGCCATTCACCGTTGCCCAGCTAAAATTCTACTAGTGTCAAAAAAAGAAGCCATATCTAAACAGGATCCAGACGCGCGTTGTTTCTCTGGCCAAGGCTCATTTAAAATGGACTGTGGCAAAGTGGAAAACTGTTCTGTTGTCGTCAGACGAATCAAAATTTGAGAGTTCTTTTTTGGAAAACTGGACACGCGCCATGTCATCGCGGACTAAAGAGGACGCGGACACCCGTTGTTATCAGCGCTCGAAGTTCAGAGGCCTGCATCTCTGATGGTAGGGGTTTTGGCATGAGTGCAGGTGTGGCATGGCAGCTTACACATCGTGGAAAGGCATCATCAATTGCTGAAAGGTATATCCAAGTTCTTAGAACAACATATGTTCCCCATCCCCAGACGTCGTCTCTTTCAGGAAAGACCTTGCATTTTCCTACATCACAATACCAGACCACATACTGCATCAATGACAACATCATGGCTGCGTAGAAGAAGGATCCGGGTACTGAAATGGCTAGCCTGCAGTCCAGGATCTTTCACCCATATAAAACATTTGGCGCATCATAAAGAGAGGAAGATGCTGCACAAAAAAGAAGACCTAAGACAGTTGAGCAACTAGAAAGCTGTATAGACAAGAATGGGACAACATTCCTATTCTAAACTTGAGCAACTTGTCTCTTCCAGTCGCCAGATGTTTTGCAGACTGTTATAAAAGAAGAGGGGATGTGGTAACAGGCCGTGTCCCACCTTTTTTGAGATGTGTTGCATGTCCATGAAATTAAAATCACAAAAACGAAGTGTTTCCGTAAATTGATACATTTTTCTGCAGCTTTATGAACATTTGATATTTCATACTATGTTGTATGCTGAATAAAATATTGAAATTTGAACTTCCACAGCATTGGGCATTCTGTTTTTATTCACATATTGTGATATAATTGTTTTTTAAATTTGTATACTTTAAATTATCATTTATTTCTGTGATGCAAAGCTGAATTTTTAGGATCATTATCACATGATCCTTTGAAATCATTCTAATATGATGATTCATTATCAAAGTTGGAAACAGTTCTGCTGCTTAATATTTTTCAGAACATGTGATACTTTTTTAGGATACTTTGATGAATAAAAAAAAAAAAAAAAAAAAAAGAAGCTATGTTTTTTAAAATATAAATATTTTGTAATGACAATATACACTACTGGTCAGTAATTTGGGGTCAGTAATTTTTTTTTTCTTTCTTTTTTTTTAAATAAAATCAATACTTTTATTCAGCAAGGATGTGTTAAATTGATAAAAAGTGATAGTAAAGAAAATATATTATTGGAATATATATTATTAGAATTTTTTTTTTTCATTTTGAATAAATGCAGTTCTTTTTAACCTTTTATTCATCAAATATATATAGACAGCAGAACTGTTTCCAACACTCATAATAAATCAGAATATTAGAATGATTTCTAAATGATCATGTGATAGACTGGATGTTACATGTGACCACTGAAGGCTGGCTGGAGTAATGATGCTGAAAATTCAACTTTGCATCCACAGGAATAAATTATTTTTTTAAAGTATATTCAAAATATTTCACATATTCCTGTTTTTTCATGTTTTTTGGGATCAAATAATGCAGCTTGATGAGCAGAAGAGACGTCTTTCTCAACACAGTACAATAGTAATGTTTCCCAACTTTTGCCATGTATGTATATATATATATAATATATGTATGGTAGTGTATGACATGACATTAACAAACTCAGTAAAAGCATTAAAATCCAATTTGATGATCACCTTCAGAAAACCTTTAAACATTAATCAGTGCACCTCTCTACTTATAAGTTAGATTTGATTGTGCTTCAAGTATGGCAATGGTCCAAGACAAAAGTGTGCAAACCACTGCACTAGAAGTATATAATATTTGATTGTTATCTTGTTGAATGTTTGTCATCAAGTGACAGAAGGCTTCTTAGAGGCAGAAATTTTGGCTTTCTGGTGTTCTTGCATTGTATTTAAAGCTGCTATCAATTTGCTTTACATTACAATCTTAAGATTATCTGCTTGTGTGTGTGTTGTGTACTACACGGTGTGAGTGAACTGGGGAAATGGGATGTGACAAACATCCAAGGCTGGATTACGGTGCGTTTTGAAATTAAAGAGTGCAAAATGTGTAAAACTTTTTTCAAAAACTGCTTTTGGTTATTGCGAAAATGGGAAGCGTGGTTGCCTCAGAGGATTTTATGATAGCACAGAGGACCCAGACTGCTGTTTCATGTGCCAGTGCTAGAGTGTCAGGGCAGAGTGGTGGGTGGGAAGATTAATGCTTGACCGAAGAGATATAGAGGTCCCCTCTGTCAGAAGAATTAACAGAACAGTATCAGAACTAATACCTAACAATGAAGTACGTGTCTTGCATGTTATTAATTTACAAACAGTTCTGATGTTAACATAACCCTTTTCATTGTCAATTACATGCATTATGCACCAGTGCTAGATTGTCAGAGTTATTAATTAATATAATAAATAACTGAACAATTTAACCAAATAAATAAGAGTGAAATAATTGTGTCCTGGCATATTATTCATCATTCAAACTATTGTAAGTTTCTAGCATAACCCTTTTCGTTTCATTTTAATTCAGTATTTAAATAACATTTAAAGAGTGACCTCTTGCTTTGAATATTCCACAAAGTATTTTATTTACAATGAATGCACAAATAATATTCAAAGAAGCTGTACATAAAAAAAAAAAAAAAAAACGAAACAAAAAAGGATATCATTGTGATTTATAGTTTCGGATTCCAAAATGTGACAAAAAAGCGGTGAGTTTAGTCTTGTTTATAAATGTACATATGAATTAAAAATTAATAGTGTTATATAGTAAAATATCCATTTGACACTATATATTTTACCACAAAGTAATAAACCGATTCGCTGTTTACATCAAATGTATAATTCATAAATATCGTTTCCAGCTCCATTTCCTGTTTACCGTCATACATATATACACTAGATGTTCGCCTTGGACGGCAGATCATTGGAACGAATGCGTCAATAGAGCCGCCATCTTGGAACAGGGAACCCCTCCTCTTTAATGCATCAGCGTCAATGTAGGCAAAGGTTCTCAACGGAAATAAAATCACCATAAATCGTTATGAATGCGATTCAGATTATTTTATTTAATGCCATGTCAGCAATCAAAGCTATTTTCATGGCAAAAATTCAATTACAAAAACACAAATATAATAGAAATACAATACGAACAAAACAATATAACAGCAAGTCTTAACAATTAACATATGATAAAAAAATTCAAAACCTTTTCAGGCATAATCTCATTAAATAGTCCTTAATTGAAGTAACTTCATAAAAGAGCATTCTGCTTGTGTTAAGTCCAGGACAATCTCATAAATATGTTTGACAGATAAGGAATCTTACAAAACATACATAAAGCTGGGTCTTCACCTTTAAGCTAAAAGCATGGGTCAATTTTTTAATTTCCTTATTAAGAGCTTCGGAATCTACAAACAAAACAAATCCATAACTCTAAAGTATTTAGTGTACAGGGACTGGCTGAAAAGGTTTGTTCCCGGTTTTTTGTTGTTGTAAACCGTTTCTGTTTTTTTTTGTTGTTGTTTGTTGTTTGTTTTTTGTTTTTGTTTATCGTTTATGTTTTGAATTTTTTTCTAAATAATAACTTAATCCACACACTTAAGACTCATCTCCGTTAGCCAAGAATGCTGACTGAAGTTAGCGTAGCATGCTGGCTGGAAATAGACGGAGACTGAACTCGGCCACACAGCCGAAAACTATTGAATAGAGACCAAAACATCTGTCCACATTTCCAACATCTTCGATCATATTACATTGATATAAATACATTCTGTTCATTGTAGGTTTTCCTAACTGTCAAAAACTAATGGGTAACTAGCATGGATTAGCTGCGGTTGTTAACCAAGGACTGAAACAAACCAATGTAACCAGAAATATAATTTTGTAACATTCAATGTCATAAAACACATTCTCACTTGTGAAATGTAATCCCTTGCTGTCTGGTTTTTAGATTCTTTCGGTTTGAACGCATGCTTAGAACCCCAAGGCGACATCTAGTGTATGGTTTACCGTGGTGTTTGGACCAATGAAAAGATGTGGGGCGGGCCTGCACGGTGTCGACGCCATTACGCTATTAACTAGCATCATATCACACACAGAACTGAAAAAGTATTTAACGGCAACGTGTCAAAATAAAAGTCCGGTCTATTTTTGCAGTAGAATGTACACAGCCTACTATACTTTATACTACTAAAATGAAAAAAAAAAAACATTATTTTTTAAGGATTAATCAGGCAACATTTCTTCCATGTTTTAAATTCAATAGTAAATCCCCTTTGTTTGCAATAATTCAATAATTCAATAGATAAATGATAAGAAATTAATGTTTTATGCCTTCATTTGATCATCAGAAAAATGTAAATACACAACACAATTTTTGATGGAAAGATAATTCATAAAGGGTATTAAGAGCGCCCTTCACCAATTGTTATTTATATATACCGTATGAGGCGTAATATTCCTAAGCCTGGCACGGGGGCACCGGGGCAGGCGTGGGCAGTCGGGCGGGGGTTGGTTAAGGAGAAACCATCTAATATATCATTTGGTTTATTTTACAGTGTCTCATTATTTCATAATATGTGTACAGATGATGAGTCAGAAGATGTCAGTCAAAATAGGGGTGATTTTTTTCCTGAAATTTTCAAGTCCATGTGTTACGTGTGTTGCGTATTAATTTCTTCGTATCGCAGTAGAGCAGTCTTTACGGAGCGCGGTGAAAGGTGGGCCTTTCGATGACGTTTTAGGAGTCCCCATACTAATACTCAACCTACCCCTAAGCCATATCCGTGCCCCTAAGCCGGCGACAGCCAGAAGTCTCCAGAGATAAATGGAGCTAAAGGCTAATTCCTGCCATGTGTGGTGACCCCTCCTAGTATTCCCAGTACTCCTCCACCTCTAGCGACTGAAGGTATACCGTCTCTGGAATGTCATTATTTTTCAAATGTATTTGCCATGAGATCTGTCTGCCACGTTCGCTCCTGGTAATGTTCTCCCTGGAGTTCAGGGTACTAATGTTTTGTCATAGAGTGCAATGAATTCCTCTTTTCACGACGAATAAAATCAGATCTAAAGAAATATTAAAAATTAAGATTTTATTATTCTATATTGTACATATTTTTTTTATGAATGGTAAATTATTATATGTTGATTAAAACTGAGTTTCTAGTCTATTTTTGATTCTATATGCTACACAATAAAATGTCAAACCAATGAATCTGATTCCACTGAATGAAGTGAGTATAATGCACAAGAACTCTCTTACCAGCATTTTGGGAGGTTTCATCCATGCTGTTGCGTCGGTGGTTGATGACGTCATTGTTGCTGTGATTCAGAAAACACAAGTGAATACATTGTTATAATTTATTATACTTTCACAAAATATATAACAAAACAGAATTCTGAGGTCTTGATCAAATAACAACATTTGTATTTCTTATTAAACTTATTATTCTTCAAAAATATGTGTTTGCGTGTTTTTCCACCATTAACAGGGTCTTAAAAAGTATTAAAGGGGTCACCTATTATGCTCCTTTTTACAATATTTAAAATAAGTCTCTGATGTCCCCAGATCGTATTTGTTAAAGTTTAAGCTCAGAAATACCGACAGATACATTTTTATAGTTTGTTAAAATTGCCTCTTTTAAGGTATGAGCCAAAATGCACCGTTTTTGAGTATGTTGCTTTAAATGCAAATGAGCTTGTTGCTCCCGGTGAAGAGGGCGGAGATTCAAGAGCTCAAGCTCAGCAATAGCAGTGCTAGCCTTTTTCAAATTAACATTCCACTATTAGTACAAGCCAGTTATCTTTACAGAAAACCTACTCTGTTTCAAAGTTCAGTCATCTGATATTATACTGCGCATTATAATAATTAATATTTATTTAAAAAGTCTTAAATGGCCATTTTCCAAGGTATTAAACTTTGTATCATTCATCCAAAGAGGTTGTATGCTAAAGTTTACCTGAATTTAATAATTGTGTAGGTGAATAGTGGGCAAGATTTGACAGCATCTATTGACCACGCTTTACTGACTCACTGCTGCATGATAGCGTAGGTTCCTTTTACACCTGGTTGTTAAAAAAAAACATCATTGACTAATGGGGAAATGCAAGTTTTTTTCGTGCAGATGGTTGGAGGATAATGAACCATGCTGTCTCTGGAATAACTGTGAGGCGTACACAAACTAAGACTGTATAGAGTTGTGCTGTCTTACAATCCACCGTGCCATTCACCGTTGCCAGCTAAAACTCTATAGGACAAAAAAGAAGCCATATCTAAACATGATCCAGAAGCGCAGGTGTTTTCTCTGGGTCAAGGCTCATTTAAAATGGACTGTGGCAAATGTGGAAAACTGTTCTGTGGTCAGGCGAATCAAAATTTGCAGTTTCTTTTTTGAAAAACTGGGACGCCATGTCATCCCGGACTAAAGAGTACAAGGACACCCCAAGTTGTTATCAGCGCTCAGATTCAGAAGCCTGCATCTCTGATGGTATGGGGTTGCATGAGTGGCGTGTGGCATGGGCAGCTTACACATCTGGAAAGGCATCATCAATGCTGAAAGGTATATATCCAAATTCTAGAACAACATGCTCTGCTCCCATCCAGACGTCGTCTCTCTTTCAAGGAAGACCTTACATTTTCCAACATGACAATGCCAGACCACATACTGCATCAATTACAACATCATGGCTGCGTAGAAGGAGGATCCGGGTACTGACATGGCCAGCCTGCAGTACAGATCTTTCACCCATAGAAAACATTTGGCGCACTCATAAAGAGGAAGATGCGACAAAGAAGGCCTAAGACAGTTGAGGCAACTAGAAGCCTGTATTAAAAAAGAATGGGACAACATTCCTATTCCTAAACTTGAGCAACTTGTCTCTTCAGTCCCCAGATGTTTGCAGACTGTTATAAAAAGTAGAGGGGATGCCACACAGTGGTAAACATGGCCTTTGTCCCAACTTTTTTTGAGATGTGTTGATGCCATGAAATTTAAAATCAACGAATTTTTCCTTAAAATGATACATTTTCTCAGTTTTAAACATTTGATATGTCATCTATGTTGTATTCTGAATAAAATATTGAAATTTGAAACTGTCCACATCATTGCATTCTGTTTTTATTCACAATATTGTGATATATTATTACAATTTAAAATAATTGTTTTTAAATTTATTATACTGGAAAATTATCTTTTATTTCTGTGATGCAAAAGCTGAATTTTTAGGATCATTATCACATGATCCTTTAGAAATCATTCTAATATGATGATCATTATCAAAGTTGGAAACAGTTCTGCTGCTTAATGTTTTTTTCAGAACATGTGATGCATTTTTAGGATACTTTGATGAATAAAAAAGTAAAAAAAAAAAAAAAAAGAAGCTATGTTTTTAAAAATATAAATATTTTGTAATAACAATATACACTACTGGTCAGTAATTTGGGGTCAGTAATTTTTTTTCTTTTCTTTTTTTTTAAATAAAATCAATACTTTTATTCAGCAAGGATGTGTTAAATTGATAAAAAAGTGATAGTAAAGAAAATATATTTATTAGAATATATATTATTAGAATTTTTTTATTTTGAATAAATGCAGTTGTTTTTAACCTTTTATTCATCAAATATATTAGACAGCAGAACTGTTTCCAACACTCATAATAAATCAGAAAATTAGAATGATTTCTAAATGATCATGTGATAGACTGGATGTTACATGTGACACTGAAGGCTGGAGTAATGATGCTGAAAATTCAGCTTTGCATCACAGGAATAAGTTATTTTTTTTAAAGTATATTCAAATAGAAATGCTATTATTTAAGTTGTAATAATATTTCACAATATTACTGTTTGTATTTTTTTTCTGTATTTTTGATCAAATAAATGCAGGCTTGATGAGCAGAAGAGACTTCTTTCAAAAACATTAAAAAAATAGTAATGTTTCCAAACTTTTGACCTGTACTGTATATATATATATAATATATTATGGTTAGTGTATGACATGAATTAAAACAAAAACATTAAAAGCATTAAAATCCAATTTTGATGACACCTTCAGAAACCTTGAAATAATCAGTGCACCTTCTATTATAAGTTAGATTAATTGTGCTTCAAGTATGGCAATGGTCAAAGACAAAATGTAGCAAACCACTGCACTAGAATAAAAATAATATTTGATGTTATTTGTGAATGTGTGCAATAAAGTACAAGGCTTCTTAGGCAGAAAGTTTGGCTTTTTCTGTGTAATCTTGCATTTTTAAAGCTGTATCATGGCTTACATATAATCTTAGATTTCTGCTTTGTGTGTGTGTGTTTGTATACAGGTGTTACTACAGGTGTTGTGAACTGGGGAAAATGGAGTGAAACATCCAAGGTTACGGGTGCCATTTGAAATTAAAGAGTGCAAAATGTGTAAAACTTTTTTCAAATCCTGCTTCAAAAACTGCTTAATGGGAAGCGTGGTTGCCTCAGAGGATTTTATGATAGCACAGAGGACCCAGACTGCTGTTTCATGTGTTAGTGCTAGAGTGTCAGGGCAGAGTGGTGGGTGGGAAGATTAATGCTTGACCGAAGAGATATAGAGGTATATTTATCCTCTGTCAGAAGAACTAACTGAACAGTATCAGAACTAAATAACTAACACAGAGTGTCAGGGCAGAGTGGTGGGTGGGCATTTACAAACAGTTCTGATGTTGTTAACATAACCCTTCTCACTGTCAATTACATGCATTATGTGCCAGTGCTAGATTGTCAGAGTTATTAATTAATATTAATAAATAACTGAACAATTTCAACCAAATAAATAAGAGTGAAATAAATTGTGTCCTGGCATATTATTCATCATTCAAACTATTGTAATGTTTCTAGCATAACCCTTTTCGTTATCATTTTAATTCAGTATTTTAAATAACATTTAAAGAGTGGACACTCTTGCTTTGAATATTCCACAAAGTATTTTATTTACAATGAATGCACAAATAATATTCAAAGAAGCTGTACATAAAAAAAAAAAAAAAAAACGAAACAAAAAAAAGGATATCAGCTGTACATTAAAAAATAAAATAAAATAAATTTGAATAGTATATATGGGTTGGGTTTGTTATTTTTTATTTATGTTTGTATAAAATGTGACAAGTTAAAAGAGGTGAGTAATATATCCATTTTACACTATATATTTTACCACAAACTAAACTGATTCGCTATTTACATCAAATGTATAATTCATAAATATCGTTTCCAACTCCATTTCTTGTTTACCGTCATACATGTATACACTAGATGTCGCCTTGGCTACGGTAGTTCATTGGAACGAATGCGTCAATAGAGCCGCCATCTTGGAACAGGGGAGCCCCTCCTCTTTAATGCATCAGTGTCAATGTAGGCAAAGGGCTAACGGAAAATAAAATCACCATAAATCGTCATGAATGCGATTCAGATTATTTTTATTTAATGCCATGTCAGCGATCAAAGCTATTTTCATGGCAAAAATTCAGTTACAAAAACACAAATATAATAGAAATACAATACGAACAAAACAAATATAAACAGCAAGTCTTAAAAATTAACATATGATAAAAAAATCCAAAACCTTTTCAGGCATAATCTCATTAAATATGTCCTTAAGTGAAGTAACTTCATAAAAGAGCATTCTGCTTGTGTTAAGTCCAGGACAATCTAATAAAATATGTTTGACAGATATGGAAATCTTACAAAACATACATAAAGCTGGGTCTTCACCTTTAAGCTAAAAAGCATGGGTCAATTTTTTAATTTCCTTATTAAGAGCTTCGGAATCTACAAACAAAACAAATCCATAACTCTAAAGTATTTAGTGTACAGGGATTGGCTAAAAATGTTTGTTCCCGGTTTTTTGTTGTTGTAAACCGTTTCTGTTTTTTCCCGTCATGTCGTAGCTCATCAGATACAATCGGGGTAAACAGCCAGAACCGATATGTTTGGATAAACTTGCTCAGGTGGATGTTTTAACTTAAGACTCATCTTCGTTAGCCAAGAATGCTGACTGAAGTTAGCGTAGCATGCTGGCTGGAAATAGACGGAGACTGAACTCGGCCACACAGCGAGAAAACTATTGAATAGAGACCAAAACAACTGTCCCCACATTTCCAACATCTTAAGATCATATTACATTGATATAAATACATTCTGTTCATTGTCGGTTTTCCTAACTGTCATAAACTAATGGGTAACTAGCATGGATTAGCTGTGGTCGTTAACCAAGGACTGAAACAAACCAACGTAACCAGAAATATAATTTCGTAACATTCAGTATCATAAAACACATTCTCACTTGTGAAATGTAATCCCTTGTTGTCTTGTTTTTAGATTTCTTTCGGTTTTGACGCATGCTTAGAACCCCAAGGCGACATCTAGTGTATGGTTTACCGTGGTGTTTGGACCAATGAAAAGATGTGGGGCGGGCCTGCACGGTGTCGACGCCATTACGCTATTAACATTTATCGTTTGATTTAGAATGATATGTAATGGTATTAACTGTAAAGTTTTTAAATTTTAGTGTTTGATTTGAGCCAGTAGAATGTACACAGCCTACTACTACTTTATACTACTAAAATGTGAAAGAAAAAAAAAACATTATTTTTTTAAGGATTAATCACACAACATTTCTTCCATGTTTTAAATTCATAGTAAATTCCCCTTTGTTTGCCAATAATTCAATAATTCAATAGATAAATGATAAATGAAATTAATGTTTTATGCCTTCATTTGATCATCAGAAAAATGTAAATACACAACACAATTTCTGATGGAAAGATAATTCATAAGGCTACTTTAAGAAAAATGTAATAAAAAATTAAGTTGTTTATACATACAAATAATTAGACATGTTTTATACAGTCTATGGCTAAAACACAGATTTTGGTAACAATAAAAAAAATATAAATGATATAGTGAAAAAAAATTAAACATTTAATAGGGCCCTAAACATGTAATTTTTGTTAAACGTTATATAATTAGGTTTTTTATTGTATTAGTTTGATGATTTTAATTAATTAGATTTGTTTTTTTATTGATTATATTTAATTTAGCTATTAATTAATTAGACATGCTTTTTAATTGCTAAAATTTAATTGAACTATTAATAAGGAGTTACAGAACAATTAAAACGGGGAAAAAATAATTTTGAAAAAAAGGAAAAAAATCGAATGGATTTCATAGAGCCCTTACTATCCCTCAGCCTTGCTGCGCCCCCCAGTTTGGTAACCATTGCTTTATTCTTTTAAATGGATACATTAATCGTGTTTATTATTTTTTTTTTATTAAAGTGGAAATCAGTTTACTAAATAATAAACTTGACTGACTGCTTCACTTCCACTTTAAAGGGATATTTGTGTTTATTATTTATTTTTATTTATACTATTTATAATTTTGTGCAATTACTTCCCTGTCAGTTGAGTTTGTGGCAAAACCTTCTGCAGTGTTTACATGTTGTTTATTACTCCAAAAAAATTATTAAAATAGATGTTTACTTTCATAAAGTACAAGATTGTTTTAGCATTAGTTAATCTTAGTTAATGTTAACTTCACATATATTAATGCATCTATTCATGTTAACATCTTAATTAGTTAACATTATTTAACATTAATTATGAACAATAATTGTAAACAGCTTTGTTTTAATGTTTGGTAATGTAGACTTTATGTACATATTTACATTATTACACATTGTATATCTCCAATAATGGCTGGGTTTCTGTGTAAGGACACCTGTGAGCCTGTACATCCGAACACAGAGCAGGATGAATGCCAGGATTGCTGCACTGTTCAAACGCAGAAAAACACAAGGCACCATTGTTAGCCGCTTTGCTATCTGATAACAAAAAGGGGTGGGAAGAGGGCAGACTCCATATTTTGCTCGGAGTTGGTCATATTCAAATACCTAGCTCAGTGGGGGCTACTTCAACATTATGGCTCCCATCAAAGGGTTGTAACTGTAAAACTGTACAAATGTACTCGTTAAAACTCCTTAAAATATTATTAATTTACTGTTTCTTTATTTTCTTATTACTTATTTAAATATTGCATATGCATTTGCATAGATGTAAAAATATGTTATTGTTCTATTATTTTAACAAATCCTTTTAATTTATCAGGTTAAGAAATCCAAAATACTCCATAAATCAAAGTGAATAAATACAAGAATCATTAACTTTGTTCTTACATTCATGGTACAACAAATAATTTTAAGCTGCTAAGAACATGTGACAGATATGGCATTTAAAAAAACAAATTAGCCTGGTCTCATGAAAATGCGAATCAATAGCAAGATTCTCTACTCCCCCACCCAAAAATAAATAAATACAAACTAAAGTACTAAAAAAATACTTTTTAATTTTCATAATTTGCAGTGAATGTATATAGTGCCAAAATAAATTATAATATACTAAAGTGTCACCAATATTATAAAAGTATCAATGAATCTGTAAAAAGCTCAAAAATACAATATCCACTTGGTACTCACAAGTGTAGGAAGATGAAGAAATATCAATTAGAGAATAATTAGGTTAGATGGAGCATGATGTTGCACCTTCACCGCTGAATAGCTTGAGGAGTTAAATTTGGCAGCAGGTCTGAGAGCTGCCTTGAGGAAGGACATGTCATCTTAAGCTCCTGAACTGAGCTCAACCCAGGGCCTCGTCTCTCCTGAAGGGACACCTGGAAGGCCACAGCTCAGAGACAAGTCCCTGATGGGGACTCTCCTTCAGCACATCACCTCATGCAACTACAAGTTCACAGTAATAAGACTGCTGCTGAGTTTATTAACTGTACTCACAAATTCTTAAACTAGTTCCTTGATTTAATAAATCATGCCCACAGATTAATAAACAAAATTTCCAATCCGTGCACCCAGATTTATTAAATTCGTACCTCCATTTTTTTTAATCAGTACCCACAAATTCATAATCCATGTGCACACTTTTGCAATCCGTTCCCACAGGTTTGTGGTCCCGCCCCCAGTCTGTGCCAGCAGATATATATATATATATATATATATATATATATATATATATATATATATATATATATATATATATATAATAATCAAGGAACTTTGCTGCCGTACCATGGGTGTAGCACGCGCAATGATATTGCGCAGCACCTGAAAATAGGCTAACTTCTGCCAACATAACCTGACATGACCACCTGCTTACACAGGTAGCATGCCTTCCGTTGAAGAGTCCAGTTTTAAATAGGGAAAATATTTGAAACTCTTTGGTCATTTTTGAGCGAGATGCTAATGGTCTGATCAGATTCAATGATCTAAGCTAAGCTAAAAGTGCTATTGCCAGACCCAGAGATCGGCTGAATGGATTCAAAAACAGTAAAACACAACTGTTTAACTTTAGGGGAGTTGGAAAATTAGCCTATTTTCAAAAATAGTGGAGTGTTCTTTTAAGAATGAATAGTACACAAACACATTCCAAACCTGTAAAAGGCTATATGCATTTAGTTCACATTCAGTTTTATTTCTAAAGCATATTTAAGCACGATACAAGGCCGACCAGAGTGCTGCATAACAAACAATAATATACTGTATGAGGAGAAAATCAGTAAACAAATTAAAACCATTCAGAAACCAATACAACAACAAAGCAGATTAAAACCATCCAAAACACACATATTACATGCTAAAAGCCAAAGAGAAGAGATGGGTTTTAAGATATGACTTGAACTCAGATAAAGTGGAAGCCATTCTAATGTAAACTGGTAAGTTGTCCAGAGGGTGGGACCAGCCACTCCAAAGGCTCTAGATCCCCTGGTTTTTTAGCCGGTTCTAGGGGTCTGGAGGAAAAATTTGCCCTCAGATCTTAGTTCCCCTCGCTGGAGTGTAGGGGTGGAGTAAGTCAGACAAATAAGATGGAGCTTGAGTGTTAAGTGATTTACTTACAAGTAGCAAGTTTTTAAACTTAATTCAATAGTGAACTGGCAGCCAATGCAGTGATCGCAAGAGGGGGAGTGGCATGATCAAACTTTTTACACCCCTTCAAGAATCTAGCTGCTGCATTTTGAACTACTCGTAACCAAGAGATTTGAGACTTTGAGACTAGAACCTAATACAGCACTAATTTGTTTATCAAATTTTAAGGAGTTATCAAACACCACAGCCAGATTACGAAATATGGGGAGAGATGAAGGAATTTAAGGTCCCGAGATTGAGTTGAATGCTTGAGTTGAATGTTTAAACCAGTTTGTCCCACATGAGATGCCAAATGAGAAATAAGAATCTTGTGATCAGTCCCACATGAGATGCCAAATGCCAAAAAAACGTACAAAAGAGGAATAAAGCAATTTGTCAATCGTTGTATTCCACCTTGTACCCACTACAACTGATATCCAATAAGATTCGTTAACATGTAGGCTACCTGGGAGCCTGCTGCTCTTCTAAAATGAGTCTGTGAGTACAGTTTTACAAAGCTGTGGGAACAGATTGCTAAAGCATACACACGGATTGTGAATTTGTGGGTAAGGAATAGGTACGGTTTACAAAATCTGAGCACACAGATTGGAAATTTGTGGGTACAGTTTTATAAACTGAGGGGGACAAATTGCAAAAGCGTCACCACGGATTGTTTTTTTCCCCCCTACAAGTGACTTGCCGGGCTCCGTACTTTTCACTTATTTATGAAACATTAAATGCAATAAAAATTATGACATTTTTATGACATGACTATATTCATATAAAACCATTTTTGAATGGATAGAAAGACTGAAGGAAATTATTACTTAAACTGTTATTAATTATAGAAAATAAATATATAAAATCTCTTTTAATTTCTACGCTGATGATTCTCAGTTATACGTTCCATAAAAATCTAGACATTCTCTGTAGCTTCTTATGCACCGTATGAAAGATTTTCCTCAAGCTAAAAAATGAAAAAACTGAGGTGATTATTTTTGGTCCCTCTAAAACCAAAAACTCTAGTTAGTAACTTAGTCTCACTCCATATGTTAAGTCACATTCAAAAATGTAGGTGTTATTTTTGACTGAGCTTTGCCTTGAAAAGCAAATTAGCTCAGTTGTTAAAAACATCTATTATCAAGAATCATTTCTAGACTTAGTGGTAGAAGACTAGCTCTTTCCTTCTCTTTTCTCATCCCTTGCCTCCCTCTGCTGGTTGTTTTATGTCCTACTTTCTCTTCTTTCACTCTTACCCACTATCTCTACCCCTCATTACCGTCATCTGGAGTCTCATTCTCTCATCATCACACCTGTTCTCTATCTGCCTCTTTTGCCCTCGCTATATCTAGCTCTCTTTTTTCGTGTCTGTGTTGTCGGATTATTATTTGACCTCCCTAGATGCATGGAGCAGAGTGTAACCGTGACTTCTCTGTAGTTTGTTTCTTGTCTTGTCTTGTCTTGTCCTGTCCTGTCCTGTCCTGTCCTGTCCACATTGAGCCTCAGTTTTTGCTGTTGTGTTTACCTCTTCTGTGCTGTACCCAGCGGTCTTCGTTGAGGGTTGCAGAGAACTTCTCATCTCGCCAGTACTCCAGATCTCTCTGTTCAAGAGCTGCCCGGATCTGCGGCTGATATCCTCTGTTACCATTTTGAGAAAGAAGCAGTCAAGCACCCGGAGTTACCTTTGTGAATATTCAGTTCTGTTTATCAGCCTTGCGGCGCATCCTTATTTGCTCATTAAAGGTAAGGGGCACAATGGTGCTTTTGGGGTGGCCGGTGGATTCACCAACTGACATTCACGACAAGACGCGCACCACCTGCGCACATTCTCGTGAATGCACGGCCAAAAGAAACAGGCCATGAGACGGTTTAGTGAAGCCGTTTGCCCTAAATGCCTGGCCATTGGATTACAATGAGCCACCTGGAAAAGCATTTCCCGACGGCTTCTAGGTATCAGTAACTGGGTTGTATCTTGCTTTGTCTGGGCGTCTTGGGTCACCCAATACAACTTATCTTTTAAAATTGAAAAAATAAGGATAAGAGAGCCGTTGATCAGGGTGAAGAAGCTGCCCGTCGATAGAACGAACCTGATCAAAGGCGTTTTTCAGTGTTTCATCCCGGGACTGTTCCAGGGGAAAATCATCACGCTCAGGAAGGATGTTCCGCTCCAGAGCACTCTGTTCCCCTGAAACAGGCTCCAGAGGTTCCGGTTCAGCCTCTCCCAACTGGCGCAACCGCTACTCGAGCCTTCTCTCTTTTCCCCCAAGAGGCATCCGAACATAAATACCCCAATAATTTATTAAATAAGGGCCAATTAGTACCCAAAATTATTGGATGCCGGAGGTGCGGATTAACTGCCACCTCTATTCTATGCTTTTCTCCCCTGAATTGAATATCCACAGGCAAAATAGGATAATTCACCACTTCCCCATGTACACACCGAACCTTAACCATGCGGCTGTTATCCAATGCCCTCGGATGGATCAGACTTTGATGGATGGAGGATTGGTTACATCCTGAATCCACCAAAGCCTGATATGTACCCCCCTTGATACTCACTGGTATTTGGTATAGGCCAGCTTGATCGAGGGCAGCCTGTGGCGCGTCGGGGACCCGGATCAATGTCCCCACCTCCATCAATGGACATCTATCAATAAAATGTCCTGGGTCCCCCGCAGCGCCAACAGGCCGGCCCAGACTTTACCGACCCGCCGCCTGGCGGCAGGAAGTGGGTAAAGCGATTGGTGTGGAGAGAGCGGAGAGGGCATGGGTTGTGTGAAGGGTCCCGTGGGCGAACTCCCTCCCCTGGGAGGAGCCCGGGGTGCCGCTGCTGGATCAGCCGCATAACCCGTCCTCCACCTGGGTGCTGGCTTCGGCGGAAGCCCTCCACGGGACCTAGGAAGAGGGACAGGTTTGGAGAGAGAGAGGGGAGGGGAGGAGAGAGAGAGAGAGATGCCGATGGTAGGGGATCGCCGACCCCTGGACCACGCCACCATTTGGTCCTCCGCCAACTGGATGGCCTGGTTCAGCGACGTCGGGCGGTGGCACTGGACCCACTGCGCCGTCTTTCTTGGCAGCTTGGCCACGAACTGCTCCAGCACCGCACGATCGATCACATCCTCGACGTCGCTACTGTCGGCCATCAACCACTTGCGGCAGGAGTTCCGGAGCTGCTGTGCCATCACGAAAGGGCCGGCCAGACTCTTCCAGGGTCAGGGTCCTGAACCTCTGGCGATGTTGCTCCGGGGTCCGACCGACCCGCTGGAGGATGGCACGCTTCAGGTCCCGGTAGACCAGGAGGTTTTGGACTGGCAGTTGGTGGGGCGGCTACCTGCGCTTCTCCTGACAGAAGAGGGATAAGTCGCATGGGCCAGTCCCCCGGTGGGCCATCCTCGAGCCTCTGCTGATTTCTCAAAGAGATCCAGGAAGGCCTCCGGATCGTCCTGAGGCCCCATTTTGTTGAGCGGCAGAGGAGATGTACTGTCCTTGGACGAGGGGATGGCCCGGACCTCCTGGTCTACCCAGCTCCGGAACATCTCGCGGTCTTCATGCTGGGCTCGGAGGAGCGCCTCGAAGCGTTTGTCCTGCTCCTCCTTGATCGCCAGCATGTGCTGATGTTGTTCTTGGTGAAGACCCGCAAAGCGACTAGATGATGTCCGCAAATGGTGTGCCTAACGGGGACTGCATGGCGGCGGCGATCTTCCTCCTTCCCGGGTTTCGGCACCAGTGTGATGAGGTTCGACACAGTTATGTTCAGGAAGGAAGAAGACAGGGGTCGGCTTGAGGCGGGGACGCTCGTTTTATTTCCAATAATAAACAATAATGCGCATCAAGCGCGATCAGTGTGCCCTTGGCACAATATTACTCAAATAACTCAGACTTCTGGTCATTGTCACTCCCCAGCATCGCCACGAGGTCCCAGCTTGTCTCTCTCCCTCTCTCTGTGTATAATCTGTATATCTCCTCTCTCTAATAAACCGGTCTCTCCACGCCAATTACTGAAATCAAACACACGTATTCGTTATTTGCACTTGACCTACTTACGCCTCGCTCTGCTGCATCGTCTCTCTCCCGTTACAGACTCTGCCAAACCACGCCCCCCTCGCCACAGTGATGTGTATCTGCTTACCCCCAGGGCATCCAAGATGTAGGTGACTTTTCTTCAGTAGATGCTTACCCCCAGGGCATCCAAGATGTAGGTGACTTTTCTTCAGTAGATGTGCCACCTATCTCACCAGTGGACCATTGACAATCCTAAATACATAAACAAAACTAAATTAAACCCTGCGGCTCGTGACGATACATTGATGTGTAAAGACACGAACCGATCGGGTCTGTGCAAGAAACTGAACAGTATTTAGATCATTTTTGACCTCTGATTTACCGCAATGTCCGAACTGTCCCTGAGCGCCTTCTCAACAGCCGGGCGTGTAACGCGTCTTTCTTCTTCTTTGCTTTATGGAAGATTGCAGACTGATAAGTGAATTACCGCCACCTACCTAAAACTGAGATGTATTCACCTTGGCTGCGTTTGTCTAGTGTGTGTTCATTGCTGTGGCATATGACAAAACAAATTACATTTTGCTTGTTTTACTAAAATTATATAAATAAATTAATTAATAATTGGTCAGCATTTATCATTATTATTGTAAGTGTTGGGGTGGGCTAGCAATGCATTTGGGGTAATCTTAATTTTTTATGAAGTAATACATAAATTCGAGTGTAATATCAGCAGTCTTCTCCAAAGGCGAGATCTTCTAGCAGCTGATAGTTGTCTCCTTTGTGCAGGACATTGCAAACGCTGCAGAAAACTACTTGGTAGGGTTGTGGAGTTACTGATGCTAAGAGATGTTTGTACACCTGTCGCTCTTATCTTTGTATTATTATTACTGCAGAACTATTAATTACTTACAAGCTCAGGGAAAGATGGTGGTATCTTTAACAATGAACAATCATAATAGAAAACATAAATACAGTGGGGTTTGCATGCATCATAGTATGAAAATATATACACAGAAAAAAAGGCACAATTACAAGGGTAGATATATTTGAATAATCATAATAATCAAATAATCCTAATGCATAAAAAATTGCAGTTGTTGTTGCTATTTATAAGCCGGAGGGATGAAACAAAGAGTTGAATTCAACAAGAAAAAGACAAAAACAAAAAAAGATTTTTTAAGCCGGTTTTTGCTTGTAGATGAAAATCCTTATATTTTTGGTTATACTACAATAACAATGAAAGGGCAGCTGTTTCTCCGACAAGACCACAAAAAGAGCAAATTTCATCAACATCAAAATATTTACAGATAGAGATATTAAACCTGTCGCTCATATCTTTCAAGTTGTTGCGCTTGTTATAACGTCGTAGATCCCATGATAACGTAAACATGGCGGATGAAGTCCGGATCGCATTCATACTTAACGAGATATGGCCGTAGAGTATGTACTCTTTTAGCACTCGTTAAGTAAGTACTTATTGAAATTAAGTACCTACTGATATAGAATTTCGGTTTCGAACACAGTCAGAGTCAATGTAGAGCAGCAGCAGATAGCAGTAATGAGAAGTGGCAAACTTGCCATTACTTGGACTGAAGCAAACTCTTTTTGTGCAGAATTAAGCCCACTATAATCAATGGAGATGTAGCCGGTGAGCTTTCATACTTTTCTTTTGATTGAAATTGGATTTTTGTTTATTGCACACTATATCATTCTAAGAATATATTTGAACATTATTGGTTTGTTTAATGGGTAAAATTTTTGGCAGTGATGGTTATATATATGTTCAGATTAAAAGCTATAGTTAAATGTAATCATCAAAATTTGAAAAACAGTGCATTTACCTTGTAAATGGTAAATGTTTGAATATCTGCTGTCTGTTTACATGGTCTGCTTTATGGTAATTTAAATCATGTGTGCATTGATTGTATCTACCTGTGCTTGCTGTTAAAGTGGTGTTTGTATTTGTGTAGAGGTTTTTCACCAGACTGGTTGATTGACTGACTCAATAAACACTGCATTTGAACTTTCAAAAAATTAAAAAAGGGATGAAAAGGAAAATGAAAAAGGAGAGAAAAGTCTGGTTAATGAGTGTATTTTAGTTTGATTTCTTTTTGTAGTGGGATGTCTTTTTAAAGTGAATGAATTACAAAACAGTGTGGATTCACTTCTTTTAGTGGGCTGTCTTTTTCAAGTGAAAATTAGCTGTATTAACCTGAATTGAATGTTTTTCTATTTTGTAAATAAAACCATTGTTTGAAATACCTTTGACTACTGTTCATTTTTGACAAAACAGACATAAGTTATGTGGTGACTCATGACTGCATCCATTTCAAATGTAATTTGTTTTTTTGCAAACAAAAAGTAATCTCATAATTTAGTAAAATTACGGTTGAACCCCTGATGTCACATGGATTATTTTACCGATGTCCTTGCTACGTGTCTGGACGTTGATCGTGTTAATTACATTGCTGTCTATGGAGGGTCAGAGAGCTCTCAGAATTCATCAAAAATATTTTAATTTGTGTTCCGAAGATGAACGGAAGTCTTATGGGTTTGGAACGACATGTGTCCGAGTAATTAATGACAGAATTTTTATTTTTGGGTGAACTTTCTCTTTAAGGAGCTGCAGGATTATCATGGGCTATCACTGCTGGATGACAGTAAACTTTGATACTTTGCTAGAGAAACTGGAGCCACATATTAAAAAGAAGACCACCAATTTCTGTGAATTCAGTGTACAAGATGAAGTGGATCAACTTGTCAGACGCCGTTCTGGATTTTGGCGTTCGCTTGTGGACGGTGGCTCTGAATTGTCAAAACACCTCTCAAAATGTTTGCTACGGAGATAAAAAAAAAAAAAAAAAACAGAGAAAAATTTCGGACTCGGTGTGCAATGACCTTGACACTTGTGACGTGCTAATGGATTATGTCAGTGTCACTGACGCTCTTGCAGAAAATATCACCACATTGTTACGACAGTAGACTGTGTAACACATGCACTTAAAGGGCAGAACCATATTTAATCAATAATACATTTCTGTCAAATTTAGGATTACGTGGTGGAGTTTAATTTCTATAACAACTTAGAGTTCTTCATGTGTTTAGTATTTAGTGTCCCTTTGTTTGCCTGAATATTTTGTCAAATACTTTAATAAAAAAAACAATCACAATCACATTGTAATCGACCTGTTTCCAGTGGTGCTACTGTAAAAAAGAACTTGGGTACAGTTCTCAGTACAGGCGCGTGGAAGTAGTATACCAATGGTGTTTTGTGTGCTAATTAGCAAAGAGGCTAAGTGTTTTTCAGGTCTTTTCCACTGTGGGGCCAGTGCGAGCCAGTGCTTTCAGTAGGCGGGGCTAATAGCCTCGGACCTGTAGCACCGAGCCCAAAAATCACGCTGTGTTTACAACGTTGGGCCAGAAGCTCTGCAGCGCATCACTAAAACCCGCCCTTTACACGCCTCTCTGGAACAAGAACACACAAACCCATCATTTCACCAATGAAGAGAAGTTATCAAAAATAAATCACTGGAACTAGCAAGTTCACAATACGAACGTGATAAAAGCGGCCGTTTGTTTGCATGTTTTTCTTAAAGATTTAAAACCAAAGCGTTTTACCAGTTTTACAATAACAAGGGGTACATTGATTAGTTTGTGTCCGGACTGATAATTAGTCACACAGAAAATAAAGTGGAATTTATCGTTATTTCAAAAAAGAAAGACACACACACAGCTTATTATTCAGTCTGTTCCTGTTTATTTGTAGTCACAGACAATTTAGGTCTACATCACATTTAGAAAGAATGATTTTTTTTTTTATCATTTCCCATCAAAAATATGACCCATGAGTAGACTTTAGCACTTTCTCCAGTCCCAATACATTGTTATATTTTATATATTTTATATTTTATATCCTGAACAAAAACTAGGTTATTGACTTATGACATACGCAGAGCTAAATATGAACATCAGGTATAAAGAGAGAAGGCTTATTGACAGATAAAATATGTAAATAAATAAATACATCACTTGTCTGATTTTTTTTCAGGTGGTTGTATTTGCTTTGTTTACCATGTTAATGCGTTTCATAGTCTTTTGCATCGCATATTTCTGCTTTGTTGATCGCAATCTACATCGGATTTCAAACAGTTATTTCAAATACTCAATGCAGTCTGAAAGTAAGTTTTGAGCTGAATTATTTTACAAGTCTTTAATGTTCATGTTAGCTGGTAACTATATGAAATGATCTGCGGCGCTGGTGCTCTCCAGACGTGGAGAAACTCAGACAGTCCCGCTTGTTTACTTTGAACTGGAAGACACTCCCACTTTTGAGGCAAGGCCTCATGGGGCATAGGAAACTTGTGGAAAAATGGTTTCGTAGTGGGAGGGGCACACACCACTTCTGAAACCTATACATTTTCACAACTTCTGGTGTGTGTGCAAAGTTTTCAAGCATGTTTAGGCCCTCAAAAATGTTTATAATTTTGAAGAAGAAGAAAAAGAACAAAGAAGAAGAAACAGAGCAATTCCAAGAGGTGCTCGGGCCCTAATCAAAGCAGTTTCCACAGACTCCTTGTTACATGCTGCTTGGGCACTAATTAGATCCCGTCTTCTTGCAATTTTGGCTTTAATTAGATCCAGTTCTCTTGCAAGTTTGTTTTTTGTTGTCTCAAGTTCATCCACGATGATCTGTTGCCACACACAGCTAATAAAACTTTGAATAATAAAATTATGTCATTAATGACTCACCCTCATGTCGTTCCAAACCCGTGAGACCTCCGTTCATCTTCGGAACACAGTATAAGATATTTTAGATTTAGTCCGAGAGCTTTCTGTCCCTCCATTGAGAATGTATTGTACGGTATACTGTCCACGTCCAGAAAGGTAATAAAAACATCTTCAAAGTAGTCCATGTGACATCAGAGGGTCCGTTAGAATTTTTTTGAAGCATCGAAAAATACATTTTGGTCCCAAAAATATCAAAAACTACGACTTTATTCAGCATTGCTTCTTCTCTCCCGGGTCTGTTATGAGCGCGAGCCGTTCACAGCAGCATCCGGTTCACGAACGAATCACTCGATGTAACCGGATCTTCTTGAACCAGTTCACCAAATCGAACTGAATCGTTTTGAAACGGTTCGCGTCAACAATAAGCATTAATCCACAAATGACTTAAGCTGTTAACTTTTTTAACATGGCTGACACTCCCTCTGAGTTCAATAAACCAATATCCCGGAGTAATTCATTTACTCAAACAGTACACTGACTGAAACCGAGCCAGATAACGAACGAAACATTGACTCGTTCTCGAGTCAAGAACCGTTTCTGTCGGACGCGTGCGATTCAAGAACCGAGGAGCTGATGATACTGCGCATGCGTGATTCAGACTGACACACAGCGCGTCTGAACCGAACTGGTTCTTTTGGTGATTGATTCTGAACCGATTCTGTGCTAATGTTATGAGCGCGGGTAAACCGAAGGCTTGAATCAAGGGCAATCATCGCCAATGAAGTCATTAACGTCGAGTGCAAAATAACTGGTGAACCGTTTTCGGCAACCGGTTTATTGAATCAAACTGTCCGAAAGAACCGGTTCGCGGAGAAGAACAGAACTTCCCATCACTACCGGTGATCCGGTGATCCGAAAACCGATGCAACCGGTTCTTGACTCGAGAACGAGTCAATGTTTCGTTCGTTATCTGGCTCGGTTCAGTCAGTGTACTGTTTGAGTAAATGAATTACTCCGGGATATTTGGTTTATTTGAACTCAGAGGGAGTGTCAGCCATGTTTAAAAAAGTTTACCAGCTTAAGTCATTTGTGGATTAATGCTTATTGTTGACGCGAACCGTTTCAAACGATTCAGTTCGATTTGGTGAACTGGTTCAAGAAGATCCGGTTACATCGAAGATTGATTCGTTCGCGAACCGGATGTGCTGTGAACGGCGCGCTCATAACAGACCCGGGGAGAGAAGTCAATGCTGAATAAAGTCGTAGTTTTTGATATTTTTTGGACCAAAATGTATTTTCGATGCTTCAAAAAATTCTAACGGACCCTCTGATGTCACATGGACTACTTTGAAGATGTTTTTATTACCTTTCTGGACGTGGACAGTATACCGTACATACATTCTCAATGGAGGGACAGAAAGCTCTCGGACTAAATCTAAAATATCTTATACTGTGTTCCGAAGATGAACGGAGGTCTCACGGGTTTGGAACGACATGAGGGTGAGTCATTAATGACATAATTTTCATTTTTGGGTGAACTATATCCCTTTAATGACTTCCCTCATTTCAACAATGAATTTCCCGGCTTTTGACTTAATCTCACTTTCACTTATTTGGCGATATCTTGCTAGTTTGTCCATGTCGTCGAGTGTCTTGTTATCCTCGATAACCGAGAGAATGTCGAGCAGAAGGGTTATTCCAGCAAAAAACTCCTGTAAGGGTTGTAGTCAGACGCACAGTTTTAGACGCCTGTGCAGCCACTTCACCAATGTCATCTATCCGTATGAGGCGTAATATTTCACTGGCACCAGGAGCACATTTAAATAAACCACTGATATCATCCTCTGGTTTATTACAGTTCTTCAGTATTTTATTAACATGTGTACAGATGAGTTTCAGAATGTCAGTCATAGGGGGTGATTTTTGTTCTGAAATGCTTCAAGTCTATTTTTGATGTTTTGCATTAATTTCTTCTGCTCGCGCGCATTTTCATGAAGTTTAAGACTCCACTTCCAATTCCACCACCTAAGGCCACAGCTGACCCCTACGCCTGCAACAACAGCAGAAGTCCCCAGAGTAAATGGAGCTAAAGCTAATCCTGCAATGGCGGTGACCCCTCCTACTATTCCCAGTACTCCTCCACGTCTAGTGACTTCAGTATACCGTCTGAAATCTTCTTCAAATGTTTTCATGAGATGTCTCAGTCCCTGTATGATCTCCTGGAGTTCATGGTAATGTCTCTCATAGAGTGTGATGAATTCCTCTTTGAGACGAATAACATCAGATCTAAAGAGAATATAAAAAATAAGAATTAATTATATTGTACAATGTATTTTTTTATGAACAGTAATTATTAGCATGTATGGTAATTATTATATGATGATGAAACTGAGTTTCTAGTTTATTTTGATTATTTATACTACATAATAAAATGCCCAGTTTTAGTTTAAAACAACCAATGAATCTGATCCACTAAATAAAGTGAGTATAATGCACAAGAACTCTCTTACAGTGTTTCGAGAGGTTCATCCATGCTGCTCCGTCGGCGGCGAGGAGTGGATGACGCCTTTGTTGCTCTGATGAAGAAAACACAAGTGTGAATACATTGTTTAAACGTATTATACTTTCACATAATATAACAAAACAGAATTCTAAGGTTCTTGATCAAATAACAAATATTTGTATTCTTGTTTAACCCCTTAACTGTCACCGTCCCACCTGTGGGACGCTTGGCGCTCTTTTTTTTGTTGTCCTTTTTCTCTATAATTTTTTTTAGTAATCATCATAAATTATATATCATTTGAAAGCTTAGAAGAAATGTTTTTTTTTTCCTGTGAAAACCATTTTGAAATCGGACATTGTGTTACCATGGAAATGGTACTTTAAAATCTTATGGCGGTCTCCTCCCCCTTCGTGGGCAGTGTCAAGTGTCATATTACAAAATGCATTACGGTCTTTTATAAACTTTTTATAATCTTGGCAACAAACATATCATTGGAAAGGTCTGAGTCTCAGGATTCCATATTTGGTGGTTATTTTGAGAATTGAAGTAAAATTGATAGAGAAATCTAGGGAAAAATTCATTAAACAAAATTCAAAGGAGTTTTGATGGCTCCCAGTGGCTGTTTGTGGTATGACGCCCTAAAATAAAAATCTCACATGAACCTCAATTTTTTTCATATCAACTTCAAATTTGGAAAAAACCTGTTATGTAAAATATTTATAATAAATAAAATAAAATAAAATTAATATAGCGCATTTTATTTACAGTACATTTAAACTTCTATAACTTTTTGATACTTAAATTTTTTGAAAAAATTCCACTTTTGCCAAAATCTGCTAATTTTCTTCTTTAAAAAGAGACCAACCTTAGGTCTATATTCCAAAGTGTTCATAAATTACAACAATTTAAGTCTGGATAGTGCACTTTAATGCCTATTTTAAAAATGGGGGGTGACAGTTTCTTGAACAATGTGATATGCTTTTTTTCTTGTCAGGTTCCCCTTCAATGACAAAGACAGGTTGCAGCAGTGGATACACTATGTCAAGAGAGAAAGAACTGGAGACCAAAGAAGTATTCTCGCCTCTGCTCCCTTCACTTCACACAGGACTGTTTCATCCCTGTTCAGGGACGAAACACCCTTAAAGCAGACGCGGTGCCAACCATCTTCTACCCCCCATTGCCAGGCAAAGGTCAAGGTGAGGCACACCAGAGTCAGTAAGAACACAACGGTAAGTAAGACTGACTCTAACACACACAAGCTGTTAAATGCAGGAACTTCAGTCATGACCATGATTACATCAGTTGCACTCGCAGTGAACCACTGACAGTCGAGATGAGTGTAGCCAGCTGCAGCCATAGCCATTCTGCAGATCATGGTGCATACACACTGAAAAAAATCCCACAGTCCTCTAAAGAGGAAGGTGTCATTTGGTCAAAGTAGCTTGCGTCCTTACAAGAAAAAATTTAAGCTTCAAACGCAGAGAGTCAGAAGACTGAAACAGAAAGTGAAGTCTCTTTCTTCAGTTGTCACTGATCTGAAAGAGAAGCTGCTTATTTCCACCAGCTGTGCTGATATGCTGGAGGCTTCCTTTAGCGGTGTTGCTGCTAAAGAAATTCTTACAAGGGCCAAGTGCAAGACTAAATCTCAAAGAATCTCTGATAATTTGAGATCTTTTGCCATGACTCTCCATTTCTACTCTCTCAAAAGCTTATCAGTTTGTTCGTGAAAGCTTTGATTGTGTTTCTGCCTCATCCTGAAACAATCAGGTCTTGGTACAGCAGTATTCCTGCAGACCCAGGCTTTACAGAGGCATCATTTGCTGCCCTACAATCCCATGTGGAGGATGGAAGGAAAGATGGTAAGGAGACTGTTTTGTGCCCTTATGATGGATGAGATGGCCATTAGAAAGCATGTTGAATATGCTGAAGGGAAATTCCATGGGTATGTTGATGTAGGATGTGGCAAAGTTGATGACTCTTTACCAGTAGCCAAGGGATGCATTGGTCCTTATGGTTGTAGCTGTTAATGGATCTTGGAAAATCCCTGTGGCTTACTTTCCCCTTGATTGGTTAAGGGTTAAAGAGAGAGCAAATATTGTCACACAGTGTCTTTACAAGCTGCATGACATTGGAGTGCGCGTTGTTTCCTTGACATGTGATGGACCGTCTTGTCACTTCACCATGATGCAGGCTCTTGGAGCAAATATCACAGTTGGAAACATGAGGCCATTCTTTCCTCACCCTGCAAATCCAAAGCAGAATGTACATGTGGTTTTTGACGTGTGTAACATGATGAAACTCTTGAGGAACGCTTTTGCTGATGGACGTGTTTTCCAGACAGGCAGTGGCAAAGAGATTAGGTGGCAATAAAATCAAGACCTCAACAAACTTCAGGAGACGGAGGGCTTGAGGCTGGGTAATAAGCTGAAGATGGCACATATTCAGTGGAGGAATCAGAAGATGAAGGTAAATCTTGCCGCTCAAGTTTTCAGCAGCAGTGTTTCAGATGCTCTTGAATTCTGCAACAAGGAGCTCCACTTGCCTCAGTTTCATGGTTCTGAGGAAACCGTTGAATTTCTGAGAAGAATCGATTTAGCTTTTGATGTTCTCAACAGCAGGAATCCTCTGGCAAAGGGTTCCAAAGCTCCTTTGAGAAGTTGTAATAAACTTCACATGCTAAGTCTGTTGGAGAGAGCTGAAAATTTCCTTCTGCAGCTCAGAGATAGCTCTGGGAGACATCTTCATGCAGGCCCTAGGAAAACGGGTCCCATTGGATTTGTTGCCAGCTCCAGAAGCATTTCCAACATTTTTAAAGAGCTGGTTCAAGCACAGGAGGCCCCTTGTAAGTATCTCCTTACTTACAAACTCAGTCAGGATCATCTTGAGCTGTTCTTTTCTGCAGTTAGGGCACGCGGAGGCTACAACAACAACCCAACTGCCCGACAGTTCAAAGCTGCATACCAACGCCTCCTAGTGAGACATCAAGTGAAAAATGGAACAGGGAACTGTCTCATTAGAGATGGAACCAACATGTTGGCAGTGACAGTTGTTCCAGCCTTCTCGTCAATTTGATGTCACACCAGCACTCCCTCTGGATTCTGACCACGACTACAGCATCTTACCTTATGTCGAGTCAATATCCGAGTTCAAGGACGCCGCTATCCATTACATTGCTGGATTTGTGGTGAAAAAAGATGAAGGAGGAAATCTTGTGCATGCAATATCCGAGTTCAAGGACGCCGCTATCCATTATTGTGCATGCATGCTTTGATTGAAATAGGGGAGGCTTATAGAATCCATCAACAAACATTGTGGAGGTGTGTAAAGCCTCTGAAAGGTGCTTTCAAAGACTTCTGACCACCAGTGGAGGAAAGCTTCCTCAAGGAAAAGGGAATGACAGCTGCCATTACAATTCAGGTTCTGAGTGATTGTGCTGACAAGAATTTTTTTCAGAGTTGCACAACCACATGTTTGAGACCAGTGTTGAGGACAATCATGTACACACCTTGGTTAAGATGGCAGCCTCCATGTACTGCAAGATACGCCTTCATCATTTGGCAAGGCGAGAAACTGAGAAAGTAACAGGGGCTCTTGTGAGAAGGAGGATGAACAAATTAATACTTTTCCATTACCAATAGTATGGTGTTTTTAGTGCACATCTTCCTGTTAGAATAATGTTTACAGCACTTTTTGTGTATCGCTCACACTTGCTTTGCTTAGAGCCTGCATCAACGGGGCATAAGCATTTGCTGTGAGAAACCTTCCTTTAAATACGTTCATAATTCACTCACACTTGCTTTGCTTAGAGCCCGCATTAATGGGGCATAAGTATTTGCTTGCTTTGCTTAGAGCCCGCATTAATGGGGCATAAGTATTTGCTGAATAAACCTGACTTCACATATGTTCAGCTGTCATGCTTCTCACTTGGAAACCTTCCTTTAAATACGTTCATAATTCGCTCACACTTGCTTTGCTTAGAGCCCGCATCAACGGGGGCATAAGTATTTGCTGTGAGAAACCTTCCTTTAAATACGTTCATAATTCGCTCACACTTGCTTTGCTAACATATATGCTATCAACAAGTTACATGAGGTTATAAGGTTGAACTGTTATTTTTTTGTTATTATACAGTACCTTCTGTTCAAATGTTACACTGAAATGTGACCCTGGACCACAAAACCAGTCTTATGTGTAATTTTCTTTAAAGTGAGATTTATACTTCATCTGAAAGCTGAATACATAATCTTTCCATTGATGCATTGCTAGGATAGGACAATATTTGGCTGAAATACAACTATTGAAAATCTGGAATCTGAGGGTACAGAAAAATCGAGAAAATATTGAGAAAATCTCCTTTAAAAGTTGTCAATTTCTATTGGCGATAGTGCTGCATCCATTCACAAAAATAAATGTTTTATATATTTAAGATCGGAAATTTACAAAATATCTTCATGGAACATGATCTTTACTTATTATCCTAATGATTTTTGGCATAAAAGAAAAATCTATAATTTTGACCCATTCAATGTTTTGTTAGCTATTGCCACAAATATACCTGTGCAACATTAGACTGGTTTTGTGATCCAGGGTCACAAATGTTCAATTGTTCAGTTGTTTCAGTGTTATCTGTTTGTGGCGTCTGTTTGTTACGTTTGTCTTGTCCTGTGTACCCACTCTGAGCCTGCACCTTGACGTGGTGAGTGGGCTTCTAACTAAGCCAGGCTAGATGTTGAGAGTTAAAGCCAAGATGCTGTTCATCCTTTCTCTTTTTCAGACATGCTGGTGATTGCTGTTTCCAAGTTTTTCCACTAACGAACACTGCTAAGTATTAAAGAACTTTAACTCAGATTGAGGACAGTGAAGAGCAGCACACATACAAAGCACACATACATAGTTTAGTTATAATTAGTCACCTGGCTGTTAAAACCAAGTTAAGTTAGATAACTCAGACAACATCTGTAGTTTATATTGTATTATTTGTATTTGTCTATATTGTTCATACTGCAGTGCATACCCATGTGTTCTGCTCTTATGCTACCGTTAATATACTTTACATATCGATTCCATCATCCGGCACGTCCACGCTACCTCAGGTACAAGGTAAGGTGAGCAGTCACTGCTTTCCTGGTGCTCGTGTTCTAGATATTGCTTGCCAGGTTCCCGAGATCCTGAACGTTTGACGAGCGCGTCGGTTGTGCTGCACGCGGGAACGAAGGACATCAGGCTGCGGCAGATGGAGGTTCTGAAGAAGGACTACAGGAGCCTGATTGAGACAACGATCATCGTGTCTGGACCGCTTCCCACGTACCGACTAGGACAAGAAAGGTTCAGTAGATTATTTGCTCTAAATGAATGGCTAATGTTATGGTGTAATGAACAGAGACTGCCCTTTGTAAATAATTGGAATCTGTTCTGGGAGCGACCTAGGCTCTTCCGTGCTGATGGCCTTCACCCCAGCAGAATCGGAGCGGCTCTTCTGTCGGACAACATCTCCAAGGCGTTACACACCATATGACTAGTAAGTCAAAGTCCAAATCACACTCTTTGCTGTCCCAACTTAATTGATATAAGTACCAGTGTAGAACATTATAGAAACTGTGTCTATTCCTCGTTTAGTTAGGTCAAACAATAAATCCACTGTGGGATCTATGAAAAATCGAATTGTGATTAAACCATAAAATCTAAATATTATTGCTTCAGAAACACAATTGTAATTACTGTAATGCTTTATTAGCTGGTTGTCCTGCATCCTCAATAAACAAGCTACAGTTAGTCCAAAATAAGCTGCTAGAGTTCTCACTAGGTCAAGGAAATATGATCATATAACACCGATTTTATCAATCACTACACTGGTTACCTATTAAGTTCTGTAACAATTACAAAGTATTACTACTGACTTATAAAGCCCTAACTATCTAGTATCTTGTTTGTTTAGCTAATTTTTTTTTGACCTATTTTCTATCGCTCTTGTGTATTTAACGAATTTTATATAGCTTTTGGTTGTATTTCATATCTAAAGTCCACTAAAGGTGGGAGAGCGTTTTCACATTTAGCTCCTAAACTCTGGAATAGTCTTCCTGATATTGTTCGAGGTTCAGACTCGCTGTCCCAGTTTAAAACTAGATTAAAGACGCATCTCTTTAGCCAAGCATTCACATAATGAGACTCGCTGTCCCAGTTTAAAACTAGATTAAAGACGCATCTCTTTAGCCAAGCATTCACATAATGATTACCTCTTATACTACAGCTTTTTTGTTATAGACTATGTCAGCTCCAGTTTGTATCCAGCCTCTCATGGAAACTTCAGGTGCCCCAACAGACGACTCGACGCGACTCGATGCCGGCGATATGTTATGCACTAAATTAATACATTTCTGAAATGCATTTTCTGTAAAGCTGCTTTGAAACAATATGTATTGTGAAAAGCGCTATACAAATAAAATTTGAAATGAACATCTTTACTGTAAAACATACCACTAGGTTAACTGTATACTACTTTGATGTCATTTACTGTTTATAATACACTACGTCTATACCACACTTTTTTTGCACTTCTGGTTAGACACTAACTGCATTGAATTGTCTCTGTACTTGTACTCTACACATTGACAATAAAGATAAATCTAATGTAATCTAAAGGTGTCTTGACATCTCCCTTATCAATATTCACTGTGAGGCTACTGACCACTGACTTATCATTACGAAGTTCTAAACCATAAGTAATAAAACCACATGACATTTCTGTCAAAGTATGTCTACTTGAAGTGTCTACTGTGTGTTTTGATAATAAATATTCAATCATTTCGTTAACAAATATTTATTTATTGAAACACAAAAACAATTTTAAAAAAGTAATACTTTTTTTTTTTTCAATCCTGATCCCCTCTCTAGCTACATTCGTCGTGGTGAAGAAAAGTGAGAGGCCATGGGGTGGATGGCTAGGGTGATACATGAATGGCACGGAGGAGAGAAAGAAGGGTGGGGGGAGAAAGAGCAGTGACTATTGAACTGTTATGTCTACCAATGTGAACATGTATTAAACTAAAGACAAAAGGCACATACACAACCCCATAAGAATTTAACAATCTTCAACTGTTTCAAGTTTAAAACATGCTGAGAGGTTTAATCCGGCATCACCCCTACTGGATTAAGACTCTCAAGCCTTCAGCTAAATTATTTAAAAAAATATCATTACCCCTAGGTGATAAATGAACTTTGTCCCTAAGAAACATTTGAGGCTTGTTAAATACAATTTGAGGGTGATACACGATACCCCCCTGCATTCCCAAGACAAAGGTAGCCATGACACTGTTCAACCATTTACGGGACTTGTCAATTTTCCCCGGAAGGCCCGATCTCCATCGACGTCTCTGGGTGATGTCAGACAGCACAATGGTCATCTGAGGGAAACGCCGATAGAGATGTTGCAGATCCTGCTTCATTGCTGCGAAGAGATCGATGCTCTTCCTGCCTCCCAAGTCGTTCCGGCCGCAGTGAATCAGCAGGACATCCGGGGCTGCTCTTCCTCTGAGGGACCGGTAGAAGAAAGGAAGGAGTCCGTGCCATCGAAGTCCACCCCAGCCAAACCAGTAAACCTTGGCCGCTAGGCCAAGATTGGCCCCGATGGTCTCTCTGGCCCCTCTCTTCCCACTACGAATGTAGCTACTTCCGATGATCCAAATCACTGGACCTGTTAATAGCATACAGCAATCACAATCAAAACACTGTTTTGTCAGTATGAGTAAACAGATTTTAACACACAAGTAATTTGTCTCTGGCCATTGATTTATTTATATCCAAACAAAACAGAAAAAAAGTCTATGCAAATATAAAATAAAACGCCAAATAATTGATTTTATCTGTTCATTGAAATAATAATAACAATACAGGTATTACACAAGGTTCATTTATTATTTTTATTCTCTCTTACAGTGTTGCTTTCCATATTTTATACTATATATTCTCTAAATGATACTATATTAATATGGCTTACCTTTGTTGGTAGTGGTAGTTAGCCATGGTTTTAGTTTTTTTCATTCTTCTTTTTCTGGTGTTAGCAGAAGAAAAGTTTGTATTTTTACCTATGAGGAAAGAAAAATGAAAAGGGCAAATTTTTTTTATATGTTTTTTTTGTGATTTGTTATTGTCCATTTATTATCTATATGTTATTTAACAGGCCAAAAGCAGACGCTTTTGTCCAAGCGATTTACTGAATAACTTTTTTATATGACTGATTCGTCCATTTCTCTTGCGATAGATGTGTAGATAACAGTTAACACCATTTTGTGGTTATATTTCGGGCGCCCATTAATGTTATACAACATCATGTGCATCAAAAATTAAAATTATATTTAAAATATTCGATCCCTGGGCCGTTAAATATACTATTGGGTATGAATTCATATCAGTTCTTGAACATAATTTTACATAACTTCTTAATAGTATGCATTAAACTTAATATGGCGTACTGGCGTTACATTTTAAAATACTATACAAAATAATTAATCAGAATACTTCTGCTCACTCATGCCACAAAGAACTCCCCGCTCAAGCTCGCCGTCTCTGCAAGATTAACAATGGCAGTTTGCACACACAGCTACTAGAAGATTTACATCTGTCAGACAGGTTGCTGACGTCATCAAGCTTAGTTTGAGTCTGCGCGTCAGAAACGGAAGTGCTAAAAAAAATCGCTAAAAATGGGCTTCACTTGTCTCAATTGCGTTTCAATGGGGTCGCTGTGTCCATTCTTTTACTGTCTATGTGCCTTATCAAGCATTACGCCTGTTTCACACATATTCCGTTTGCGTTACGTATGCGATGCAGAAACAGCACGGACTCATTGTGCTTTCACACAGGACGCGTTTGCAGTCCGCTACTGATCCGTGGCTTTTTACCACAAACACAACATTTGTCCATTATTTTGATTTAAAATCATGTAAAAAAATTTTTTTAATAAATTAAAAAAAGCTTTTTCAGCATTGTGATACTCTATCACAGTACAGTAACAATCTTTCATAGACATTAGTTTAAAACTCAAATAAAACAAGCTATTATTTATGCATTTGACTTCTAGGTTTGTATAATAAGTTGCTCAAGCAGCACTGCAAATAAATGATTCCGCATTTTAGTTTGCTCAGTGTAATTTTGTAAGTTGACACAATTGTTCGTTCAACTTAACATGTTAAGTTTTCACTATCTCAACTAGTCTGTAAGTTGACTTAACTAGAGTGTTGCCTCAACTTAAAAACATATGCTGAACCATTAAGGTATAAGTTCTCATTATTTATCGCGAGATCAGGTGAAGCGGGAAACAGGTCTCGTTCATCGGCATTGCTGGCAGCTGGAGAGAAGGTCTCGTTCATCGGCATTGCTGTTATGTAGCCTAGCTAGTTTATAGTCCGCAAACTAAAGCTAAAAATCTATAAAACTAGCCAACTATTACTTCTTTTTCTTTTATTTATTTAACTACATTATTTCATTAAGTTGACAAAATGTGGTGGTTGCTAACGTTAGATTAATTTAATTTCATAATATTTCGATTTATTAATATTTAAAATGTAATTTTTAAATATATGCAAAGTAATGTTGAAATATCTGCACCGAATTCAGTTTTATTTTTGAAATATAATTTATCACAATAGACAAAGTAATGTTGAAATATCTGCCATGTGTGTGAGGGTGAGTTTGTGGCTTTGTGGATTAAGAATATCGTGTTTAATTTTTTTGTGTTTTGATCATAGAGTCTAATCACAATTTAAGCAAAAGCAGCGTCGACGGGGTGAGTACGATAACAGAGAGCTGACAAATATAATGTAATTTAATGTAAAACTGTGTGAGTGGTGCAGCAGAATTATCAGAATCCTCCGGTGTTCAAGCTGGATGCTCCAGAACTGAAACGTCGTTCTTAACAATGTCTTTTATACCTTTCTGGGCCTTGAACATACATGAGTAGTTCCCTTGCTGTCTATGCAGGGTCAGAAAGCTCTTAGATTTCATAAAAATATATCTTAATTTGTGTTCCGAAGATGAAAGAAAAAAAACCAATACTAAAGTAAAAAGTGAAACCGCTTCAATGCAGCAAGCCAGTAAATAAGTTTCTAATAACAGTATCTTTAAACTTTTGTTTCTTTTCTTTGGGGGAAGGCATCAAACCAACGAAAGAGGGTTGCAGTACTGCAGGGGCTGTCATGGTTACCGCTTCAATGCAGCAGGCCAGTCATAAAGATCTGTGAGGTATGTGGAAAATAAGCAGGCACATTGGAGGCAGTTGAATAGTTAAAGTTAAAGGGATAGTTCACTTTAAAATGAAAATTCTATCATCATATACTAACCCTCATGTTGTTTCAAACCTGTATGAATTTCTTTCTTCTGCTGAACACAAAGGATGATATTTTGAAGAATGTCAGTAACCAAACAGTTAACTGGGTAATGAGTATAACTGAGGGTGAGTATATGATGACACAATTTTCTTCATTTTAAAGTGAACTATCCCTTTAATGTATCATTTCTAACTATGTGGATTGATATGTATAAGATTAAATATAGCAGAGGCTATGGTATAGGACAATGTTAATATCAGCAATAGCATTCTTTGGACTGTAATTGTTTCCCTTGGGGACATCTTAAAAATAAATTTTCATGGACTCTCAGTGACAAAACCCATGCATTTGTATGATTTATTTACACTGGAGAAAAATTTTCATGACTAGCCCTTGTAAATGTTGAAAATCTTACATCCCCATGAAAAACAATTACTATCCAAATAAAGTTGATTTAGAGGTATATTAGAGAATGATTTAGAGATATTCTCAAAGTGATTGAAATGAGTATTCGAGAGCACCACTTGTCATGAAGGTAGCACTTTAACAATAGTACTCATGTTGTGTTTAAGTCTTTGAGCTTCAGTGTTGTATGTGTGAAAAGCACATTTGAAGTTTGTCATTTTTTTAATACAGCACACAGATTCGAAGAAGAAATGATCAGGGGCATGACTCTAGGAATCATCACAGCGGTGGAAGATGTGACGGACCCCATTCCATGCGTCTCTAATGATGTGGCCCTTGTTATAGAGGAAGCAGTTGTTCTGCGAGGACTTGGGGACATACCAAATGCGTATGTGAACTTGATGGGATTGCTTTATGGCTCTTAACATAAAAACTACCCAAAAAACCTCAAATACACTTTTGAGGTAATTCAGCGGCTGCTGATGAACATTGGAGCGGATACGTGCAGTGCAAGAGTGCACTCCCTTAAAAATACATAAAGTTAAAGATGTTGTTGAGGTAAGGTGTTGTGTATTACTACCAAAGGCCTGTTTGTTGGATATTTTACAGTTTTTCTTTTCCAAGTTCTCTGCATCGATGGCCTGACATCTGTTTTCTACAAGATTTCATGTGTTTTAAAGTTATTTCAGATTTAAGGGGTATTTATTAATGTTGTGAAAAGTCTTACGTGTTAGTTTATACCCAAAATGAAAATTCTTTTGTTAGATAATCAACCTCATTTTGCTCTAAACCTAAAAGACCTTTGTTTGTCTTTAGAACACACAAGTTATTTTTTGATGAAATCTGTGAGCTTTCTGTCCCTACTTGACAACGCTACGCAACTAGCACTTTCAAGGTCCAGAAAGGAAAGGAAGTAAAAAGACATTCTACAGTAATCCAAGTGATCTACAGTGGTTTATCTACTTAACTATTTGTTTACATGCAACACTATCTGCTTTCGCGCGGTTCAAACAATAGGCATGTGCTGTCATGTGTCTTGTAAACATGCGATGGTGAAAACGTATTTAATAAATATAAAATGGTATGAAACACTAGCAATGATTCATCAAAAACTGACGCTTAACCACTGAAATCACTTGGATTACTTTAAGGATGTCTTTTCTGGACCTTGAAAGTGCCTATAGTTGCGTAGGCTGTTAAAGGAGGGACAGAAAGCTCAAAGATTTCATTAAAAATATCTTAATTCGCCTTCCAACAAAGGCAAGTCTTAACGGGTATTTGGATGGCAATGAGGGGTGAACAATAACAATCGGTATTAACATTTTGTGTGAACTGAGACATTTTTTTTCTAATGAATACACTTTCCATGCATTATTTCTTAATACATTTTCACCATTAAACTTTATGAAATTGCAATACCATTTTATTTGACAAATTAATTATTGTTTTATTTTGGAAATGAAATTGATTTTTCTGTAATTACTATATAATATAGTTTTTGAGTTTGTATTTACAAATATTCAGAATGTTTGTCTTTTGCATTTCTACTAAGAGAAGTGTTAGCTATTAGCTGTATTTTACAGTTATATTAACATTTTTGTGTGAACTGAGACTTTTTTCTCATGAATACACTTTCCGGAATGCATTTTCTTAAAATACATTTTCACCATTAAACTGTCAAATAAAAGGTATTGCAATTTCATCAGATGTAATTATTGTTTTATTTTGAAATGAAACCATTATTTTTCTGTAATTACTATATAATGTAGTTTTGATTTGAGTTTGTATTTTACAAATATTCAGGATTTGTTTTTGCATTTCTACTAAGAGAAATTGTTCGCTCTATTTTACAGTTAAAAAGTTGTTACAAAGAAAAAATTCAGTGCTGCTAATCCTTTGAATATGTTAACTGAGTTTGCCCTTACCATTTATTGAATTGTAAGGAAATAAAATTGTTTGTATGGAAAAAGTCGTTAATTATTTGGTTGAATGTTGCTATTGCAAGTGAGAAAAAAATTGAGTTCAATGAACATACATTTTAGCTACAGATAACTTGCAAATGTACGTTATCATATTTCAACTAATCTTTACAAGATCCAGTTACTTGAAATAATTGTTGGATTACAACATATTTTAACTATGTCAACTAAACTTTTAAGTTGAACATACTTAGTAGATTTAAGTCAATAAATACTTAACTGAGTCAAAGCAAAAGATAACTAAAAAATGTAAAGTTGAGTGAAACACATTGTTTTTTTTTTACACAGGAGGCGGCAACGATCAATTGTAACCACAAACATTTAGGCCTACTTTTCTTGTTAGGCTATCACAAACATTTTAAAATTAAAACTCACCACTAGACCACAAACAGTCGCTCTCATGCCCTTACTCTCGGCGCCTTTGCATTTAAATCTTTATTACAAGCAATCCCCACGGGTCTCTCAAAGAACTTTGTTTTTCTGCCTTCCTAAAAGTGCATATATTGTTGCCTTGTTTATCTAAAAGTGCACTTTTGTCTTGTTTCAAAAATAGCCACAAAAGCCACTTGTTGACTGTGAAACACAGTAGACTTAATTGTACCAACTTATTGTGAAATTACTGCATCCTAAAAAATTCAGCTTTGCAGCACAGAAATAAATGATAATGTTAAAGTATAAATAAATTGAAAATCAATTATTTTTAAATTGTAATAAAATATCACGAATATTACGTGTTTTTTTTCTGGCGTATTTTTGATCAAATAAATGCAGGCCTTGATGAGCAGAAGAGACTTCCTTTCAAAAACATTACAAAATAGTAATGTTTCCAAACTTTTGACGCTTTACTGTATCTATATTTTTAAATGTTGAGGATTTACAGTAGCAAATGAGAATAGCTAAATCAATGCATATATTTTGCGGGTCGGGTTGGGCGGGTAAAAGAAATTGTAACGTTATTTGCGGGGGCGCATTGGGGTCATTAAAAACAAAACCACAACAAAAAAAAAAACTATTGTTTGGTGTTGGGCGATATGGTCATTTTTCAAATCAGATCAGATCGACGATACACGATATTATCCGGTGCATGGGTGGAGCAAGAGAGAGACTCTTTGTTCTTGTCATAGCATCAACTATTTGGTGTTTTAAACCGCGCAGTGATGTGCCCGAGAGAGAGCCGGAATCACCAATAATCCAAAAAAAAAAAAAAACTTTCAAACAATACTGATAACTACGTTAAATATAAAATACTGTATTTAAAAAAAAACGGCTAGTTCATATATAGTTGGAGCGCAAATTCCATATCGCGTGTCCTGTGACAAATTTGCCGCATCTGCGCACGGGAAGTTATCAGTCTAAAAATGTTCTGCAAAAATCAGTCAACGGGGTTGAAAATCAATAGTAGATTTCATTTGAAGTCTAACAGTTCAAAACACTAATATTGGACATAAACGAACACGTTAATATAAAGTATTCAAAACAGGTAAGTTTCATATATTTGGAGGTTTAAAGTTCAACTGAACGGATGCATCAGTCATACAGCGCTCCGGACGCGCGCGCCTCATGACGAGCACGAGCTCGACGCACCCGCCACAGTAAACACGAAGAGAATGCATTCTAACATAACTGTGGCATTAAAACTCAGTTAGTGAGGCTCGTTTAAAATATTACACATATATAGACCATTCAGATTACTTTGTAAAGTGCAATGAAAAAACCTTATATCTGCAGACGATGTACGACGTCTTGTTTGTGGATAGAGACTTGTGTGTGTGTGTGTGTGTGTGTGGTGAAATAGCTGGGCAGTTTGATAGCTTGAATCATAATAGGCTGCCTCATAACCCGTGGGTCGGGTTGGGGCGGGTAAGGAAATTTTACTTTATTTGCGGGGTGGGCTGGGGCGGGCCAAATAATTTCATAAAAGGCGGGACCGCGGGGTTGGAAAACCCCGACCCGCGCATCAGTATTGGGCGTGGTCGCATAGAGTTAGTGAAGGGAGACGTAAAAGACTGGACATCGCGTTGGTTCATATGGAATACTTTATTACTATTATATTTGTTGTCGATAAGACTTACTTAGTTTAAAAGTAGACATGTCAAGATTTCTATAGAAATATCTCCTCATATCTCTTTGTGGAGTATTTGTTGAGGTTTCAGTTCATTTTAATGACGCATTTCTAAATGAAGATCACGCAGACAAAGGCTGCAGACAGCGCACTCTGTTTGTTTTCTTTATTTTATAAATGCCCAAAGTTTTCTTATTATGTCTGAATACAAATAAAAGTAGACCCTTTACAGATTCTATTTTTATTGCGTTGCTCCTTACCTGTACGAATCAAAACTGAAAGTGTAATTTAAGTTCTTTTCGGCAATATGCCACAGTGTGATTGTATCAAATCTCAAGTTAAATGTTTCAAAATCTAAAGAAATGTGCACTGATTTTAGGAAAGCGTCCTCAACGAGTGCGACCATTAAAGCGGAGCAGATTCAGAGGGTAGAAGAGTATACGAGTGCGACCATTAAAGCGGAGCAGATTCAGAGGGTAGAAGAGTATAAATGTCAAGATCGCCGACGGCCCCAGATTATTATTGTTTCCACTTTCACAGCACGTTAAACATCACTCTCTTACTTGATCTGGAGAAACTGTGCATCAGATGAAAGTTTAAAGGACTCTAGCTTCGATATTTGAACCACTGTTTTGATAAAACATTGTTGCAAGCGCGACAGTTGTCATTTATTAATTTATGTCAGGAGTGCAAAATAATAATATCCGTATTATGCCAAATTTTGATCTAGAAATTCACCACGCATTCATATTCAGTCACGTCAGCAGTGGGTTCATTTGTGTTCACATAGACTCCACTGAACGGCGTCAATAAGGGTTTATACGACCAAAGATGCATATCTACGGAGATATATTGATATATTTATGATGCTTTTTTACTTCATATTTCTTTCAGACAGAATAATAATTTCTATTCATTTTCCACTGATTTACGCGATCTGATGATAAATAGCCTCTCCCAGCGCTGTATTTTGGGGTGTGTCTCTCCCTCTTCTGTGCTCGTGATGTGAGTCCACACAGACTCTGATTCGTCCTTCGTCTTGTCAATCTTAGAGTCTCATAACAAGGACAACGTCACATCGTGTCACATGATTCTTTCACTCTTCCATGTTTCTAGCTGAACCACAACAACAAGATACACCTCTGTAACCACGACATGTCCCCAAAACATAAAACACGCGATTACGATAGTATATGGCTTTGTATGAGATTTCTCCGTGAGATTTGGTCATTTTTATAGAAAAATATTGAAAATGTACATCTGAAATGCTAACTTGTGCAGCGATCGTAAAAGGCTATATAAAATAGCATATGGATTTTACAACAGTAACGACCAAAAACAAAAATTCCACTTGTGCTCGCAAAAGGAAGTTTATTACAAAACACTCGATCGGGGTTTAAAAGTGAGGTTTGGAGGTGTAAAAGTGTACTAAATATGTCATTAACTAGTCGGATATAGCTTGATGCTAACGTTAGCTCTAAGCCTGGCTAGATAACATGTGCGGTTCTTCTTCATAATGCATTTTTTCATAATAATTCACGTAAGGTAGTAAGAAAATGTTTTGCTTGTATTTTTATTAGTAAGGCTTTTAATAAAATTGGCGGAAAAGCATCATGGAACTGAAGATTTGTGTCTTTGTAGACATCTTTAATAACAACCATCAACAAAGGCTACTAATAATGGCGGAATAAAAACAAAAGAATAATGAGAAAAGAATAATGGGGATAATGTTTCAGACCTGGCGAGAGGTGTGAAAGGATCGTTTCGTTCGAGAACAATAGAATCAATGCATCGGAGGATCGGTCAGAGCCAAATAAAACATGAGAAAGCATAAATGAGAGCGTTCCCATGTGAGGTTACGAGATCAGATGACAGGGGTCCATCAATCAATCTGAGTAGACTTCTCTAAAAACACACAGACAGGCCCTTAGAAAATATTTCAACAATTCACAGTTTTACGAATTATATTAGAAATTTCAAAATGAAGCATGTAAGACTGTGGCTTTAGCTACACTAGGTTTCTAAACAAAAAAAAAAAAAAAACATATCCTACATCAACACTTTTTTTACATAAATTAAAAAATATGTTTTTCTATTTCTATTTGGGTTTTATGTTTGAGTTATATATCTCTATTTCTTATAACAGTCTGAGGTTAATTGATTCTGAACAGGGAAACTGTGAGTGTCAGCTTTGCTGAACATATGTTTGATTATGTATCTAATCAGAAAGAATCATGAGCAGGAAACCTTTTCTTTTGGGTATGTCTTTCGTATCTTGCTGAAAATGGGGGGTGACTGGGAAGGGGTTGTAAAGGTGGTTTATAACTCTTATTGAAAGTGTACTGACACCTTTGTATTATTGCTGGTTTGAGGAATGTACGTGAAACAAAAATTAGACTACGGTGAAAGAAAAGAGTATGTTCAGGAAAATGTTAAGTACTGCAAGTAAATTACTTGGTATCCCTGTGATGGGTTCACAACAAATTTATCAGACTAGATGTCTTGGTAAAGCCATGAAAATTATATCTGACGATAGGCAGTTGGGCACCCAATGTATTCTTTGGGTTTGAGATTTTTTTTTAGGGTGTTTGGTGTTTCTTGATAATGTTACAAATTTATCATTTATTAGCGGCCTTGATATTAGTGACGCGGCACAAATCCATGACAGTAAACTGATGCTCCGTTCTATTTCTGACTGACTCAAGGTGTATGTTACAAATTGAACTTTCCTCGTCATGTCCAGTGTGGTAAAAAGACAAGAAAATATGACTAGGCATAACTCACCCTCAGATTCACCAGTACAGAGGTGGGTAAACAAGTTAGGACGGCAAGTAGGCTAGTTAAGTAGTACTATGTTAATCACAATATTTCAAATCTTTATATATACATTTTGCAAGCCACGGTCACGTCTGAGGGGTGAATCTATATATATATATATCTTATATATAATATATTATATATATATATATATCATCTATATATATATGAGCTGCACAAATGTTTCAGCATTGAATGAAATAATCAGAAATGGTTACTGAGCAGCAAATCAGCATATTTGAATAATTTTGAGTTGCTGCTTGTTTTTGGGTGTTTCTGCCTTCAGTAACAGTAGTGGTATGTTGGATTGAGATCAGGCGGCTGACTTGACCATTAAAGAATATTCCATTTTAAAGTCTTGAGTTGCTTTTGCAGTATGTTTAGGGTCATTATCCATCTTCACATGTGAGGACCTGTTGGGCCCTATCACAGTTTGTAGTATTTGGTTCTGAGGGGTTTGTGATTTTTTTTTTTTTTTTTTTTCTTTTTTTCTGGGCAGAGAGTATAAGCACTTAAAGGAGTGTTGCCAGGTGGTTTGCACCTTGGTTTGAAACACGTCTGTATGCACATCATGATGGCGTTTCTTGATTGCAGATTTTGACAATGATGTGCCCTTACCTCCCCAGAGGTATTCTTGATGTTTATGAATGAATGATGTTATGAAGGGGTTTTCTTCACCATGGAAAGGATTCGTGCAATCAATCCACCCCTTAGGCCCTGTTTATGAGAGTGACTGAATATTTGTGTCACTTTGAATAATACAATTGTAACCGCTGTGTGATGATTTGAAGGAGGTACACGGTGGGTGTCAGTTCATAAGGTTATACAGAAACTGTTTCCACAGAAGACATAAGGGTTTATTAAAGGGATTTAAATGTGTCTTTTGCTGCATGCTGATTATTATAAAGGAGTTATGATAAGATGTGATTTATAAAACAAGAGTAAATACAGGAAATTAGCATTTTAAGATTTTATTGCTAGTAAACGACTTACAAAATAGTAAATAACTGGGTTTTATTGAAATGAACATGATTTTGTGATTATATGTAATGTAGCTGGAATGGTCTGCCTGAGCAACAAGGACATTGCGAAGCATTGATGATATAAAGGGATATTATACTGCATTGATGATATACGTGATATATACTGCAATGATGATTAAGTGATCTTATACTGTTACTATGACGTTAATGTTTAATAAAGAAAACAACTACCAAGCTGTAGCCGGGGAAAGCACTTGACCTGATGCATGTGGTTTTGTTTCTCATGATAATTCAGGTACTTTAATCTGCTGTCCGTGTTCAAGGCCAGGGACTCTAACATAGGCTATATTGCAACCATATAGCCTTATCCCTCTGAATGAATGAAAGTGCATCTTTTTCAATTAAAGAAACTTAAGAGTGTGGGCGATTCTGGTGCTGGATTTCTACTTCAATATAATGAGGTCCAAGGTAAGAATGCGCTAGCGTTAAATGTAAGTTAATTAATGCCACTAACTACACGTCACCGCTGACGTTGTGTGACAGTAAAGTGATGTGACATACAGCCCAAGTATGGTGACCCATACTCAGAATGCGTGCTCTGCAATTAACCCATCAAAAGTGCACACACACAGCAGTGAACACACACACACACACCATGAACACACATCGGAGCAGTGGGTATCATTTATGCTCGCGGCCGAGGGGGAGCAGTTGGGGGTTATGTGTCTTGCTCAAGGGCACCTTAGTCGTGGTATTGCCGGCCCGAGACTCGAACCCACAACCTTAGGGTTAGGAGTTAAACTCTCTAACCACTAGGCCCACGACTTCCCTAATCATACCCAATACCTGAACTTAACAACTACCTTACTAACTATTAATTAAATTCGTAGCAAATTAGTAGTTAATGGAGGCAAAATCATAGTCAATAGGAGAATTGTACCTAAAATAAAAGTGTATTTTACTTAGTTTTTTATTATTGCTTAGACACAATTTTAAAAAAAGGCTCATTTTGTCAAAACACTACACACCATTAACGACCATCCCACACCCAGGACGTATCAGAACCGCTACAGATATTTTGCAAACACGAAGCACTCCATTTCACAAAATTGACAATAATTTAACAAAACCCCAATTTTATGGGTACCCAACATGGCACACACATGGTTCATAGCAGTTGGATTCTGTTTTGAACCCCTTAGACACTGCTGTTTCACAATCTTAAACACACTTTTAACATTTCTATTTTTGCATGCAGTTTTTTTTTTTTTAGAGATAATTGTTAAAGACCATGAATATATTGACCAAACACAAAACATGAGGACCAGTACTGCACATTTCATGAAATTATTTATTTCTCACCACATTGTAAAACTCTTTGCAATTACGGCTGCATTTTGCACTGAAAATCAGATCGTATCTCCAAACACAATATACAGTAGTACATAAGCTTTTGTGGAGATGAACAGACAACACCTTAGCACCATATATTCATATAGCATGGGTATGGCCACTTCATCCGATATGCAGTACCTCTCTTGCAAAACAGCGAGAGAAGAATCGTTTCAAATGGCGAATCCACTCCTTACACAGACTCTGCATCTACAGTTTTTTCTGATTGGCTTAAGCACATTTTTTGTAACTATTGGGCTATTTTTGCACAATACTCTACACACAAATAAGAAAACCTTTCACCCAATTATCAAAACATTGTAGTTCTCTTGCAAAAGCGAACACAGCTAGATTACCTCTTCACACCCTTCGTAAAAATGGTGTTTTCATATTGCCAAATCAGTAAACCACAAGCCATCATCTACTAAGCACACCATGTGTGCCCACTACACACTGATGGTATGAATACAAAACACATCTGGCTTTTGCATTTCTCTGTGTACAGTGATGTCAATTTGAGGTCAGTACTTGTCTGTCATAGTGTCATGTAAACATACAAGGATCCAAACTTCAAGATATTGGTGTTTATTCACACTCATTCAAAACCAAGTACAAAGTCGAACACAAAATAGTAATATTCACAGAACAACAAAAAAAAGAACAAAAAAAAAAAAAAAATGGTAAAACAATCAGCCTACATCATGTCGTCTTTCTGGGTCTGGCCACCAAAATTCTGTCGTCCACATCTCGCATGCGATATCCCTCCAGTCCAAGGCACTGGGGGAAAATATCTCCTTGAATGCCGTATCCCAGGCCTGACATGATGCCTGGTCTACATCTACACATGCCTCCTCCATTGCCTGTAAAAGGGCTACCTGTTGATGAGGATGACGGTCGTACACTTTCCAGCGCCAGGCAGAGAAGAACTCCTCGATGGGATTTAAGCAAATGGAGAGTATTGGAGAGGGAGGTTGAGTGCCATGAAGGATGGGTGGTCTGTAAACCAGTTGCGGATCAAAGTAGCCCTATGGAAACTAACATTGTCCCATATGATGACATATCGGGTATGCTCTGGTCTGCTGAACAGTGAGCATGTTCATGTAAGGTGTCCAGGAATGCAATAATGTGTGCAGTGTTGTATGGGCCTATGGTTGCATGATGGTGAACAACACAATTTTGGCTTCTATATAGCTGCACACATGGTTCTGTTACCACCACGTTGTCCTGGGACCACTGATGATGGCACGGTGTCCATTAATGTTCCTGCCACGTCTCCTGGTTTTACTGAGGTTTAAAACGGCCTATCTACAAAAAGTAGCTCATGTCCCATGGCATGTGCTTCTAGTTCCATCACTCCTCTGGACAAGACAAAACAAATGCAACACATCCAGGCCCATGCACAGCACTACAGTATGCACTTCCAAATTCAGAACCAATGACACTATAGCTTACCTGCACATGGTCATATCGCAGTTGCTTTACACGTTCTGTGTTTCTCTTGAAAGGAACTCTGTAAATTTGCTTCATTCTTATTCTGTGGCGCGCAAGTACACGACTTAGAGCAGAAATGCTTACACTGTGTATATTTTGAAAGATGGTGTCATTATCAATTATGCGCTGCTGTATTTCGTGCAGTCTTATTGCATTATTGGCAATCACCATGTTCACTATATGGGTCTCTTGCTCTGGAGTGAACATTCTTCCTCCATGCCCCCAAACATCTGGACGTCTAGCAATTCTGTAAAGTAACAATTTCAGTATTTTTGCATTTTGTACTGTTGTGTTTTCTCATTAGAGTATGGCAGTGCTACAAAGTACTTACCGATTCTCGTTTCGAAAATGTCCTAATGATGCTTGCCACAGTGTAGCGGCTCAAATTAGGCTGAACCCGTTGGCCAGCTTCCCTCAGGGTCATCCCATGGTTGATGACATGGTCCACTATTGTAGCTCTGATGTCCTCAGATATTCTATTTCTTACTCTTCTTACCCTTCCTCTTTCCCCCAATCCTCGTCCTCTTCTTGCTCCTCCTTGTCCTCTTCCTCTAACTTCCTCTAACCCTCTCGCTTCTTCACCTCCACGTCCTCACTCTTCTCACTCTTACTACTCCTTCCATTGTACTCCACACAGACAGCTTACCTGTGGCTTATTTATAGTGCTTAGGCTGATTGCAAAGTGAAACTAATTATCTAAAACAGTTTTTACATGTGAAAGTGTGCCAGACATTTGGCAAAATAGTGTTAATGATAGCCATACATGTGTATAATTTTGCTAGGAGTGTGTTTGAAATTTGGTAATTGAGTGTAAGCAGTGAGTTGTGTTTAAAGTTCTGCAAAAAGAGTGTTGTGCAGTGAATTGTGCCTGCAGTTTTGCAAAGTGTGTGTTTACAAAATTGCAAAACTGAGTGCAAAGCAGTGTTTGTGCTGTTAGTTTTGCAAACTCAGTGAGTGGTTTTGCTATACGTATTAATAGTTTTAGAAATTGTGCTACACAGAATCACGATTAGCGCTTAAGCATTCCAAAAAAAAAACTGTAATTTGTTTACTGATTTTCTCCTCATACAGTATATTATTGTTTGTTATGCAGCACTTTGGTCGGCCTTGTATCGTGCTTAAATATGCTTTAGAAATAAAACTGAATTCGAACTAAATGCATATAGCCTTTTACAGGTTTGGAATGTGTTTGTGTACTATTCATTCTTAAAAGAACACTCCACTATTTTTGAAAATAGACTAATTTTCCAACTCCCTTAGAGTTAAACAGTTGAGTTTTACTCTTTTCGAATCAAGCTTTTCAGCGGTTAGGTGCAACATCATGCTCCATGTAACCTAATTATTCTCTAATTGATATTTCTTCATCTTCATACACTTGTGAGTACCAAGTGGATATGTATTTTTGAGCTTTTTACACATTCATTGATACTTTTATAATATTGGTGACACTTTAGTATATTATAATTTATTTTGGCACTATATACATTCACTGCAAGTTATGAAAAATAAAAAGTACTTTTTTTAGTACTTTAGTTTGTATTTATTTATTTTTGGCTGGGGGAGTGGGGTTGAGTACCCGCCACTTCTTTTTTCTAACTATGAGCATTGATTGTGTATCATGCATGCCCAAAGTCCATTTCTGCTTATAAGTCACACGCCAAATAGAAACAGAGAATCTTGCTATTGATTCGCATTTTCATGAGACCAGGCTAATTTGTTTTTTTAAATGCCATATCTGTCACATGTTCTTAGCAGCTTAAAATTATTTGTTGTACCATAAATGTAAGAACAAAGTTAATGATTCTTGTATTTATTTACTTTGATTTATGGAGTATTTGGGATTTTCTTAACCTGATAAATTAAAAGGATTTGTTCAAATAAAAGAACAATAATATTTTTACATCAATGCAAATGCATATGCAATATTTGTAACTTAAATAAGTAATAATGAAATAAAGAGACAGTTATTTAACAACATGTTAAGGAGTAGTACATTTGTACAGTTTTACAGTTACAACCCTTTGATGGGAGCCATAATGTTGAAGTAGCCCCCCCTGAGCTAGGTATTTGAATATGACCAACTCAGGGCAAAATATAGAGTCTGCCCTCTTCCCACCCCTTTTTGTTATCAGATAACAAAGCGGCTAACAATAGTGCCTTGTGTTTTTCTGCGTTTGAACAGTGCAGCAATCCTGACATTCATCCTGCTCTGTGTTCGGATGTACAGGCTCACAGGTGTCCTTACACACAGAAAACCCAGCCATTATTGGAGATATACAATGTGTAATAATGTAAATATGTACATTAAGTCTACATTACCAAACATTAAATAAAGCTGTTTACAATTATTGTTCATAATTAGTTAATGTTTAACTAATGTTAACTAATTAAGATGTTAACATGAATAGATGCATTAATATATGTGAAGTTAACATTAACTAAGATTAACTAATGCTTAAACAATCTTGTACTTTATGAAAGTAAACATCTATTTTAATATTTATTTTGCAGTAATAAACATTATGTAAACACTGCAGAAGGTTTTGCCACAAACTCAACTGACAGGGAAGTAATTGCACAAAAATTATAAACAGTATGAATAAAAAAAATAAATAAACAACACAAATATCCCTTTAAAGTAGAAGTGAAGCAGTTAGTCAAGTTTATTATTTAGTAAACTGATTTCCGCTTTAATAAAAAAAATAATAAACACGATTAATGTATCCATTTAAAAGAATAAAGCAATGGTTACTAAACTGGGGATGCAGCAAGGCTGAGGGATAGTAAGGGCTCTATGAAATCCATTAGATTTTTCCTTCATTTTGTATCTTTTTTAATTAATTTTTTTTCCCCATTTTAATTGTTCTGTATGGCTTTTTCCCCCCCATTTTTATTTTTCTCAACTCCCTAGTTAAATTAAATTTTATCAATTAAAAAGCATGTCTAATTAATTAAAAAATCATGAAACGTATACATTTTCACATCAATTTATTAAAAGTTTTAACAAAAATGACATGTTTAGGGCCTTATGAAATGTTTTATTTTTTTCTCACTATATCCTTTATATTTTTTATTGTTACCAAAATCTGTGTTTTAGCCATAGACTGTATAAAACATGTCTAATTATTTGTATGTATAAACAACTTAATTTATTATTACATTTTTCTTAAAGTAGCCTTATGAATTATCTTTCCATCAGAAATTGTGTTGTGTATTTACATTTTTCTGATGATCAAATCAAAGGCATAAAACATTAATTTCATTTATCATTTATTTTTTAATTATTGAATTATTGGCAAAACAAGGGGAATTTACTATTGAATTTAAAAACATGGAAGAAATGTTGTGTGATTAATCCTTAAAAAATAATGTATGTTTCATTTTAGTAGTATAAAGTAGTAGTAGGCTGTGTACATTCTACTGAAAAATAGACCGGACTTTTATTTTGACGGGTTGCCGTGAATACCTTTACAGTTCTAAGTGATATGATGGTAGTTTTACTCAAATCAAACGGTCAAATGCTCATGAAGTAAATCTCAGAGCAGTTTGTGGAGATATTGTTGTGTTTTTCTGTCCTCAGTGCAGGTATCCCTGGCTGCAGTTTCCACAAGTCTTTTCATTGGTTGGTGGCAACGTAATTGCGTAATGGCGTCGACACCGTGCAGGCCGGCCCCACATATTTTCATTGGTCCGCAGACAGACGCTATTGAAGTAATGCCGTCAACACCACGGTAAACAAGAAATGGAGTTGGAAACAATATTTATGAATTATACATTTGATGTTAATAGCGAATCGGTTTATTTGTGGTAAAATATATAGTGTCAAATGGATATACTACTATATAACACTATTAATTTTTAATTCATATTTATGGACGCAACCAAGACTACACTTACCGCTTTTTACTTGTCACATTTTTGGCAATCCAAAACTATAAATCACAATGATATCCTTTTTTTTTTTTTTTTTATGTACAGCTTCTTTGAATATTATTTGTGCATTCATTGTAAATAAAATACATCGTGGAATATTCAAAGCAAGAGTGTCCACTCTTTAAATGTTATTTAAATACTGAATTAAATTGATAATGAAAAGGGTTATGCTAGAAACATTACAATAGTTTGAATGATGAATAATATGCCAGGACACAATTATTTCACTCTTATTTATTTGGTTGAAATTGTTTCAGTTATTTATTAATATTAATTAATAACTCTGACAATCTAGCACTGGCACATAATGCATGTAATTGACAGTGAGAAGGGTTATGTTAACAACATCAGAACTGTTTGTACATGAATAACATGCAAAGACACAAGTACTTCATTGTTAGCTATTTCGTTCTGATACTGTTCTGTTAATTCTTCTGACAGAGGGGACCTTTATATCTCTTGGGTCAAGCATTAATCCTCTCACCCACCACTCTGCTCTGATACTCTAGTACTAACACATGAAACAGCAGTCTGGGTCCTCTGTGCTATCATAAAATCCTCTGAGGCAACCACGCTTCCCATTTTCGCAATAACCAAAAGCAGTTTTTGAAAAAAGTTTTACACATTTTGCACTCTTTAATTTCAAAACGCACCCGTAATTCTGCCTTGGATGTTTCACTCCATTTTCCCCAGTTCACAACACCTGTAGTCAAACACACACAGATGTTTGTTTTAATTTTTTTCAGTTCACAACACCTGTAGTCAAACACACACACAAAGGGGAACTGAAAATGGTTTTTGATGTGATAGTAAATCAACTTCATTGCACACATTCAACAAAAATAACATCAAATATTATATTATTCTAGTGCAGTGGTTTGCTACGTTTTGTCTTTGACCATTGCCATACTTGAAGCACAATTAATCTAACTTATAATAGAAGGTGCACTGATTATTTGTTTTGTTTTAATTCATGTTATACACTACCCATAATATTATATATATATATATATATATATATATATATATATATATTATATATATATATACTACACACACACACAGACACACATTTGAAGTGGATCAAAAATGTTCATTCAAGTTGTCTTAAAGACGAGAACGGATATTGGAATTTTGGTGTTGTTTTTAGGACATTAATGAAAAGTTTTGATCCACTTCAAATGTTGACTAGTATAAATATGTAACAGTATTTGTTCATGTGTACACTACCATCAAAGGATTGTAATGTTTTTGATACAAGTCTCTTATGCTGCAGTAACAGAAACATCTCAAATTTAATTTACTTTTAATTTAATTTTAATTTTAAAAATGGTTCCATGTGACAGTAAATTATACATTTATTATGAAGGCCCCATGTTTAAAATAAACTAGTAATATTTTCCTTAAACTATCTCAAATTTGTAAATGCCTGCAGAAATACATGTAATGTGGTTCCACGTGACAGTGTTGCATTTTATGCTAAAAGCATACAAGATCCTGCGCTAAAACGGGCAAGGGCCCAGGCAGCCAGGCGCGCTTCTGTGTGTAGTGACGTAAATGAAACGCGCGTCTGCGCCATTCATTAACAGAGACACGTAGAACAAGCAGGATTTATATTTGAATCAACCTTTTGCGGCTTTATATTTACAGATACCATATCGTGATTTAAGTGTAATGACCTACTTTTGATTGATTAATCAATTCAAAGTTTGACAAATTCTGTGACTTTCCGTTTTTATGACTGGATAAAGACTACAATGTAATTTTCCTGCTTATCATGAGTCCACTTGCCTGATATCTTACATACTACCACTGGTGAAAGGGCCAGTGTAATGGAAATATATTTGAAAGGTCTGGGGCGAGGATATCGTCACGCTCTTGCGAGACCAGTCAGATCTCTAGAGACACATCGGATCCCGTCACACCCCTATTAACTAATGCTAAAACAGAGGTGTTGTTCATGATTAGTTCATTTTAACTAATGCATAAAATAATAAGTGTTCCTGTGGTTCAGTTGTAGAGCATTGCGTTTGCAGCGCAAAAGGTTGTGGGTAAAATTCCCAGGGACTTTTTACTGGAAAAAAAATGTATAACCTGAATGCACTGTAAGTCGCTTTGGATAAAAGCATCTGCTAAATGCATAAATGTAAATGTAAATACTGTTAACTAATTAAGCTGTTAACGTGAATAGATGCGTTATATATGTGAAGTTAATATTAACTAAGATGAACTAATGCTGACGAGGTGTTTTTCATGATTAGTTCATGTTAACTAATGCATTAATTAATGTAAACTAATGACACTTTATTGTAAAGTGTTACTGTTTAATGTTAGTTTACTCGTTTAAGCCACTTTCGTGTAAAGTTATGCTCAGTAATATTGTTTCCAAGTAGTTTTGTTTACTGATATAGTGCATCAACAATAAAAATACTTTTTCAGCAGGAAAAAAAACCTCTCTTCTCTGTGTGCATTAATAATTAATAAATAAACAATTAGTGAGTCCACTTCACTTAAAGGTTCACTTTTACAGGTTAACGTTTATAGCTCAATAATTGTTCTTTACATGAAGGTTAACAAATCAACCAAAAATAAAGGTTGATAATTTCATCTTGGTAATCTCTGCTATGGATAGGCATCATGAACTTGCATTGTGTCATGGGTAAGGTACAGAGTAGATGCTCATAAGAAACAAAGTAAGAAAAGTGACTGAATGAATGAATGAGAAAAACATAAATACAACACCTTTCAGTCTTGCTATAATAGTCTATTTTTGCTGTATCATGAAATAAATCATGACACTAGTTTTGAAAAAAAGTGTGAATAAATGTATTTATTAAGCATTCGTAACACGTGAGTTAAAAAATGGCTCACTATATGGCAGATATTGCATTTTTAAACAGTTTATGAATGATTTATAATGCATTTGTAAATGAGTTATTAGTTATTTGTAAATTAGTTACTTCATAACGGGAACTTTAATGTAAAATGCTATATGTTATGTTATGTAAATGTGAACAAGAAACAAACTGCCCAAAAAGTATTCACATTTCTTGTTTGCCTGCACGCTCTGGATTATAGCTGATAATGTTGTAAATAATGTTCAGTTTCTTAAACTATCCCTTTAAGTTGTGACTTCTACGCCAGTTGGCCACAGATTTGTCAATTCTGAAAGCCTGTGCAGTACATCTATTAAAATTAAACTTTCATTCTACATTACGCTGTAATGAATTATTGTAAAGATTAAAAAGAACAGAAAAAATGAGGAATTTCATTAGGCCTACATGTTCACAACACAAGTATGTTTGGGAGAAATAATAAAATATAAAAACAGTCAGACAGCAACACATAAAAATACAGTATTAAAGGAAGGACATGTGATTTGGAAAAGGCTAGCAATACCAGCTGATTCAAACACATTGAGAAACAAACATGATGAGCGCTGTGGTTGAAGAACAAGATCAACAAGAGGACACAAACAACAGACATACTGTACATTTCAATAAAACACACTGGACAACAGCACAATGAAAGTGACAAACATGCAAACACAAAAACCCCAAAAAGCATTTGAATCAGAATAAGAGGGGCGGGGAAAGATCAAAGGTTCAAAGGTCAGTTTTGAAACATTACACTGTCTTCACAAAATTACTGAATACCTTCGCTTTCACAAAAGGTCTAAAGTTAAACTTCACTAAGAACCAAATGAGAATCTAAATGTCTTGGCTGAGTAATAAATGAGCTGTAAACATAAAGCATGTTTAAATATTTACCAGGGTTGTAAATGTTATCAAGTACAGAGTCCATTCCAGCATAAATCTGCAAACTTTGCATAACCTTCCACTGACATTCTGAATCTGCTCAACAAATCTGAGTGAAGATCTTGTTCTGCTGGGTTTCTGTTGATTAGAATTCTTAAGCTATTTAGCATTGAGATTGATGTTGAAAAAAAAAAAAGATATTAGAGGTATTAGAAGAATTAAACTATGTGAGGTTTTATAGATTCTGTCACATGCAGTGCACATTCAGACACATCTCTTTCAGTGTTTTGTGCCATGTATAACATCTATTTCTCAGGAATTAAACTACACAATCTTTGATGGGACTGAAAAAACATTTCACTGCCTGTGTATGTGACATGAAGACTTGGACTTTGAACCTTATTTATTGCTTTTATGCTACCCATCCTCAGATTTATGATCCAGATAAAGATGTTTGTTCGCGACAGTTGTTGTACTTTAGCACAACAAATTATACTCAGAAGGTCATTTTCCCTGCACAACACTACTAGAAGGATTGCGTACCTGGAAAATATTCCTCAAAGAGGAAAAAATTGCATGTTAATATCTTCTGCTTGAATTCTACAGAGATCACATACTGTAGATGTAGAGCTGATGGGTGCCAATTCAGCCAAAACGATAGTATTTTTTGATCGCACCGTTGTTTGTTGAAGGAGAGTAATTCAAAACATCACTGTAAAGGCAAATATATAACAGCACAAGCAGCAGTGACAGGAGCAGTTTTCTGTAAAACTTTTCACGTAAAGTTTAAGCTACTTCCTTAAGTAGGGTGCACTGTTACTCATATTGGACATATGTCGTTGGACATATGATACATAATTGAATACCTTGGAAAATGGCATTTAAGACTTTTAAATAAATATTAATTATTATAATGCACAGTATAATCAGATGACTGACTTTGAAACTGAGTAGGTTTTCTGTAAAGATAACTGGCTTGTACTAATAGGTGGAATGTTTATTTGAAAAAGGCTAGCACTGCTATTGCTCTTCACCGGGAGCAACAGTTCATTTTCATTTAAAGTAACATATTCAAAAACAGTGAGTTTTGGCTCATACCTTAAAAGAGGCAATTTTAACAAGCTATAAAAAATTTATCTGCCGGGTATTCTGAGCTTAACTTAACAAAATACGATCTGGGGACATCAGAGACTTATTTTACATCTTGTAAAAAAGGGAGCATAATAGGTGACCTTTAATACTTTTTAAGACCCTGCGGACACCCTGTTAATGGTGGAAAAGAATAAGTTTAAATGGAAATTAATATCATTTACATTTAATGAATTTCATGTCATTCAATTCATCCAATGAATTAAATGGAAATTAAACCAAAAGGATGAGAAGTGATGGATTGTTTTTTTTTCTCATAAAATATCTGCATGCCATGCTACCCAAAAATGATCTCACTACCCCCCACCCCAGTTGAGAATCAATTGCAGTGACAATGCAAACGCTGATCTGTCACTCACAACCAACCAAAACAATAAAATGTGGCTGTGGTGGTATATTAAAATTAATAGAAAGCATTCAATTGGGCACTATAGGCTATCCCATACACAAAAGAAATATATTGAAATATATTTTAAAGTGTCAAAAATATATGTGGCTATATTTTTGACACTTTAAAAAATATATTTGCATTGTTGTTCACTTATATTTATCATTTTGAAATATATTCTGAAATATAACAAAAATATATTGTGAAATATATTTACATTTATAACATGTAAAGTAAAATATATGACAAAATATATGGGTCAAAAATGTTTAGCCTGCTAAAGAAGGGTCGAAAATGTATTTTGATCATAGTAATTCCTCTACCTTTTCCCCTATACACAACAGTAGGCTACCATATTTCACTACTGAATTATGACACACAGCTATAATATATGGTACTGTACTTACATTTAAATTACTGCAATGTAAAATGACAGATAGTTGCTTTCCTAGGACTATTAGGCCATATTAGGTGGCACGTACCTTACACTAAGTGAAATTATTAGATTTATTGTTGTTTTATTGACATCTTTCCTGAAGTCATTTAAATATTGAAAATATGCACAATATTTATGATGCAAGTACAACAGTGACACTCCTACAGTGAAGTGCACTTAAACAATAGATAGAACTCAGTATCTAACACTGCATACACACACTATTAATTTTTTGAACTAAGTATAAAAGTGTTAATACTCATTGGATGAACAAAGTTCTCAGTTGCCTGAACTTATTTAGCTAATTGTGCAGTCTGTTGTCAATACCTTAAACCATTTCACATGGTAAAAAACACAATTTGCAGATCTCACTTAGACTCTTCAGCAGAACGCTAAACACATTCTCATTCTCAAAACACATTCTGCACTCTAATGCACATGTCATCCATACTGGTAAACACAAGTGGCAACAATCAAATACAAATAGAGAACATGTGTCATTGATTGAACACAACCACTCAAAATTGATTTAACCTGTTTCAAATGATGTGACACAACCAATATAAGCCAGTTCAGAGAGCAAACAGGTTGTTGAAGGTGGGAAGGAGAAAGTCTGAAAATGGATAGAAGAAACAATGTGAGAGGACGAGTGCGTATGCGAGGTGGGCGACGAGGAGGAGGGCAAGAAAGAGGAAGAGGAGGAGGAGGAGGGCAAGAAAGAGGAAGAGGAGGAGGAGGAGGAGGAGGGCGAGGAAGAGGAGGAGGAGGAGGGCAAGAAAGAGGAAGGGGAGAAGGAGAGGCCGAAACATGATTGGACAGTGGGCCATTGTTGAAGCCCATGGTCAACGAGGTGGCAGTCACAATCTGTGCTGCTATCAGCCACCATGGTGTTCTGCATCAACATGTTACACTTGGGCCATATAATACTCAGCTTCTTCTAAGATTTGTTGCAAATCTAAGAGATATTTTATTTGAGCAGCAGGTTCAAGAGCAGCAGGGTCAAGAGCTAAATGACAATCCCATTCCCACCTATGTGATAGTGTGGGACAATGTCAGTTTTCACCGAGCTGCTCAGGTAAGGGAATGGTTTAACATCAATGGGCAGTTTATGAACCTGTACCTCCCTCCATACTCGCCTTTCCTGATTGGGATTTTGTGGTTTTTTTCCTCTTTGAGTTGTAGAGTTTATGATAGACAACCCTACACAAGAGTAAATCTGCTGCAAGCCATGGATTTAGCCCTGTGGTGATATAGGTGAGGAATCATGTCAGGGCTGGATGCGGCACACAAGAGGCTTCTTCCCCCGTTGCAATATTGCTTGTGACGTTGATGAAGTGCTCTGGCCTGACCCAGCCCAAAGACAAGAAGCACATTGATCATCACATGTTTACTCCTTTGATTTTATATTACAGTACATTGTAGGCTGTATACTGTACAATATGCAAATTGTTTGGCCCTGAACATTGTGCTTTCCATTTGTGAACAGTACTGACTGCTCAATAGATTATGAATGGTTGCAGGTTCATATCAACAAATAACAATAATTACACTATCACAGAGACCAAGCACAAGTTTATGAGATGCAGGGTACAGTACTGTAAAAATAGGGGTAGAAGGAGGAAGAACCAAAAAAAAACATGCAAAGAGCAAAGCAGAGTAGTAATTTCTGATCAATTTTGAGCTACTATGATAGAACATGTTTTCGTTCATCAAAAGACAAATGACGGAATAATATGAACTTTGTTTTGAGATTAAAAATTTACTTCTCCCTGAGAACTATGTTTTGAACAATGTATTTTATATTTGTTGGTGTATTGTTTACTGACTGCTTGATAGTGTATATCATTTTGATCACTTTGTTTATGATTTGAGAGCAGTGTTTGATTTTGAACACAGGTAAAACTGTTTTGAGGCGAAAGTTTCATTTTGCAAGAGGAGTCAGAGGTTTTGTAAATAGTGCTTGAAGATGAGGTTTTGTGTTCAATGTTTTCAGAAAATGGAGCAAGGTTTCAGAAATTGTGTTTTAGCAATTGAGAAAAACTGTAATGTTTATTGTGTTTTAGCAATTGAGAAAAACTGTAACAGTTCTGCATTCTGTGTGTTATTACATAAAATTGTCACTTTAGGCCAATAAAGTCAGTAAAGGGGAGGCCGTGGCCTACTGGTTAGGGCTTTTTGGGCTTGTAACCGAAGGGTTGCCTGTTCAATCCCGACCAGTAGGAAAAATGTGGGTGGGGGAAGTGGTACAGCACTGCTCTCCCATGCCCACATCCACGGCTGAAGTGGTCTATCTAAAAAAATAAACTGAAAATGTGTTTGTTTGTGAAAATGTTAACTTTTTACATTTCAAAATATATTTCAAATGAAACAATTTGCAAAAGTTAAAACATATATGAAAATATATGTAAACATATTTACATATATTTAACTTAAATATTTTTTTTGGGCCAATTTCAAATATTTGCATATATTCCAAAAATATATTTCAAATATATTTATTTTGTGTATGGGATATGACACACACACCCATATGAATATGCACGTACAGACATGTGCATCCACAAACACACACATTATGCACATACACTCCCTATATTAACAAATATATATGATTGACAGCCATTCATTTAAAATAAACCTGTTGTTGTGGCATATCACTTAGAGTACAATTAGTTTTTGGGCTTGGTTTCTGAATTGCAGGTGTTTGAGTTCGTGACCTATGGTCATGACTGCAGCTGGCTGCTGATGAGGACGAAACCAGCACATCCAGTGCATTTAATTTTAATTTACACTATTTTATATATCCTCTATATTGACATAATATAATCTATATTTTACTTATAGCATTTTATAGAAAAATAAACATGATTGAAATCAGATACTCTTACTGTACTTTTACTTAAGTAATGTTATGGTTTTTACTCAAGTATTGTCTTTACACCTCTGCTTAGGTCTATATAATGATGATTCAAAAATTCATAATCTTGCATTATACATATGGAGAAAGTGTACTTACCTGAAAAAGCTTAACTCGGAAGAAGAGTCTTGTCTCTTAAAACACATGTATGCTACACAGCAAGGCATGTTCGCACGAGGGACAATATGCTAGCAACAATCAATTGAAGTAAATAAATGAAGATGAAATAACGAAAAACAGGCAACAAACAGTTAACACACTGAATTAATAAAACACCACCTATAACACAATACTTGTCTTGAATGATGATCAGAAGTTTCCAAGGTCGAAGTATCACGGCTTTCCAGAAATAAGGGCTCAGACTAGCCAGGTGTATATACCGTTACGTTAAGTGCAAGCAAGCTGAACTCGAATGCTCAATGACGCATCAGAATAAACTCACATATGTCTGTGTGTGTGTGTGTGTTTTGGAAATCAAATCGTATTGTATAGTAATAACATAATATAATATAATAACATAATATAGTATAATAATATTATAATAATTATATATATCATATCATATTACGCTATATATAATTACAATATGACATCTTACATTAAAACATTATAGGCCTGACAAAAGAAGTGGCTAAAATCGACTTTTATTATTATTATCGACTCTGAAATTATAGCCTATTTTTGGATTGTAATCGTTTGCCTTTCTGCAGTACTTAGTCATTTTAGTAAGTTTAATTAGCTTATTTTGAACACACACACACACACACACACATAATATATATATATATATATATATATATCACACACACACACACACACACACACACACACACACACATAATATATATATATAATTATTAGATGTGATTCAAATAGCACATGCACACATACATGCATAAACGCACACATTAAAAAAAATGTTTGTTTCCTTCTATCTACATCAAACCGAATAGTAACCCATCCAAAACAGACATATATAATCCCAGGAACCATACTGTCAGTATACAATATTCCCTTGAGTCATTTTCGTATCGATTCAATATAGGCTGTTCATTTATAGTCTCTTAAAATTGCTTATTGTTCTACATGATTTCATCTCTTCACGTAAAACATTTGCCCATAGGCTAATATTCAAATAATTGTGAGCTGGGTGTTAAATCATGCAGTTTTGGCTAATAAATCTTGGTCAAAAACACTTGAACAGAAACGGTTTTCTTTATTTCACATTAAGTTATGTAGGATAGGACATGTTGTAGATGGCTTCGACCAGGATGAAAGGGATCACATTCATCTTCAAGCGTATCCTATATCTGTAAATAAATAAAGGAATAACGTTAACCGCGATTGACATTGAGATGGGGTTTTTTTTCTTCCATTGCATGTATAATTTCATGATAATTTCCCCATCCCCTGTTAATATAGATAGGCTACCCCGTTACCCATACTTCATTATTTAATGAAGTAGATAAATTATTTAAAGTTTGTGGATATATGTTACTTAATATGTAGTGAATACTACGTCATACTTGCCACATACCGAATTATTTCCAATTCCTCAAAATGTTGAACAATTTTGTCCCGTTGCTTTTATGGACTCTATATCTATGGGCTTCTCTCTTGACGTCTCCTCGATTGCCTGCGAGCTTCTCCTCCTGTCTGTACGGTAATTTCTCTACTGTGCGATAGAGAGTCGAGTGGTTATGACGCAATCGTTAGCCTATTTTTACAAAAACTGTTTTCTACGGGGCCATAATGTAACATAGAAGGTAATGGAGCCCTTTATACATTGTCGTGTATCTTTAGAAATAAATAATGGACGAATGGAGTCTTTAAACGCCTCAGATGTAAAGTTATTCGCTGTCAAAGTGACGCCAAAATGAATGGGAGTCAATGAGATGCTAACGCAAGTGAAGTTCTGCTACAAGATGGCGGCACGCGGCCGACTTTCAACTTCCGGTCGACTTCCTTTCTGCCTGATAAGGCAGCGTTTGTGAGCTCAGCGCTGCTTTGCAGCCGTTACCGGAGAATCCTGTATCTCTCCCGCTCTTAAAGCGCCTTCTGCTGGCAAACAAAAAAAAAATTGCATATACATGTATATTTGGGGGCGGGGGAGTGCCACAACAAAATAGAGTGTAAGGCTGTGGGAAAAAACACTGCAACCCGTCAAAAAATAAAAGTTCATTTTTAAATGAAGGCATTGTGCTAGAAATATTACTATTATTTAGTAGAATGTATGTGATACTGCTACTACTGTTGAAAAAATTAATAAAACTTTATTTTTTAAAGAAATAAATCACACAATATTTCTTCCATGTTTTAAATTTATAAGCAAAATCCCCTTTATTTAACAAAAAATAAAATGTGTTTAAATTTCATTAATTAAAAGACAAATTAAAGTTGGGTGAAACTTGTTTACTGTTTTTCATAATTATATTACTTGTAGAAAAACTTTAAACACAATTGTAAATAAGTATAAAGAATGGCTTGGTTTTATTTTTAGTGCTAAAAAGTGTTTTTTTTTAATTAGCAGATTTTTGTGTTTTGCTTTGGTACCGAAATTGGTACCGAGAACCGTGGATTTTCACTGGTATCGGTACCGAATACTGAAAATTTTGATACCATGACAACACTTGTTTGCATTTTTAAGTCATGAAATTTAAGTTATTTAAGCTGTGAATATTTCAATTCAAAATATTTCACACACATTTTCATAATTAAAAATTCAATATAATTCATATTCACCTTCCATAATTCACTTCCCAAATATTCAGTCTGTTTAAATATAATGTATAATATAGAAGTGTAACGATTTATTGATATGGATCATTACATTGATACGATGCATCCATGCCACACGTAAAATATCGATATCTGTTGTATAAATAGGCACCTTATTTGGCACTGTCCACATTTTCATATAATGTCCGTCTATGCATTACTGCCAATGCATTCTCGTTCAAACTCAGGACCCTATATAAGGACTGCCCCAAGGCACAAGGTGAGCACATAAAAGGCGCTCTGGATTGTTTGTGGAACAGTCGAGCGCTGTGTGAGAAGTTTTCTGCGGACACATCTGAAGTGTTCACACCGCACACAGACAGCCTACACTGCATGATTTACCTTCTCTTCTCTGACGCGTTCCGCACATGCAGCTGATATAAACCACAATGTGTGGTTAATATCAGGTGCAGCTGATATTAACCACAATCAGGAGATATACAGATACTTGGTTCACTAGAATGAGACTATATTTTAATACTATTTTTAAGTTTTTTTTTTTTAATTACAAAATATCTGTCTTTTAAAATCACACAAATCAAAACAATGCAGTTGTATCTTGAAATATTTTAACTAATTTAATGCTGTAACTAATAATTGTTTTGGTAATCAAGCAATCTACTGATTATTTTGACAATCGAGTAATCTGATATTTTTTAGTAAAACAAATAGACCTAAGTGAAAAACTATTTAAATATAAACAATTTATATATAACATGTATAACATATATATTACATGGTTTTATTGAACAACCCTGATAAAATAGGCCTACGTAATGTAATATGCTTTTATTGAATATTAACATAACCAACTTAAGTTTATTATGTATTATAACAAATACCTGCAGAGGGGGCAAACAGTCTGGCCATGCTTCAACTTAACAGATTGATTCAAGGACGTTTTTAAATCCATGTAATTTTAATATTTGGCCACATGCAAACTCAGAGTGAGGGTTTGAAACTTTTATTTTGAAATCGCAATGCAATGTACAACAAATCGCATGTTTAGAAATATGTTGATGAATTCTCCTGTGTTGGCATAGGTTTATAAATGATTAAGTTACAAATCTAGTGAGATAACATGCACAGTTTTCCCAGATAAATGTTAAACAACCCAAACTCACAGTATATGCAGAGGAAGAGTTTGTGTCCCAAGCAGCTGAGATGGACATGCACTACACGCTTGTAAATGATAACAGCGCAACACAAAACACGTCACACTTTATATGCGTTCCCAAAGGAAACCCAAACGAACAGCACACGCAATAAAAGACAGAACAATATAATGCAATCGCTATCAAGAGTTTTACCACAAACACAGCTTTTACTAATATCGCGAGACTGTGCAATAAAAGACCGAACAAGATTGCGAGATCTCGTGCAATGCTAAAAGCCAGGAGAAATGGCTCTGTATTTATATCAGATGCACTGCATCGTTAATTTTGCGTAAAAATATTGTTTTAACGATGGAAAAAATAACACTTATTTCTTATCTACTGCCCTTTAAAAAAATCCAAGTATTTTTCAAGTATCCTCTCAAAAATATGGCTGTTTTCATTGTGTGGGGGGTTTTCCAGGACTTAAATTTCAAAAAGTGAAATTCAAGTACTTCAAGCACTTTAAGCACCTTGTACGAACCCTGGAGCTAGAAGCGGCACGCCTCACGTTGATCATGACGTTCACTCATGGGCAATTCCATATTCAAGGTTGAACAAAAAAAGATTATTCGAATCTCAAAATTGAAAATCGAATGCCAACTCACCAAACGAATATTCAAATAATTGAATATTCTGGCCCAGCCCTAATTGAAGGTGATTATTTTTATATTTCATTAACTAATAGGATAAGCAAAATTCACATACTGTTTCATTGCATTTGTTTAAAATTTATTGTAGTATTTTGCAAATCACGTGGATAGAGTTCTTTTTACTGTGTGGATGACCGTCAGCCACAACCGAAGACCATTTTTGACCCAGGAAAAACCCTGGATTTCGAACATCATGACCACCAACCCCACTCCCCTCAAATTTTCTTATACTGATCTGCATGATTTCACATGGCTCATGATTTTAGACCCAAAAAAATTTATAAAACGGAATTCTGGCTGCTGAGTGTGTTGCAGGCCTTAGTTTGTTAGCTGAGTGTGTTGCAGGCCTTAGTTTGTTAACGTCCCATCTTTCTCAGCTCCAGTGGGCGTCTCTCAGGAAGACCATCATGGTGACAGCTGGAGTGCTCATCCACCTGACACACAAGGTGCAAGAGCATTAAATAGAATAAAGGGGCGATCACACTGCACTTTTTTTCCATTAATATGCATGTGAATGCATCAAACCGGAAACGCAAGCTTATATGAAAAGTTACGCATTTCGCTGCATTCCAAAGATCAAGCTTGGTGAACTCTTGACCTGCGAATTCACATCATGTGAAACTGTATGACCAATAGCCGTTTGATACATCACAGCATAATAGCTGAATTAAAAGAACATGTATGTAAAACTGCAGCGCTGCAGGAAAGTGGAGTAGATTGTGTGTTTTTACATTTTAAATGTATTATTATGCGTTGTGTGTTAAATTTAAGTTTTTTTTTAGTTTTTTTAAACAACACTGCAGAGCATGACATCATATCACAATTGTTGCAGCGTCCAAGGAAACTTTGCATGCTCAAAGTCTTGTGTGACCGCAGCATTCACAGCCCTTCACACAATCTAAAACGGAATAATATTTTGTGTTTAATCCGTAGAGCACACCTTTACTGTCCTGAGACCCTCAGGTGACCACCAAGGAAGAACACTGAGTAAGTTACATTTAATCGCTATAACGGTGTTGTAATCTGAAATGACACAAATGGACACATGATAAAATGGTTATCTACCATGAATAGCTGGGTAAGAAGGGTGTAGGACAGGTGTGGCGAACTCTGGTCCTGGAGAGCTGCAGCAGAGTTCTGCTCCAATCCTAATTAAAACTAACCTGCCTGTAAATTTCTAGTAACCCTTCAGACCTTTATTAGCTTGTTCAGGTGTGCTTAATTAGGGTTGAAGCAAAACTCTGCAGGGCTGCGGCTCTCCAGGACCGACATTCGCCACCCCCTGGTTTTAGGAGCATACACTGTGAAAAGTCAGTTTTTTAATAACCTAGTAGGGCTGGGCGATATGGCCTATAAAAAAAATAAAAAATCCCAGATTTTTTCACAAAAAATCTGATTTTACGATTTCGCCCCCCCCACTCGCCCCCCCACTTAAAATCAATATTCAAATGACAAAGAAATTGTTCAAAACAAGTTATAACTTCATTTTGTTTTGATTTTACCTTCTGGGATTTGATCTGGATTTCCCCCTTGAGGTTAAAGTGCAATCAGAAACAACAAGCCAAAAAGACATGATCGCTGGCCCTGCCATTGTAAACAGTGAAAATGTTACATAACATAAAATGTAACATGACATTCTACTAATTCTACTACATTCTTACTAAATGTTTGTAAGACTGTAAGAGGTCTTCACTATTTTTTTTTTTTTCATGGGAGCTGTACTGATAGGGCTAAGTCAATCAGAGAGACACTTTAACTGGAAAGTATCAAAAGTTACATCTAGTCACAAATAGCATGTCTTTTTTTCAATCTGTCATCCCTGATATGCAATGCAATTCAATACAAAAGGCTATCATTCTTCATCATTTACCAGTCAAATTTGTAAGTGAGACAAGATGATTTAGACAGATAAATTAATATACTATAATGAATGCTAGTTAGTTATATTAGTTTACAATTCTTTACATACAACTGTTTTAGTTATATTTTTTCAATTTGTGGAATTAATTATGTAAGGATACGTAAATGTAAGTATTTTAAGAATCTAAAGTCGGTAAACGAATTAATCAGGGGGAAAAAAGTAGATCAAGAATCGTTCTGGAATCGGATCGTGACTCCCTGAATTGGAATCGGATCGTAAGGTGGACTAAAGATCTCTACCCCTACTATTGTATAAAGCAGTTTATTTTTAAAAAGTAAAAATGTGTTTCACAGTAATAGTGCTTTTACTGTATTTTGGATCAAATAAATGCAAGCTGGGTGAACATAAGATAATTCTTTAAAACATTAAAAATCTTACTGTTCAAAAAGCTTTGACTGATTGTGTACATGTTACCATTTAGTGACTTATTTTCTTCTGGATGGCATTGATGCCATGATTTTACTTTAAAAATAGATTTGAATACATATTTTTCTTTGTTTTTATTATTTTCTGAAATTCAATTAGCTAGAATTTTAATGTGCATTTGCTTGTCTGAGTAACAAGCAAATCTCACCCAGTCCATCTTTCTCAGCTCCAGTGGGCGTCTCTCAGGAAGACCATCATGGTGACGGCTGGAGTGCTCATCCACCTGACACACAAGGTACAAGAACATTAATTAGCATAAGGAGATGAAAATGAGAAAAACTTCATTTACAGCATTTAAAACCAGATAATATAACATGCATGACCTGTTTAATCCATAGAGCACACCTTTTCTGTCCTGAGACCCTCAGGGGCCCACCAAGGAAAAACACTGAGTACGCTTAAGAAGGGGAAAAAAACAATGTCTGATAACTTGAACAATGTCCAGGAATACAGACATGATGGACTGCAACATTCACAGGAAGCTGTTTGTTCTGAAAGTACAATAATCTGCATGTTTTAGTAGAATTGAACTAAATCAAATTGCACACCATTTCAAATCATATTAAATATTGTTATGGATTTAATGTTATATAAAAATTTAGAGTATAATAGGGCATGACAGCATTATTGTCCATTTTAATCATGTTCCAAAAATAATTTAAATGAAGTTACACCAAAAAAAATAAATAATAATATTTGGTACATACCATCGGTTTTGAAATCATGGTAGGTATGATTTTAGTATAGCAGGAGAAAAAAATAATCAAAATTGCTTTCTTTAGTAAACAGTGGTTGACTGAACAAATTGGGTCTCTCTTAAATGAACTATAACCAAAATTATTTAATGGATAAAACATTTCAGCTAGTGCCATAAATTACAGAGGGAGTCCAGTTTGTTGCACATTACTATATTGTAGGTTTAATTTAACGAAACCCAAAGTATTAAATTCTAATTAATTTTTAGATTATATAAGGGGGTTGGGACACTTTCACGCTACAGCCCTTACATTTGAGCCACATCTCTCTGAGTGTAAACGGTTGTAAACAAGTAGGTGTGTTCGATTTGACGCAGCTCCTTGCAGGACCAAGAGAGTTAGAGCAGACTGCTTTTTAGGTTTTTGAATTGCTCTCGCGGATGTCAACACCAATCGATCTGCGCGTTGCCGCTTCTTGTCCAACACACCTAGTGCTGCAGGCTTATTGGCTCACTGATGTTGACAAGATTAACCCCTTAGGTATCGAAGTTTGGTATCGAACGACAAGATGTTTTATCGATACTCGATGGTATCGTGGCAATTCGGTTGGTGCCTAAAAAGTATCAAACTCGATACCCAGCCATATTTATAACTTTGACAATAAGTGCGTACCATGATAAACTAAACTAAGTCAGTTACTGGAGTGGCATCAACTTCTGCATGCCCCTAAAGATGATGCTACACACAATGAATCGTCATTGGTTGCTTTACCTGGTGGTCCTTGGCCAATCAAAGGGGTTCAGACCTTCTGTTGTCAGCCTGGCTACATAAGACAAACATTATCTTAACTTTAAGGTTTAATGCAACTGTGCACAAGAACAAATCAAACTAAGATATTGACTACAGAAAACATTCCCAGAGCTCGCAAAAACGCTAGCCCGACGTCCTAGGGCTATTGTGTTTTCCAGTCGGGCTACCAAAATGGCTCAGCACTCTGCCCGAAGGGCTATCTTAAATACAGATCTCCCGTTGGTTTACAGGCTACCAGGTAGTTAGTAGTTTCTGAAGTGAGTACAAAAAAATGTTAAATACATTAAATAGTATAAGAAAACTTTTATTCTTATTTTGTTTTATTTATTTTTTTATTTTTTTATTTAGGCTAGTTAAATGAATTTTTGGGCTACCAAAATCTGAAGAGTACTTGCCTGAAGGGCTACCAGCGATTTTTTTTTTTTTTTTTTTTTTTTTTTCTGATTCCCATTGTGACAGAGTCCTCATGCTGTCAACAGAATACCAATATAGATTTTTGGTCAATGTCAATGTAAAAATAATTTAAACCAAACTCTTATTACAGTTATTATAAGAGGTGAAGATGTTTTATGTTTTTCTGAAATTTGGTTTTAATTTTACTGTGTATTTATTTGTTTTGGTAACAAGCAAATCTCACCCACTCCATCTTTCTCAGCTCCAGTGGGCGTCTCTCAGGCAGACCATCATGGCGACGGCTGGAGTGCTCATCCACCTGACACACAAGGTACAAGAGCATTAATCAGAAATAAGGAGGAGAGAAAACACTAATTCACAGCCCTTAGCACAATCTAAAACTGAATAACATAATATTTTGTGTTCAATCCATAGAGCACACCTTTTCTGAACTGAGACCCTCAGGTGACCACCAAGGAAGGACACTGAGTAAGTTACCCATTTTTTTTATTATTATTGATGTTGAAACCATCATCATTAGCTTACTTTAAGTTTTTACTTACCAACTCCATTTTGAGCTCCAGTGAGGCTCTTTAGCAAACCAGAAAACACTGAAATGCATATAAGGGTCAGGATCATTTGTTTTTGAAAATGGTAAACATTTTACCCTAAATAATGTGACATTCTTTTGATAACATCAAGGCAGATGCATGTAACACTACATCTAACATTTAAAACCCTTACAGTAAATTTATACTTACAGATACTTCTGGTGGGAGACAGGAAAATCCAGTCTTGAGTACTGTACCAAGTCAATGTACATGTATATTATTTATTAATTTAAATAAGTTGCAAAATGCATCATTTCATTCATCAAAGCTACATACCAAGTTAAATTATCTTCTGTATTGCAGCTGTAGAAAGGGCAATTCTGGAAACACTAGAGAAAATGGACATGAAGATCAAGCATCTGACTTCACTGGTCCAGTCTCTAGTGGGGAACAGGCGTGTTGTACCCCAAATGCAGATGGCTGAAGAGGAAGAGGGTGGTGTCTTTCCTCTAGCATCTACTGCAGACCTAGATAGGCTGGAACAAAGATTGGTAGACAGAGGGTTTGTGCAGAGAATGGTAAGAATCACTGAAAACGTCAAACCTACAACTACTAACAAAATGTAAACAAACTGTTTGTGTGCTAACATGTGTGTGCATGTTTACACACTACCAGTCAAAAGCAGGGAATGATTAAGTTGAAATGTTGCTGAAAGAAGTCTCTAATGCACACTGCATTTACTTGCTAATGTATAAAATTAATGAAAAATATAACAGAAACAGTAATTCTCTGAAACATTCCAATAATAAGCTATTTTAAAATATTTTTATATACTCATTAATCCAGCCTCCAGTGTCACATGACCCTTCAAAAATCATTAGAATATGCTGATCAGTTAATAGCAATTATTAATGGCAGTTATTAATAATGGTTCATCTTATCAGTGTTAATTATCATCAAAACCAGTTTTTGCTACTCATTATATTTTATGGAAACCTAATTAATTATTTTTTCAAGGAATCTTTGAAAATTAGAAATAACGCTGATTGCAGTGGTTAAAGCCCATCTTTCAAGTTGAAGATCCCTGTGAATGAATGTGTAGATAAATAGTGTAGGAACTCGATTTGCGTGAAGAAATTAATCATAAATGTGCATTAAAAAAGTTTTTTAAAAGAAATTGTGAGTAAAATTACTTCGCTGTCAAAAAACGCTCTGATCGGAAGTGACGCAACGGCCGGTAAATCTCATCTCTTCGTAATGGAGTCAGTGAAGAGGTTGCAGTAGGGGTTAATGTCAGCTCTTACGATGGGCCATTGCCGTATAATTATGAGCCGCCTAGGCGAGCAGAGGGGTCAGGCAGAGTTAAGGGGAAGGGTAAATGGACAGAGGAGAGAGATAGAGTTGTGGTGTGAGGAGAATCGGTGGAGAATTGGGTAGGTGTCTTGGTGAGTGACCACAGGCTATAGCTAATTGTGGCTAACGTTGTCTCCATGTTTATCACATTGCAGTATCTTTAATAAATCATATTTAGCAATATTGCTGTCGACTTTGTTGTTTTTCAAGCATCCATGTAGATTGTCACCATCTATGCCAGCAACATGTGTCTTAAAATGTTTAATTTAGATCCCAGTTTTTAAATGAATGCTGTAGGCTGTAGGCTATAGCTTACATCTGTGACGCTAGTCTGAGCTAGTCTGGACAGGGATGGAAATGCTGTGCATTTCTGCACAACATAGTTTATCATGAAATTTTGTAGAAATTGCTAGCTGATTTGTAATCAGTAACTGCTTTCAGACCTAGGTGTCCGCATGTTCTGCTTCTGCAGATGTCAAGCGTTTGGGCCGTATATCTAAACAACATAACCGGCCAGCTGGAATTCCGAACTTAGCCGGCTGTTATACTACTGCCCCTCTTAGTATTTCCGACGGACATTATGTAAATGAGCTCGCATGTACTGCGGAGTACATGTATGAAAGCAGTTAGTGTTCCGGTTAGGGCTGGAATATGCTGTTCATGTAAATACAGTCATTGTTACAAGGATCTTTTATTGTCATGTGGAGGGATACTGGGTGTAAGGCATGCAGATAAATGCATCTAATTGACAGCCTATACTGTGCAGGGGGTGTGTCTTTTTACAGTGCATATTTACCTAAGCTTTAGGAAGTAAGTAGTCTACATGTCGTTTCTTACAAGGTCTTACACCAACCACTAGAGCTACAAGGAGGGAAGGAGAGTGAGTTTATCTTAGCACATTTTGTTTAACAGGTGCTTGTGTGATAGATGTGAGGCTATGCCATCAGCAGTGGAGAGTGTGTGCTGTAGGGAGGTCCAGAACCTAGATCCCCCAGAAGACATTACCTGCCTCACACTCCATCAAGGGTTTGAAGCATCCTGTCTGAATCCTTTTGTGCTGAAGATAGCATACATGAACTTCAGACAGGAGCATGGCCCTCTCCAAGCCAGCAGACCAGAGTATGTTTTGAGCAAAAAATGTTTCACACTGCAATTTAAAGAACCAGCTTTTCTACACCAAAATAGTAAATACTGTTAAGCAGGTTTTTAAACTCAGTGGTTTCCATATACTTACTATAAAAACAACTTTGGTGTTGTGTAGTACAGTAGAATATCAGCCAACAGGACATGCAATATTTAGGGCCCGAGCACCGATGGTGTGAGGACCCTCTTGTATCTGCTTCGTTTATTAGGGCCCGAGCACCGGTGGTGTGAGGACCCTCTTGGAATTGCTGTGTTTATTATTATTATTATTATTATTAGGGCCCGAGCACCGATGGTGTGAGGACCCTATTGTATCTGCTTTGTTTATTATTATTATTATTATTATTATTATTATTCTTCTTCTCCAAAATGAATCGCATTTTTGAGGGCCTAAACATGCTCGAAAAGTCCTGAAACTTTGCACACGCGTCAGACCTGGTGAAAATTTACAGCTGATATAAATTTCAGAAGAGGGTGTGGCAAAATGGCTCGACAGCGCCACCTATCCCCAAAAAATCAACAGCCCTCGAGCTATGTTCCACGTACATGCATGAAAATTGGCACACATATGTAAAGCATCAGTACCTACAAAAAAGACTCTTGGAGCAATATCCGAAACCCAACAGGAAGTCGGTTATTTTTAATTTTATGAGCAAATTTTGCATCATTTTTGTCATTTGCATGCCTTGTATTTTAACGAACTCCTCCTAGAGATTTATTCATATATCATTTTTGTTTTTTGTGTGTATTGTATTTTAATTTGCGATGTTAAAATGCGAAGATCTTGAGTTTTCGGTTGAAGGGCGTGTCCGTGGCGGCCTGACGAATTTCGATGATTCGTCATGAAAAATGAAGTTGCTATAACTCAGACATACAATGTCGAATCTGCCACAAACTTCACATGTTTGATAAGACTCCTGACCTGAACAGATTGATATGCCCATATTCAGTTATAGTCATAGCGCCACCTACTGGCAACAGGAAGTGACATATTTTACGCTGTAACAAACTACCCCGAGAAATTTTATGACATACATTTTTTTTTTTCAGTCACTCTATTCTAAAGGCCTGTGCGATGTTAAATTGTGAAGATCTTGACTTTTTCGTTAAAGGGCGTGTCCATGGCGCCGTCACAAAGTTTGATGTCTCGCCATGGGAATAAAAAGTTATTGTAACTCAGGCATAAAATGTCTAATCTTGCCCAAACTTCAAATGTTTGATAAGAGTCCTGGCCTGAACACATCTGAAGGCAAATATCCATTGGGTGTGGCAAAATGCCTCGATAGCGCCACCTATACATTTTCAACGGAGTGCGCCTCGAGCTACGTTTCACGTACATGTACAAAAATCGGTACACACATGTAACACACCAATACCTACAAAAAAGTCTCTTGGTACGAAATTCGAATCCCAACAGGAAGTCAGTTATTTTGAATTTTCTCTGCAAAATTTGTGTCGTTTTTTTGACATTTTCAAGGGTTGTACTTTAACGAACTCCTCCTAGAGATTTATTCAGATCAACACCAAACTTTGTCAGTGTAATCTAAAGGCCTTTGCGATGTTAAATTGCGAAGATCTTGAGGTTTCGTTTAAGGGCGTGTCTGTGGCAGCCTTACAAATTTCGATGTTTCGCCATGAGAAAGGAAGTTGCTATAAATCAGACATACAATGTCCAATCTGCCTCAAACTTCACATGTTTGAGAAGACTCCTGACCTGAATATATCTGCATGTCAATATTCAGATATCGCTATAGCGCCACCTGCTGGCAACAGGAAGTGACATGTTTTACACCGTAACAAACTACTCCTAGAAATTTTATGACATTTTATAATTTTTTTTGGTCAGTCTAATCTAAAGGCCTTTGCCATGTTAAAATGTGAACATCTTGAGGTTTCATTAAAGGGTGTGGCTATGGCGCCATGACAAAGTTCGATGTCTCGCCATGGGAAAATAAGTTTTTGTAACTCAGGCATAAGATGTCCGATCTTCCCCAAACTGCACATGTTTGATAAGAGTCTTGGCCTGCAACACATCTGAAGGTCATTATTCCACTATAATTATAGTGCCACCTGCTGACAACAGAAAATGGCTTGTTTTACACTAACTTAAACATGCAATGTCCAATCTGCACCAAACTTCAAATATTTGGTAAGAGTCATGGTCTGAAGATATCTAAAGGCTAATGTTCAGTTATAATCATAGCGCCACCTGTTGGCAATAGGACACAACATGCTTTATACTAACTCAAACATTCCATGTTCAATCTGCACTAAATTTCATATGCTTGATTAAAGTGCTGGACTGAAGATATCTACATGACAAAATCCAGTTATAGTCATAGCGCCACCAGCTGGCAGCAGGAAGATTGGCACACATAAATGTCTTTGACATATTCCTCTTATATTTACCACATTAAACGCATATTTCTTGCCGTTCGCTGTTTTACAAAAGCCACCCGGTGGTGGTGAGCCCGGGTGCGAGGGCCCGTTCATCGCTGCTTGCAGCTTTAATTATTATTATTATTCTTCTTCTTCTCCAAAATGAATCGCATTTTTGAGGGCCTAGACATGCTCGAAAAGTCATGAAACTTTGCACACGCGTCAGGAACTGGTGAAAATTTACATCTGATATGGGTTTCAGAAGTGGGTGTGGCAAAATAGCTCGACAGCGCCACCTATACACTTTCAGTGGAGTGCGTCTCGAGCTATGTTACACGTACATGTACAAAAGTCGGTACACACATGTAACAAGTGCCACCTATGCACATTTAACAAAGTGCCCCTCATGTTTCATGTATATGTACGGAATTTGGAAGATACATGCGGAGCAAAATTTGTGTCGTTTTTTGTCATTGCATGCGTTGTACTTTAACGAACTCCTCCTAGAGATTTATTCAGATCAACACCAAATTTGGTATGCCTAATCTAAAGGCCTTTGCGATGTTAAATTGCGAAGCTTTTTAGTTTTCGTTGAAGGGCCTGTGTGTGGCGGCCTGGCGAATTTCGATGATTCGCCATGAAAAAGGAAGTTGCTATAACTCAGACATACAATGTCCAATCTGCCCCAAACTTCACATGTTTGATGAGACTCCGAACCTGAACAGATTGACATGCCCATATTCAGTTATAGTCATAGCGCCACCTATTGGCAACAGGAAGTGACATATTTTACGCTGCGACGAACTACTCCTAGAATTTTTTTGAGATTAATATATTTTTTGTGGTCAGTCTAATCTAAAGGCCTGTGCAATGTTAACTTGTGGAGATCTTGAGTTTTTGTTAAAGGGCGTGTCCATGGCGCCATGACAAAATTCGATCTCTCGCCATGGGAATAAAAGATGTTAGAACTCAGGCATAAAATGTCCGATCTTCCCCAAACTTCACATGTTTGATAAGGTTCCTGGCCTGAACACATCTGAAGGCCAATATTCCATCGGGTATGGCAAAATGGCTCGATAGCGCCACCTATACAGTTTCAAACGCAATTCGCCTCGAGCTATGTTTCACGTACATGTACAAAAATCGGTACACACATGTAACACACCAATACCTACAAAAAAGTCTCTTGGTATGAAATTCAAATCCCAACAGGAAGTCAGTTATTGTGTATTTTCCCTGCAAAATTGATGTTGTTTTTGCCATTTTCAGGGGTTGTACTTTAACGAACTCCTCCTAGAGATTTATTCAGATCAACACCAAAATTGGTCAGTGTAATCTAAAAGCCCTTTGCGATATTAAATTGCGAAGATCTTGAGGTTTTGTTAAACGGCGTGTCCATGGCAGCCTGACAAATTTCGATGTTTCGCCATGAAAAAGGAAGTTGCTGTAATTCAGACATACAATATCCAATTTGCCCCAGACTTCACATGTTTGAGAAGACTCCTGACCTGAATATATCTACATGCCCATATTCAGTTATAGTCATAGCGCCATCTGCTGGCAACAGGAAGTGTCATGTTTTACGCTGTAACAAACTACTCCTAGAAATTTTATGACATCAACATTTTTTTTTTCTGGTCAGTCTAGTCTAAAGGCCTTTGCAATAGTGAATTGTGGAGATCTTGAGTTTTTGTTAAAGGGCGTGTCCATGGTGCTGTGACACAATTTTATGTCTCGCCAAAGGAAGAGAAGTTGGTGTAACTCCGGCATAAAATGTTCGATCTTCCCCAAACTTCACATGTTCGATAAGAGTCCCGGCCTGAACAGATCTGAAGGCCAATTTTCCATTATAATGATAGCGCCACCTGCTGGCAACAGGAAAATTGGGACATATAAATGACTTTGACATATTCCACTTATATTTATGACTTTAAATGCATATTTCTCACCGTTCACCTTTTTACTAAAGCCACACAATGGGCGGTGAGCCCGGGGTGCGAGGCATATTTCTCGCCCCTTTCATTGCTGCTTGCAGCTTTAATTATTATTATTATTCTTCTTCTTTCTTCGTTCTTCTTCTTCTTCTTCTCCAAAATGAATCGCATTTTTGAGGGCCTAAACATGCTCGAAAAGTCCTGAAACTTTTGCACACGCGTCAGACCTGGTGAAAATTTACGGATGATATAGGTTTCAGAAGAGGGTGTGGCAAAATGTCTCGACAGCGCCACCTATCGTAAAAAAATCAACAGCCCTCGAGCTGTGTTTCACGTACATGCACGAAAATTGGCACACATATGTAAAGCATCAGTACCTACAAAAAAGACTCTTGGAGCAATATCCGGAACCCAACAGGAAGTCGGTTATTTTTTAATTTTATGAGCAAATTTTGCATAATTTTTGTCATTTGCATGTGTTGTATTTTAACGAACTCCTCCTAGAGAGTTCTTCAAATCAACACCAAATTTGGTATGCCTAATCTAAAGGCCTTTGCGATGTTAGCCTTGTATTATATTGAGTTTTCGTTGAAGGGCGTGTCCGTGGCGGCCTGACGAATTTCGATGATTCGCCATGAAAAATGAAGTTGCTATAACTCAGACATACAATGTCCAATCTGCCACAAACTTCATATGTTTGACAAAACTCCTGACCTGAACAGATTGATATGCCCATATTCAGTTATAGTCATAGCGCCACCTACTGGCAACAGGAAGTGACCATATTTTACGCTGTAACAAACTACCCCGAGAAATTTTATGACATAATTTTTTTTTTTCAGTCACTCTATTCTAAAGGCCTGTGCGATGTTTAAATTGTGAAGATCTTGAGTTTTCGTTAAAGGGCGTGTCCATGGCGCCGTCACAAAGTTTGATGTCTCGCCATGGGAATAAAAGTTATTGTAACTCAAGCATAAAATGTCCGATCTTGCCCAAACTTCACATGTTCGATAAGAGTCCTGGCCTGAACACATCTGATGGCCAATATTCCATTGGGTGTGGCAAAATGCCTCGATAGCGCCACCTATACATTTTCAACGGAGTGCGCCTCGAGCTACGTTTCACGTACATGTACAAAAATCGGTACACACATGTAACACACCAATACCTACAAAAAAGTCTCTTGGTACGAAATTCGAATCCCAACAGGAAGTCAGTTATTTTGAATTTTCTCTGCAAAATTTGTGTCGTTTTTGCCATTTTCAGGGGTTGTACTTTAACGAACTCCTCCTAGAGATTTATTCAGATCAACACCAAACTTTGTCAGTGTAATCTAAAGGCCTTTGCGATGTTAAATTGCGAAGATCTTGAGGTTTCGTTTAAGGGCGTGTCTGTGGCGGCCTTACAAATTTCGATGTTTCGCCATGAGAAAGGAAGTTGCTATAACTCAGACATACAATGTCCAATCTGCCCCAAACTTCACATGTTTGAGAAGACTCCTGACCTGAATATATCTACATGCCAGTATTCAGATATCGCTATAGCGCCACCTGCTGGCAACAGGAAGTGATATGTTTTACGCCGTAACAAACTACTCCTAGAAATTTTATGACATTTGATAATTTTTTTTGGTCAGTCTAATCTAAAGGCCTTTGCGATGTTAAATTGTGAATATCTTGAGGTTTCATTAAAGGGTGTGGCCATGGCGCCGTGACAAAGTTTCGATGTTTCGCCATGAGAAAGGAAGTTGTTGTAACTCAGGCACAAGATGTCCGATCTTCCCCAAACTTCACATGTTCGAAAAGAGTCTTGGCCTGAACACATCTGAAGGTCATTATTCTACTATAATCATAGCGCCACCTGCTGACAACAGGAAATGGCTTGTTTTACACTAACTTAAACATGCAATGTCCAATCTGCACCAAACTTCAAATATTTGGAAAGAGTCATGGCCTGAAGATATCTAAAGGCCAATATTCAGTTATAATCATAGCGCCACCTGTTGGCAATAGGACACCTAATGTTTTATACTAAATCAAACATTCCATGTTCAATCTGCACTAAATTTCATATGCTTGATAAAAGTGCTGGACTGAAGAAATCTACATGCCAAAATCCAGTTATAGTCATAGCGCCACCAGCTGGCAGCAGGAAGATTGGCACATATAAATGACTTTGACATATTTATCTTATATTTACCACATTAAACGCATATATCTCGCCGTTCGCTGTTTTACAGAAGCCACCCGCTGGCGGTGAGCCCGGGTGCGAGGGCCCGTTCATCGCTGCTTGCAGCTTTAATTATTAGGGCCCGAGCACCGATGGTGTGAGGACCCTATTGGAATTGCTTCGTTTATTATTATTATTATTATTATTATTATTATTCTTCTCCAAAATGAATCGCAATTTTGAGGGCCTAAACATGCTCGAAAAGTCACGAAACTTTGCACACGCATCAGAACTGGCGAAAATTTACATCTGATATGGGTTTCAGAAGTGGGTGTGGCAAAATGGCTCGATAGCGCCACCTATACACTTTCAGCGTAGTGTGCCTCGAGCTGTGTTTCAGGTACATGTACGAAAATTGGTACACACATGTAACACATCAATACCTACAAAAAAGTCTGCTGGTACAAAATCCAAAAACAAACAGGAAGTCGGTTATTTTTAATTTTCTCGACAAAATGAGTGTAGTTTTTGCCATTTTCAGGCGTTGTACTTTAACGAACTCCTCCTAGAGATTTATTCAGATCAACACCAAACTTGGTATGCCTAATCTAAAGGCCTTTGCGATGTTAAATTGCGAAGATCTTGAGTTTTCGTTGAAGGGCGTGTCCGTGGCGGCCTGACGAATTTCGATGATTCGCCATGAAAAAGGAAGTTGCTATAACTCAGACATACAATGTCCAATCTGCCCCAAACTTCACATGTTGGATAAGACTCCGGACCTGAACAGATCTACATGCCCATATTCAGTCATTGTCATAGCGCCACCTATTGGCAACAGGAAGTGACATATTTTACGCTGTGACGAACTACTCTAAGAAATTGGATGACAACAAATAGTTTTTTTCAGTCAGTCTAATCTAAAGGCCTGTGTGATGTTAAATTGTGAAGATCTTGAGTTTTTGTTAAAGGGTGTGTCCGTGGCGGCCTGACAAATTTCGATGATTCGCCATGAAAAAGGAAGTTGCTATAACTCAGACATTCAGTGTCCAATCTGCCCCAAACTTCACATGTTGGATAAGACTCCGGACCTGAACAGATCTACATGCCCATATTCAGTCATTGTCATAGCGCCACCTGCTGGTAACAGGAAGTGTCATGTTTTACGCTGTAACAAACTACTCCTAGAAATTTTATGACATCAACATTTTATTTCGGTCAATCTAATCTAAAGGCCTTTGAGATGGTAAATTGTGAAGATCTTGAGTTTTCGTTAAAGGGCGTGTCCATGGCGCCGTTAAAAGTTTGATGTCTCGCCATGGGAATAAAAGTTTTTGTAACTCAGTCATAAAATCTCTGATCTTACTTAAACTTCATATGTTTAATAAGAGTCCTGGCCTGAACACAGCCGAAGGCCAATATTCCATTGGTTGTTGCAAAATGGCTCGACAGCGCCACCTATACACTTTCAACGGAGTGCGTTTCGAGCTACGTTTCACGTACATGTACAAAAGTCGGTACACACATGTAACACATCAATATCTACAAAAAAGTCTCTTAGTATGAGATTCCAATCCCAACAGGAAGTGAGTTATTTTGAATTTTCTCTGCAAAATTTGTGTCATTTTTGCCATTTTCAGGGGTTGTACTTTAACGAACTCCTCCTAGAGATTTATTCAGATCAACACCAAATTTGGTCTGCCTAATGTTAAGGCCTTTGCGATGTTAAATTGCGAAGATCTTGAGTTTTTGTTAAAGGCCGTGTCTGTGGCGGCTTGACAAATTTTGGTGATTCGCCATGAAAAAGGACGTTGCTATAACTCAGACATACAATGTCCAATCTGCCCTAAACTTCACATGTTTGATAAGACTCCTGACCTGAACAGATCTACATGCCCATATTCAGTCATAGTCATAGCGCCACCTGCTGGCAACAGGAAGTGTTATGTTTTATGCTGTAACGAACTACTCCAAGAAATTTAATGACATCAACATTTTTTTTTTGTCAGTCTAATCTACAGGCCTTTGCAATGTTAAATTGTGGAGATTTTGAGTTTTTGTTAAAGGGCGTGTCCATAGCGTGGTGACAAAATTTGATGTCTCACCATAGGAAGAGAAGTTGTTGTAACTCAGGCATAAAATGTTCGATCTTCCCCAAACTTCACATGTTCGATAAGAGTCCTGGCCTGAACACATCTGAAGGCCAATATTCCATTATAATGATAGCGCCACCTGCTGGCAACAGGAAGATTGACATGTATAAATGGCTTTGTCATATTCCTCCTATATTTACCACTTTAAATGCATATTTCTCACTGTTCGCTGTTTTACTAAAGCTGCCCACAGGCGGTGAGCCCGGGTGCGAGGGCCCGTTCATCGCTGCTTGCAGCTTTAATTATTATTATTCTTCTTCTTCTTCTTCTCCAAAATGAATTGCATTTTTGAGGGCCTAAACATGCTCGAAAAGTCGTGAAACTTTGCACACGCGTCAGACCTGGTGAAAATTTACGTCTGATATAGGTTTCAGAAGAGGGTGTGGCAAAATGGCTCGACAGCGCCACCTACCGTAAAAAAATCAACAGCCCTCGAGCTGTGTTTCACGTACATGCACGAAAATTGGCACACATATGTAAAGCATCGGTACCTACAAAAAAGACTCTTGGAGCAATATCCGAAACCCAACAGGAAGTCGGTTATTTTTAATTTTTGTCATTTGCATGCCTTGTATTTTAACGAACTCCTCCTAGAGATTTATTCAGATCAACACCAAATTTGGTATGCCTAATCTAAAGGCCTTTGCGATGTTAAATTGCGAAGATCTTGAGTTTTCGTTAAAGGGAGTGTCCGTGGTGGCCTGACGAATTTCGATGTTTCGCCATGAAAAAGGAAGTTGCTATAACTTAGACATACAATGTCCAATCTGCCCAACACTTCACATGTTTGATAAGACTCCTGACCTGAATATAGATTGATATGCCAATATTCAGTTATAGTCATAGCGCCACCTACTGGCAACAGGAAGTGACATACTTTTTACTGTAACAACTACTCCGAGAAATTTTATGACATTTTATTTTTTTTTTTTGGTCAGTCTAATCTAAAGGCCTGTGCGATGTTAAATTGTGAAGATCTTGAGTTTTCGTTTAAGGGTGTGGCCATGGCGCCGTGACAAAGTTTGATGTCTCGCCATGGGAATAGAAGTTGTTGTAACTCAGGCATAAGATGTCCGATCTTCCCCAAACTTCACATGTTCGAAAAGAGTCTTGGCCTGAACATATCTGAAGGTCATTATTCCACTATAATCATAGCGCCACCTGCTGACAACAGAAAATTGCTTATTTTACACTAACTTAAACATGCAATGTCCAATCTGCACCAAACTTCAAATATTTGATAAGAGTCATGGCCTGAAGATATCTAAAGGCCAATGTTCAGTTATAATAATAGCGCCACCTGTTTGCAATAGGACACAACATACTTTATACTAACTCAAACATTCCATGTTCAATCTGCCCTAAATTTCATATGCTTGATAAAAGTGCTGGACTGAAGAAATCTACATGACAAAATCCAGTTATAGTCATAGCGCCGCCAGCTGGCAGCAGGAAGATTGGCACATATAAATGACTTTGGCATATTCCTCTTATATTTACCACATTAAACGCATATTTCTCGGCGTTCGCTGTTTTGCAAAAGCCACCCGGTGGCGGTGAGCCCGGGTGCGAGGGCCCGTTCATCGCTGCTTGCAGCTTTAATTAGGGCCCGAGCACCGATGGTGTGAGGACCCTCTTGTATCTGCTTTGTTTATTATTATTATTATTCTTCTTCTTCTGTTTATTATTCTTCTTCTCCTCTTCTTCTTCTCCAAAATGAATCGCATTTTTGAGGGCCTAAACATGCTCGAAAAGTCCTTAAACTTTTGCACACGCGTCAGACCTGGTGAAAATTTTCGTCTGATATAGGTTTCAGAAGGGGGTGTGGCAAAATGGCTCGACAGCGCCACCTATCGTAAAAAAAATCAACAGCCCTCGAGCTGTGTTTCACGTACATGCACGCAAATTGGCACACATATGTAAAGCATCGGTACCTACAAAAAAGACTCTTGGAGCAATATCCGAAACCCAACAGGAAGTCGGTTATTTTTAATTTTATGACCAAATTTTGCATCATTTTTGTCATTTGCGTGCCTTGTATTTTAACGAACTCCTCCTAGAGATTTTTTCAGATCAACACCAAATTTGGTATGCCTAATCTAAAGGCCTTTGCGATGTTAAATTGCGAAGATCTTGAGTTTTCGTTGAAGGGCGTGTCCGTGGCGGCCTGACGAATTTCGATGATTCGCCATGAAAAATGAAGTTGCTATAACTCAGACATACAATGTCCAATCTGCCACAAACTTCACATGTTTGATAAGACTCCTGACCTTAACAGATTGATATGCCCATATTCAGTTATAGTCATAGCGCCACCTATGGCAACAGGAAGTGACATGTTTTTACGCTGTAACAAACTCCTCCTAAGAAATTGAATGACAAAAACAAATTTTTTTTAGTCAGTCTAATCTAAAGGCCTGTGTGATGTTAAATTGTGAAGATCTTGAGTTTTCGTTAAAGGGTGTGTCCGTGGCGGCCTGACAAATTTCGATGATTCGCCATGAAAAATGAAGTTGCTATTTTTTCAATGTCCAATCTGGCCCAAACTTCACATGTTTGATAAGACTCCTGACCTGAACAGATTGATATGCCCATATTCAGTATGTCATAGCGCCACCTGGCTGTGGCAACAGGAAGTGTCATGTTTTAACGCTGTAACAAACTACCCCAGAAATTTAATGACATCAACATTTTTTTTTGGTCAGTCTAATCTAAAGGCCTTTGCGATGTTAAATTGTGAACATCTTGAGGTTTCGTTAAAGGGCGTGTCCATGGCGCCGTCACAAAGTTCGATGTCTCGCCATGGGAATAAAAGTTATTGTAACTCAGGCATAAAATGTCCGATCTTGCCCAAACTTCACATGTTGATAAGAGTCCTGGCCTGAACACATCTGAAGGCCAATATTCCATTGGGTGTGGCAAAATGCCTCGACAGCGCCACCTATACATTTTCAACGGAGTGCGGCTCGAGCTACGTTTCACGTACATGTACAAAAATCGGTACACACATGTAACACACCAATACTTACAAAAAAGTCTCTTGGTACGAAATTCGAATCCCAACAGGAAGTCAGTTATTTTGAATTTTTCTCTGCAAAATTTGTGTCGTTTTTGACATTTTCAGGGGTTGTACTTTAACGAACTCCTCCTAGAGATTTATTCAGATCAACACCAAACTTTGTCAGTGTAATCTAAAGGCCTTTGCGATGTTAAATTGCGAAGATCTTGAGGTTTCGTTTAAGGGCGTGTCTGTGGCGGCCTTACAAATTTCGATGTTTCGCCATGAGAAAGGAAGTTGCTTTAACTCAGACATACAATGTCCAATCTGCCCCAAACTTCACATGTTTGAGAAGACTCCTGACCTGAATATATCTACATGCCAATATTCAGATATCGCTATAGCGCCACCTGCTGGCAACAGGAAGTGACATGATTTACGCTGTAACAAACTACTCCTAGAAATTGTATGACATTTTATAATTTTTTTTGGTCGGTCTAATCTAAAGGCCTTTGCGATGTTAAATTGTGAACATCTTGAGGTTTCATTAAAGGGTGTGGCCATGGCGCCGTGACAAAGTTCGATGTCTCGCCATGGGAATAGAAGTTATTGTAACTCAGGCATAAGATGTCCGATCTTCCCCAAACTTCACATGTTCGAAAAGAGTCTTGGCCTGAACACATCTGAAGGTCAATATTCCACTATAATCATAGCGCCACCTGCTGGCAACAGGAATTGGCTTGTTTTACACTTACTTAAAACATGCAATGTCCAATCTGCGCCAAATTTCAAATATTTGGAAAGAGTCATGGCCTGAAGATATCTAAAGGCCAATATTCAGTTATAATCATAGCGCCACCTGTTGGCAATAGGACACGTCATGCTTTATACTAACTCAATCATTCCATGTTCAATCTGCACTAAATTTCATATGCTTGATAAAAGTGCTGGACTGAAGAAATCTTCATGCCAAAATCGAGTTATAGTCATAGCGCCACCAGCTGGCAGCAGGAAGATTGGCACATATAAATGACTTTGACATATTTTTCTTATATTTACTACAGTTTAAACGCATATATCTCACCGTTCGCTGTTTTACAAAAGCCACCCGCTGGCGGTGAGCACGGGTGCGAGGGCCCGTTCATCGCTGCTTGCAGCTTTAATTATTATTAGGGCCCGAGCACCGATGGTGTGAGGACCCTATTGGTATTTCTTTGTTTATTATTATTATTATTATTATTATTATTATTATTCTTCAAAATGAATCACAATTTTGAGGGCCTAAACATGCTCGAAAAGTCCTGAAACTTTGCACACGCATCAGAACTGGCGAAAATTTACATCTGATATGGGTTTCAGAAGTGGGTGTGGCAAAATGGCTCGATAGCGCCACCTATACACTTTTCAACGTAGTGCGCCTCGAGCTGTGTTTCACGTACATGTACGAAAATTGGTACACACATGTAACACATCAATACCTACAAAAAAGTCTCCTGGTACAAAATCCGAAAACCAACATGAAGTCGGTTATTTTTAATTTTCTCGACAAAATGAGTGTAGTTTTTGCCATTTTCATGCGTTGTACTTTAACGAACTCCTCCTAGAGATTTATTCAGATCAACACCAAACTTGGTATGCCTAATCTAAGGGCCTTTGCGATGTTAAATTGTGAAGATCTTGAGTTTTCGTTGAAGGGCGTGTCCGTGGAGGCCTGACGAATTTCGATGATTCGCCATGAAAAAGGAAGTTGCTATAACTCAGACATACAATGTCCAATCTGCCCCAAACTTCACATGTTGGATAAGACTCCGGACCTGAACAGATCTACATGCCCATATTCAGTCATTGTCATAGCGCCACCTATTGGCAACAGGAAGTGACATATTTTACGCTGTGACGAACTACTCTAAGAAATTGAAAGACAACAAATAGTTTTTTTTTCAGTCAGTCTAATCTAAAGGCCTGTGTGATGTTAAATTTGTGAAGATCTTGAGTTTTCGTTAAAGGGGGTGTGTCCGTGGCGGCCTGACAAATTTCGATGATTCGCCATGAAAAAGGAAGTTGCTATAACTCAGACATTCAGTGTCCAATCTGCCCCAAACTTCACATGTTGGATAAGACTCCGGACCTGAACAGATCTACATGCCCATATTCAGTCATTGTCATATAGCGCCACCTGCTGGCAACAGGAACTGTCATGTTTTACGCTGTAACAAACTATTCCTAGAAATTTTATGACATCAACATTTTATTTCGGTCAGTCTAATCTAAAGGCCTTTGAGATGGTAAATTGTGATCTTGAGTTTTCGTTAAAGGGCGTGTCCATGGCGCCGTTAAAAGTTTGATGTCTCGCCATGGGAATAAAAGTTGTTGTAACTCAGTCATAAAATCTCTGATCTTCCTTAAACTTCATATGTTTAATAAGAGTCCTGGCCTGAACACAGCCGAAGGCCAATATTCCATTGGTTGTGGGAAAATGGCTCGACAGCGCCACCTATACACTTTCAACGGAGTGCGTTTCGGGCTACGTTTCACGTACATGTACAAAAATCGGTACACACATGTAACACATCAATACCTACAAAAAAGTCTCTTGGTATGAAAATTCCAATCCCAACAGGAAGTGAGTTATTTTGAATTTTTCTCTGCAAAATTTGTGTCATTTTTGCCATTTTCAGGGGTGTTGTACTTTAACGAACTCCTCCTAGAGATTTATTCAGATCAACATCAAATTTGGTCAGTCTAATCTAAAGGCCTTTGCGATGCTAAATTGCGAAGAGTTTTCGTTGAAGGGTGTGTCTGTGGCGGCCTGACAAATTTCGATGTTTCGCTATGAGAAAGGATGTTGCTATAACAGACATACCATGTACAATCTGCCCCAAACTTCACTTGTTTGATAAGACTCCTGACCTGAATATATCTACATTCCCATATACAGTTATAGCCATAGCGCCACCTGCTGGTAACAAGAAGTGACGTTTCACGCTGTAACAAACTACTTCTAGAAATTTTATGACATTTTATCTTTTTTTTTTTGGTCAGTCTAATCTAAAGGCCTTTGCGATGTTAAATTGTGAACATCTTGAGGTTTCATTAAAGGGTGTGGCCATGACGCCGTGACAAAGTTCGATGTCTCGCCATGGGAATAGAAGTTGTTGTAACTCAGGCATAAGATGTCCGATCTTACCCCAACTTCACATGTTCGAAAGAGAGTCTTGGCCTGAACACATCTGAAGGTCATTATTCCACTATAACTTTGCGCCACCTGCTGACAACAGGAAATGTCTTGTTTTACACTAACTTAAACATGCAATGTCCAATCTGCACCAAACTTCAAATATTTGATAAAAGAGTCATGGCCTGAAGATATCTAAAGGCCAATGTTCAGTTATAATCATAGCGCCACCTGTTGGCAATAGGACACAACATGCTTTATACTAACTCAAAACATTCCATGTTCAATCTGCACTAAATTTCATATGCTTGATAAAAGTGCTGGACTGAAGAAATCTACATGCCAAAAATCCAGTTATAGTCATAGTGCCTCCAGCTGGCAGCAGGAAGATTGGCACATATAAATGACTTTTCGACATATTCCTCTTATATTTACCACATTAAACGCATATATCTCGCCGTTCGCTGTTTTACAAAAGCCACCCGCTGGCGGTGAGCCCGGGTGCGAGGGCCCGTTCATCGCTGCTTGCAGCTTTAATTATTATTATTATTATTATTCTTCTTCTTCTTCTCCAAAATGAATCGCATTTTTGAGGGCCTAATCATGCTCGAAAAGTCATGAAACTTTGCACACACCTCAGAACTGGCGAAAATTTACGTCTGATATGGGTTTCAGAAGTGGGTGTGGCAAAATGGCTCGACAGCGCCACCTATACACGTTCAACGGTGTGCGCCTCGAGCTACGTTTCACGTACATGTATGAAAATCGGTACACACATGTAACTCCCCAATACCTACAAAAAAGACTCTTGGAGCAAAATCCGAAACCCAACAGGAAGTCGGTTATTTTTAATTTTATGAGCAATTTTGTGTATTTTTTTGCCATTTCCATGCGTTGTACTTTTAACGAACTCCTCCTAGAGATTTATTCAGATCAACACCAAACTTGGTATGCCTAATCTAAAGGCCTTTGCGAGTGTTAAATTGCGAAGATCTTGAGTTTTCTTTGAAGGGCGTGTCCATGGCGGCCTGACGAATTTCGATGATTCGCCATGAAAAAGGAAGTTGCTATAACTCAGACATACAATGTCCAATCTGCCCCAAACTTCACATGTTTGATAATACTCCTGACTTGAACAGATCGACATGCCCATATTCAGTTATAGTCATAGCGCCACCTATTGGCAACAGGAAGTGCATATTTTTACGCTGTGACGAACCACTCCAAGAAATTGAATGACAACAAATTTTATGACATAACAGTCAGTCTAATCTAAAGGCCTGTGTGATGTTAAATTGTGAAGATCTTGAGTTTTCGTTAAAGGGTGTGTCCGTGGCGGCCTGACAAATTTCGATGATTCGCCATGAAAAATGAAGTTGCTATAACTCAGACATTCAATGTCCAATCTGCCCCAAACTTCACATGTTGTATAAGACTCCAGAACTAAACAGATCTACATGCCCATATTCAGTTATAGTCATAGCGCCGCCTGCTGGCAACAGGAAGTTACATATTTTACGCTGTAACAAACTACTCCGAGAAATTTTATGACATCAATTTTTTTTTCAGTCACTCTATTCTAAAGGCCTGTGCGATGTTAAATTGTGAAGATCTTGAGAGTTGTTTTCGTTAAAGGGCGTGTCCATGGCGCCGTGACAAAGTTTGATTTCTCGCCATGGGAATAAAAGTTGTTGTAACTCAGGCATAAAATGTCCGATCTTGCCCAAACTTCACTTATGTTTGATAAGAGTCCTGGCCTGAACACATCTGATGGCCAATATTCCATCGGGTGTGGCAAAATGGCTCGATAGCGCCACCTATACACTTTCAACGGAGTGCCCCATCGAGTGTGGCAAAATGGCTCGATAGCGCCACCTATACACACATGTAACACACCAATACCTACAAAAAAGTCTCTTGGTATGAAATTCGAATCCCAACAGGAAGTCGGTTATTTTCAATTTTCTCCGCAAAATATGTGTCGTTTTTGCCATTTTCAGGGGTTTTACTTCAACGAACTCCTCATAGAGATTTATTCAGATCAACACCAAACTTGGTCAGTGTAATCTAAAGGCCTTTGCGATGTTAAATTGCGAAGATCTTGAGGTTTCGTTGAAGGGCGTGTCTGTGGCGGCTTTACAAATTTCGATGTTTCGCCATGAGAAAGGAAGTTGCTATAACTCAGACATACAATGTCCAATCTGCCCCAAACTTCACATGTTTGATAAGACTCCTGACCTGAACATATCTACATGCCAATATTCAGTTGTTGTTATAGCGCCACCTGCTGGCAACAGGAAGTGACATGTTTTACGCTGTAACGAACTACTCCTAGAAATTTTATGACACTTTATAATTTTTTTTTTGGTCGGTCTAATCTAAAGGCCTTTGCAATGTTCAATTGTGAACATCTTGAGTTTTCATTAAAGGCTGTTGCCATGGCGCCATGACAAATTTCGATGTCTCGCCATGGGAATAGAAGTTGTTGTAAGTCAGGCATAAGACGTCCGATCTTCCCCAATCTTCACATGTTCGAAAAGAGTCTTGGCCTGAACACATCTAAAGGTCAATATTCCACTATAATCATAGCGCCACCTGCTGGCAACAGGAAAATGGCTTTTTTTACACTAACTTAAACATGCAATGTCCAATCTGCACCAAACTTCAAATATTTGGAAAGAGTCATGGCCTGAAGATATCTAAAGGCCAATATTCAGTTATAATCATAGCGCCACCTGTTGGCAATAGGACACCTCATGCTTTATACTAACTCAAACATATCATGTTCAATCTGCACTAAATTTCATATGCTTGATAAAAGTGCTGGACTGAAGAAATCTACATTCTAAAATAGAGTTATAGTCATAGCGCCACCAGCTGGCAGCAGGAAGATTGGCACATATAAATGACTTTGACATATTCCTCTTATATTTACCACATTAAACGCATATTTCTCGCCGTTTGCTGTTTTACTAAAGCCACCCACTGGCGGTGAGCCCGGGTGCGAGGGCCCGTTCATTGCTGCTTGCAGCTTTAATTATTATTCTTCTTCTTCTTCTTCTTCTTCTTCTTCTTCTTCTTCAAAAATGAATCGCATTTTTGAGGGCCTAAAAATGCTCGAAAAGTCCTGAAAGTTTGCACACGCGTCAGACCTGGTGAAAATTTACGTCTGATATAGGTTTCAGAAGAGGGTGTGGCAAAATGGCTCGACAGCGCCACCTATCGTAACGAAATCAACAGCCCTCGAGCTGTGTTTCACGTACATGCACGAAAATTGGCACACATATGTAAAGCATCAGTACCTACAAAAAAAGACTCTTGGAGCAATATCCGAAACCCAACAGGAAGTCGGTTATTTTTAATTTTATGAGCAAATTTTGCATCATTTTTGTCATTTGCATGCCTTGTATTTTAACGAACTCCTCCTAGAGATTTATTCAGATCAGCACCAAATTTGGGAAATGCCTAATCTAAAGGCCTTTGCGATGTTAAATTGCGAAGATCTTGAGTTTTCGTTGAAGGGCATGTCCGTGGCGGCCTGACGAATTTCGATGATTCGCTATGAAAAATGAAGTTGCTATAACTCAGACATACAATGTCCAATCTGCCACAAACTTCACATTTTTGATAAGACTCTTGACCTGAACAGATCTACATGCCAATATTCAGTTATAGTCATAGCGCCACCTATTGGCAACTGGAAGTTACATATTTTACACTGAGACAAACTACTCCTAGAAATTTTATGACATCAACATTTTTTTTTCTGGTCAGTCTAGTCTAAAGGCCTTTTTGATGGTAAATTGTGAACATCTTGAGTTTTCGTTAAAAGGCGTGTCCATGGCGCCGTGACGAAGTTCGATGTCTCGCCATGGGAATAAAAGATGTTTATAACTCAGGCATAAAATGTCCGTTCTTCCCCAAACTTCACATATTTGATAAGATTCCTGGCCTGAACACATCTGAAGGCCAATATTCCATCGTGTGTGGAAAAATGGCTCGATAGCGCCACCTATACAGTTTCGACGGAGTGCGCCTCGAGCTATGTTTCACGTACATGTACGAAAATCGGTACACACATGTAACACACCAATACCTACAAAAAAGTCTCTTGGTATGAAATCCGAATACCAACAGGAAGTCGGTTATTTTGAATTTTCCCTGCCAAATTGGTGTTGTTTTTGGCCATTTTCAGGGGTTGTACTTTAACGAACTCCTCCTAGAGATTTATTCAGATCAACACCAAAATTGGTCAGTGTAATCTAAAGCCCTTTGTGATATTAAATTGCGAAGATCTTGAGGTTTCGTTAAACGGCGTGTCCATGGCGGCCTGACAAATTTCGATGTTTCGGCATGAAAAAGGAAGTTGCTCTAACTCAGACATACAATGTCCAATCTGCCCCAAACTTCACATGTTAGATATGACTTCTGACCTGAACAGATCTACGTGCCCATATTCAGTTATAGTCATGGCGCCACCTGCTGGCAACAGGAAGTGTCATGTTTTACGCTGTAACGAGCTACTCCTAGAAATTTTATGACCATCAACATTTTTTTTTTGGTCAGTCTAGTCTAAAGGCCTTTGCTATAGTGAATTGTGGAGATCTTGAGTTTTTGTTAAAGGGCGTGTCCATGGCACTGTGACACAATTTTATGTCTCGCCAAAGGAAGAGAAGTTGGTGTAACTCAGGCATAAAATGTTTGATCTTCCCCAAACTTCACATGTTTGAAAAGAGTCCTGGCCTGAACAAATATGAAGGCCAATATTCCATTATAATGATAGCGCCACCTGCTGGCAACGGGAAAATTGGCACATATAAATGACTTTGACATATTCCACTTATATTTACAACTTTAAATGCATATTTCTCACCGTTCACCTTTTTACTAAAGCCACACGATGGCGGTGAGCCCGGGTGCGAGGGCCCGTTCATCGCTGCTTGCAGCTTTAATTACCATTGGAATTGTTTACTATGAAAACATGGTATGATCAAGATGTAATTATGTCCCAATCTCCACCACAGGCAGTTCCGATACACAGCATACAGGCAGGTTGTCCGCTGGTCGTACGGAATACTAGGCAGGAACATTAGGAAAGCCATACCTTCATGTGTTGTGTCAGCAATAAGGAGGCAGTTTGCAGAGGAGGGACAAACATACAAAGGTTTCCAGTGGCCCCGCTTGGAAGACGATAAATAAATCCATAGTGAAACAAACTGTACTGGTAAAATGTATCTTTTATTACATGTTAAAACGTGAGTGTCCTGCGAGATGGAGGCTGACTGCCTCATCCTTGGCAACCTTCTGGAGGGAAGAGGTGAGGGGGGGCGGTGCAGCAGAGGACAAGACAGCACTGCTTTCTTGTAGGGCCTGTGGTGACTTGCAGTATTCCTCTACCAGAGAGACCATAAGATTTGTTGCGTATCCTTGAGGAGAGAAATGTTTAGAACACATTTAGTAACATGGTTGACTCACATAAAAAAAGATAGATTCACATAAAATAGATATTGAAAAACTAAGTGAAACTACTAACCGTAAGATGGTTTCTCCTTGATGGGGTGGACTACCCAGCCACCTTTCCGAAACCGTGGGTAGCGAACGGCGTAGCGTGCCTCACCCTCACTGGTTCGAGCTACATCAATGAACTTGTCAACAGCACTGAAAACAAGAAAACGGAAAAAACATTAATTCTGACTATGACATTTTTTGATACACAATCAGAAACAGTTTCCATTAATAAAAAGGTTTTTACTTTGGGTGACTGAGAGATTCCAGCTCTTCTGGTTCCTCCTCAGAGGACTCGCTCAACATCTCCTCCCCTGGACTCCATGACATATCACCAGAATGGTTGATGATATCAGAAAATGACCATTCATCATCACTTTGTTCAGGACTGGCCAGTGGAGTTGATCTGCGATGCTCAAACCTTTCGGTTTGAGTCCCCACATCCACCATCTGAGGCTTTACCTGAACAGCTTAGATGAAAGAGATTCATCTTAATAATTGTTCACCATTGTACATTCATTGGTAACAACACATGCAATATCTAATGCAACCCAGTACAAAATATCTTTTTCTAACATTATGAAGTTCATAATTTTTAATGTTTACTGTCTGAAAAGTGTAAATTACAAAATAGTAACCATGGAGATCATGAAATTTTTGACATGTAATCTTTATTTGTGATTGTATATGGCATGTATGGTGAATGCTAGATATAAGCTAACTACCTAATGAACGATGTAAACATCTTATGTTGCACTGTGATCCACGATGGACCACTTCTGGCTCAGGGTCCGTTATAGAGATGTCTCCATCTCCATCACCTTCAGGATCTGAAGTGGCAGTTGCACCCGCCCCGTCTTTGCTGGCAGCACTCTCTCCCAAAATCTGAAAACAGACCAAAATCACAACTTTGAACTTTAAAAAATGTAGTCCTTTCATGAAAACCCCCCATTCATGCATTATTTAAAAGACTGCTAATCTTTTCAAAATCTTTTCAAAGTAGTCCCGAGCTGCAATTCCCTCACATGTGCCCTGTTGATACCAGCTTCGATTAGTCAAAGAAAACCAAGGCAATTTCGATGTAACTAAGAAAATTAATATTGTAAAGCATTACTTGGATGCGTTTAGGAGACGGTGAAGTCTTGTTTACACTTTCGCCTGGCTCCGAAGAGAAAGAGTGCGCGCGCGCGCGACCGGCTCTCTTTCTCTGCTCGTTCTTTCAGTTAAACATGCGCCCTGTCACAAGCGCAGCAGCTGATCTACATTACTCACCGATCAAATAAGACTTTGGCGGGACAAAAAAATCACTTTGGCGGGCACTAAAAAAAGTTCAATGCAGGAAAATTCATGTGTGAATTTAACCGAGTAACGTTAGTAGGCTACATGACCATGCACTCGCACAAATGCGACCACATAAAATTTTAACTCGCACATTCTCAGAAAAATGGTCGCAGTCTGGAACCCTGTCTTATTAGCTCAATAAAATAAGTGTCAGGAGGCTCATGTGCAGCCTCACGGAGTGTAACAAGAGTAAGCTGACGGCAACTAGCAGCTAGGCAGGCTTTCGTGCCTTCATGGTGCTAACGTTAACTTTTCAAAGTCATGCCAAGACTAATCCATTATAACGTCAAGAAAAATACATTTGCAGAAATTAAATGCAGAGCTACATTTCGATGCAACAATTTGTTTAAGGTATTATAAGACTTACTGTGCAAAGCTCTCGTTTTCGACGCGCAGATTCTCTGCTAGTGCTAACGTTAACATTAGACTCTTCACTCCCGCCAGATTTTGCTGGTGGACTTGCATGCACCGATGGGCACAGCTCCATTTGCCAGCCTAACCTACTCTTTTCGTCGAAATCCCATGCGAAATTCCATAAGATCTCCTTGGTTGTAGCTGTCCGGTGTGAAGTGTTTTTCACATACCACCGTGTGTCTTGTCAACGAGGAGGCAGCGAAATTGCTTCTCTTTGCCTGGACGAAACGTATCCAAGCACGGAAATCTTTGTGTTTCTTGTTTGGAAATCGGTGGACCCGATGGCCAGACAAGTTGGAGTTGTTGCATCCAAAACAAACACAAGAATTCACCATTGTGACAACTCAAACCTACTATAACTATAATAACAATAACGACAATCGCTCTTTTCTGTTACCACCACCCGTAAACCCACACTGAGAACCAGGGTGGCAGCACCTATGTTTGCCTGTCGTTACTTCATATGACGCGTTTCTCTGGGAAAAGGCGGTTTTTTGGAGCGTAGCTTAGAATAGGTACACTTTTTTCTTAATTTCTGCCCGTGGGTGTTGTAAAACATATGTATTCTTATGTAAGTATTTTTAAATTGACATTTTCATACAAGATTCTGTATAAATTAAGTTTTACAATTAAATTGAAAGATGGCCTTTAAAATCAGATGTTATGTTGGCGTATCATACTAGATGTATTTGAAAGTTCTATTATAATCCTACTCTGTGTGGTCATCACCGGTCTATTAAAAACATATGGACACGGTTTGTGTCACTAGTTAAAATTGCTTATATCTCTGGATTTAAACATTCTTCGAAACATTTGGGAATCGGATAATGTAAGTACACAAGTCAGCAAAATATATAACACTGTTCTAGCAGTGCACCATGGTTTACACAAAAACATGAAGCGGTACAACCATTTTCACCTCTGATAATACTAACAAATGTTTCTTGAGCAGCAAATCAGCATATAGATTTGATCATATCCTGCTGAGAAAATTCAGCTTTGCATCGCAAAAATAAGTTATATTTTAAAATGGTTAAATATAGTGCCTATAAATAGTTTTATAATATTAAATTATACTGCATTTTCAATAAAATAAATGCATCTTTGGTGAACATGAGAGGTTTCTTTCAACAAAACAAAACAAAAAATCTTAATTGTTCCAATCTTTTAATTGGATGTGTATAGAATACAGGTCAATTTAATGCCCGGCAGTTGAACTGGTGCGGGAGGGGAGACAAGAGAGGGATCCGAAAATCACACATCGGAGCACTCCTAGTAGGCAAGTTCAATAATGTTGTACAAATACAAACAATAGAATTAATAGTGGAGCTGTCATTACAACATTAGTCAGTACAACTAAAATAATGTATAACAGTTTCCAAATTGGTTAAACATAACCTGACGTGGCATCAGCCATTATCAAAAATATTTAGAAAAAATTACTTGTGAAAAACTGAAATTAGACTTAAAACATCAGTTAACCCCTTTAGAAATCCATTTGCCCAACCAAAACGCACGCGAAACAACTTATGGTATAACGTTAACGTTACTCGCTAATTAACAAACAGGTGATAGTCATCATCTGTTTGGTCATACACAACTTAATTTGGAGGTTATTATAAAACCGATCGCTGACACAACAATTAGTTTTAAAATGTACACGTACCTTAAGCAAATCCTCCCTTGCAACTAATCTAGATGTGTATTCTGCACAGCAGGGCACCATGGTTAAGTTGAATAACGCGGGGTCTGCTAAATGATTAAATGTAAATGTAAGAGCTTTGACGCACGCACCGTAACTCACGTGCATAGTTCACGTGCGTCTCCTTCTTGTATATTATTTGTTCTTTATGCTATTTAGATAACTTTGTCCGATTTATTCAGAAGAACCAGATAAAGAATTATGCTATTTAGATAACTTTGTCCGATTTATTCAGAAGGATGATATATTTTTTTTTTTTTTTGTTATTGTTTTTTTTTGTTTACTGCTTGTTCTATGAGGAACCCCGTCCTTCTGGCTCCAACCGAAGCAGATGCAGAAAAATTTATTAAAGATTTCCTACGCTTGGCCCCAGGGAGGATTTAACTTATGTTTTTTTTTTTTTTTTTTTGGAATGCCTGTATATAAGTTACAAATAGTGTATTGTTGTTTGCATAAACTGTTATCTTGTTTTGTATAAATCAACGTTATCAAATGTTTTTTTTGCCTGTTATTTATTTTTTTTATAAATAAAATCAACAAATGTATGTTCTTTAGTTGATCGTGTGGTTTATTTATTAATTATTATGTTTGGTAATTGTTGAGTGAGTGTTGTTTGATACATCGCAAAGGTATTTTATTAAAATAATGGGAGGGGGAAGTTTTGATAAAACGATGTCTATCCTACATCAATCAGACATCTTGCAGACGTATGAACATCTGATTAACATCGTTTTAAAGAGCGGATCCTAGACGTTCTAATTTATTTGCGTCTGGAATACATAGGCTAGGCGTCGTCTTAACAGCTGGCAGGGATATCTCGGCGACGTATGCCAGATGAGCAAACGCCCTAAAATATACATCTGCCAGATGCAAAAGACGACATCGCACAGACGTCTCCGCAACGTACGTGTGCTATCTGGGATGTAACCGCACTGGGTAGTACGACGTTAGCTCAAACGATATATACGGAATTTTAATAATTAATCAGGAATATGATTAATATATCTCGTGTGACAGTTACATTAAAATTATTGAAGATGAAAAATAGGTCAATTGTATATATCAATAACTCATTACAAGGCACTGTAATTTACTCATTAATATGTCAATATTCCATTCTTCATATCAATTAACGTGATATCTTTTACTGGGAATTAATGCAAATCGAACAGTGGTTTGTCCAGCAAACGGCCGTAAGATTAACTTATCAACTTTCAATAAAGTTATCACTTCTTATAATTCCAGGAAAAATAGTTTCTGGCCATGAAACCATTCTCCTGTCCTTATAAAATTTAGGTTACTGAAAAGTAACAAATAAGCTGTGTAGCTAAGATCAAACATTCATTGACTTTGTGATGTGAACATTTTAGACAGAAACAATCATGAATATATATTGGATTTTAATAATTGAACTAATAATACATCAAACTATGATTCACACAGAGTAAATATGCGTATAACAATACAAACAGTAAAAACAAATACAATACAAAAAATGAATAACAAATGAGGGAGAGAGAGAGTGAAATAGGCTAGAACATAGAATGATCGCCCAGTATGGCAAAATCACATATAGTAACCTTTTGAAAGACAACAAGGAATCAGATCACCTTGAAAAAGGGAATAGACAACCTTTAGCAGCGTTTAAATTTCTATAGGAAATAATACTTGCATGTGGGTATCTTTGTGCCTGCTAAAGACGAGCGTGGGTGTGTTGTTCTTTTGGAGCTGGGCGTGTTCTCTCATGTCTTCCGGGGCGAGCAGATTCGCGCGAAGTTTCAAAGGTTCAACGAACGTGGAGTTACCAAAGAAATGATTCAGAGTTTGTCTCTCTCGTGTAGGGAGAGGCGAATATGAGAATAAAACTTAGTAAAGAAAAGAAAAGAAAAACGGAGATGATAGCTCCCTAAGGAGCCATCGAGACAGACGTTCTCTCAGACGAAGTGCGGACGAAACAAAAGACGAACAAAAAGAGCGAAAACAAAGTGCCGAAACAAAGTGCCACGAGAACGTCTCTGTGTCAGTCTCTTATGGAGCGACTGGGTTCACGCCTCTGTTCACGCGAACAACCAATGAACGTCCACGATCTGAAGCGGGGAAAAAGTTCCTTTGTCTCTGGGGAGACACCGACTCGAGTGAGTTATGGTGTTGTCAGAATTCAGCAGTTATATTCCAGCAAGATGGTAATTCCAGAATAATACATTTTACTGTTATTTCCTATGTATGAGTGGTTCGGTCAAAGCAAGATGGTTAAACAGATACAAGAATGACAGGTAAAGGTAGGAGAAACATAAATACACAGCCTGCATATAGGTGGATAGTTGGGTCACAACATGACAATTCCAAAGACACAGAAGATTATATATTTTGATATGGAAGACATCTAAGCACAAAAAGGGAATACAGTCAATACATTTAGAATACATTTACTTTCCTTGTTCCTTACAAGAATTCCTAGCGAGCTGGGCCTTTTTCTGTTTCTCCCAGTTGGGTAATAAAGTTTTACGACCTGGTCAGGATTTTAAACCCAGCCATGGTGGCACCATGCGGTCATTCAGCTTGCAGAGAGTTTGATTTACCTGCATGAGTTCAGGGGCTAAAAGCTTTGGGTTTTAGCCAAGGAATGTGCATTGTGTTAGATTCAACGAGCCATGATTCATTAATTCAGAACCAATGAATGAATGAACTGCTCATACGCTACAAAGCTTCAATGATTCATTATTTATTAATTAATGAATGATTGATGTGTTAATTGGTTATAAGGTAGTATGGTTTATAATTTACGCTGAACATTTGTACCAGGAACTTTTTTCCACAGGAACTATTATTTCCCTTTCTAGACCTGTTGCTTTCTGTGTTTCCACCGTGGTCTAAAGTACCGGGAAGATTAGGCAAATAGACTGGTGTCGTAGGTCTGCACGGTCTGTGTGTCTGTGAGTATGCTGATTTTGGACTTGCATCCTCGGCATCATCGGTAGTTAGTTCAGACTTTGTGCATGCGTGTTGGTTGTGTGATGTGCGGGGTGATTGATAAGATTAGTTGGTTAGTTTTGTCTACTGCAATTTTCCTCACTATATATTTACAATAAAACGAAAAAGGATATCAATGTACCACTGCCTCCTTTCGTTTTTCATTTAAAAATAATAATAGCAGCACAAATGTACTTAGTTCAGGGAAATGTGTAATAATACAGTCATTACAATGAAATGAAATATTATATCAATTTGCCTTTTATATTTCATTTTAACATATAGATAAACTGAATACAGACCAAAGATTACCTGTTAGATTTACCCCAAACGAATTATATTTTATCTTGAACCACTAAAGAGACATCAGAGCCAGCGGCAAATGTGAGAAGGACTAGCCGAGGTGAGGCTGCTCTCGGCGGATACATGATCACTGAGCTCCCGCTAATCGCATGGAGCTGATCATCTCCGAAATCAGCTAAACACATTTTTAAATAGGCGCTGTCTTTATAAATAAACCACAGATTTGAATTTTAAACAACTACATTCTCGCCTGAAATACTTTTAAAATTACATTTCATGACATAATAACAGTAATATTTTGAAAATGATCCGAATAAGTGGTGGTTGAAATCACAATGCTTCGTGAACTCAACCGATCAGCATGTTTAGCGCCCAAGTCCCGCCCCCGAAAGTTCCGGAACTTTGAAAAAAGTACTACCTCGCCAGCAGGGAATTTCTGAGGGGCATTTTTTTTACCCGGAACTAAAGTAAAGTTCCTGCGGTGGTAACACAGCTACAGAAAGTCCATCCATAAACAAAATGGCTCGGGGGGTTACAAAGGCCTCCTGTAGCGAATCGATGCGTTTTTGTAAGAAAAATATCCATATTCAAAACGTATTATCACTTTAATCTAGCTTGCGCTCAATGTTGTAATCGGAAGCCGTTCCGGGCTGATGACGTATGGGGTCATGCGGCATTAACAGCTTTCAGTGGGGCAATCCCCAACATATTCATATCTGCTATATTCTTTTCATTTCTGCCCATTAGCGATCACATTTTTGTATGGTTAAAACCACGATAACAAAATTGCATACAATGAATAACTGGAGAAAAGTCAAGTCACCTTTATTTATATAGCGCTTTTAACAATACAGATTGTGTCAAAGCAAACGGAAAACAGCATTAAATAGGAAAATAGTGTCAATAATGCAAATAGGCAGTTCATAATTGAAACTCAATGTCATCATCCAGCTCAGTTCAGTTTAAATAGTATCTGTGCAATCAAGTCAACGATATCCAGGCTGCAGCTAAGTCAGATTGTGCAGAAGAATCATCTGTTTCCTGTGGTCTTGTCCCGGTGGTCGTCTGAGACAAAGAATTTACAGGGGATCTGTCTCTAGGGCTCTAGTTGTCCTGGTCTCCGCTGTCTTTCAGGGCTGTAGAGGTCCTTTCTAGGTGCTGATCCACCATCTGGTCTTGATACGTACTGGATCCAGGTGACAGCAGCGACCCTCTGATCTGGATACAGACTGGATGTGGTGGCTACGGTGATCTCGGTATAAAAGGGAAACAGACTAATATTAGCGTAGATGCCATTCTGCTAATGATGTAGCAAGTACATCGGGTGTTATGGTCCTTACCTAATTAATGCAGCCTAAAAATCCTTTAACTGATTTGGATATTAGAAGCATATTAGTGTGTTATGTGTAAGCCAGGTTAAAGAGATGGGTCTTTAATCTAGATTTAAACTGCAAGAGTGTGTCTGCCTCCAGAACAATGTTAGGAAGGTTATTCCAGAGTTTGGGTGTGCTAAATAGGAAAGAGAACGCAGTGGACTATAATGTAACAAGAGCTCATTCAAATACTGAGGTGCTAAACCATTCAGGGCTTTATAAGTAATAAGCGATATTTTAAAATCTATACGATGTTTGATGGGGAGCCAGTGTAGTGTTGACAGAACCGGGCTAATATGGTCATACTTCCTGGTTTCTAGTAAGAACTCTAGCTGCTGTATTTTGGACTAGCTGGAGTTTGTTTATCAAGCGTGCAGAACAACCACCCAATAAAGCATTACAATAATCTAACCTTGAGGTCATAAATGCATGGATTAACATTTCTGCATTTGACATTGAGAGCATAGGTCATAATTTAGATATATTTTTGAGATGGAAAAATGCAGTTTTACAAATGCATAGAAACGTGGCTTTCTAAGGAAATGGTTGCTATCAAATAGCACACCTAGGTTCCTAACTGATGATGAAGAATTGACAGAGCAGCCATCAAGTCTTAGACAGTGTTCTAGGTTATTACATGCAGAGTTTTAGGTCCTATAATTAACACCTCTGTTTTTTCAGAATTTAGCAGTATGAAATTACGCATCATCCAGTTTTTTATATCGACTATGCATTCCGTTAGTTTTCAAATTGGTATGTTTCGCTGGGCCACGAAGAAATATAGAGCTGAGTATCATCAGCATAACAGTGAAAGCTAACACCGTGTTTCCTGATGATATCTCCCAAGGGTAACATGTAAAGCGTGAAAAACAAGGTGACAACTGGACAAGGTGCATCTCAAAAAAATTTGAATATGGGGGACTTCCGGTTTGGAGATGTGTAGAGGACAGACGCGTGGGAGCATACCTCCGTATAATTTCGGGAAATTGTGTTAATTACGTCTTTATTTCGAGTATATTTTCGATGTAACTACTTGTTTTAATTAACGTCGCGCTGAACCAGCGCAAGAATGAGCAAACAAACTCAGAAAAGTCAGGCACAACAACAAACTCTCCCCTTCTCTGGTCGGGAAGCTAGCAACATGGCGTCGGGGCCTTCCCCTCTCACTTTGGAAAACCCTCATCATTGAACTGGAAAAATCTAGGAAAAGCACCACCGCGGAGCTCACCGCCTCTATGACCGCGGCCCTCGCCCTGATTAATTCGGCTCTTGAGTCTATCGCTGCTACCGTGGCTAAACATACTTCTACAATTTCGGAGATGGAAACAACTCTCTCGACCCACTCAGATAACATCACCAGCCTGGAGCAAGACGTAGTGGAACTACGCTCCAAGTTAACCTCGTTGACGGAAGAGCATGGAGCTCTCCAGGCTACCGTGGAGGACTTGGTGTCTTGATCAAAGCGACAGAACTTAAGGGTGATTGGGCTTCCTGAAGACGTCGAAGGTAATAACCCAAGACAATTTCATGGCAGATTTATTCAAGGAAGTGGCTGCAGAGGCTCTATCGAATTCTACACCTGAACTAGACCGTGCCCATCTCAGTCTCGGACCCAAACCTCGTCAAGGCTCCCGCCCTGTGATAGTGCGCTTTTCACCGCTACATCGACAAAGAGAGAGTCTTATTATGGGCAAAAAAACACCGCAACATGACGTATCGGGGCCATAACATCAAGTTTTACGAGGACTTCAGCGCTGCAGTGGCGAAGAGGCGAGCTGCCTTCAACCATGTGAAATCCTTGCTTTTTAAGAAAGGGATACGGTTCGGCATGGTCTACCCTGCCCCGGTTGCGTGTCACTTTCAACAGTGTGACCCACACCTTTGACTCCCCAGAGCAGGCGGAGTTGTTTTACCGAGGAACGCATATGCGACTTATGAGTGAGGGAGCAAGTGGAACGAGCACCGACATAGGTGAACTTACGATTTTCTTTGGGGGGTTTTTTTTCGAGGTAAGGCGCGACGACACTGTTGAAATGGACCGCAGACTGAACAGTACCACATATCACTCCATCTCATCTCCAGTTAAATGTGGACAGTGCTGAAGTATCATGGCAGCCAGCTGCTATTTTGTTTGCTCTACTTCACGTATGGCTTTTTTGTTTTGTCTATATATAAAATATCTTTTCTAAGAAACACACTTTTCATTTTTTTTTTTTTTTTTGACATGTGGGTATTAAAAAACACCACTCTCTTTACTTTTGTACAGTTTGCAGTCACCAGTTTATGGCCTGAAACTACTTATTTGAATAATTTTTTTTTTCTTTAAAAAAGGGAAAAAGGAGAGAGGGTGTGTGTGTATGTGTATGTGTGTATGTATGTATGTATGTGTATGTGTATGTATGTGTATATATATGTGTATGTATGTGTATATGTATATATGTGTGTATGTATGCATGTGTGTATGTATATATGTATTTAATTGTTATTTATTTTTTATTTTTTTTTATTTTATTTTTGGGAGAGTCTATTCAATTACTATTCAAGTATTATTCATTACTATTCAAGTTCAGGGACAGTAATATATTTTAATACTGGTCCAGTGTCACTCCAGATTGTTTTCATAAATAACTGTTTACAAGGGCACCATCTAATCTGACAAAAAGATACCATCGTATATTCTGGTTTCATCAGGAGGCAGGACCTACTGCATGGTAAACCGGTTGTGTGTATTCCAGTCCTGCAGGTCGTCTTGTTCTGTTATGACGAGCTTAGGAAGTAACTTGTTGGATGGTTTATGGTCTAAACAATGGCCATTGTGTTTTTGGAGGAATGTATTTTTTTTCTTTATCTACTGGGAGGTTTTTTTGTGTTTCTTTCTCAAAGCTAATTTCAACTGGATGCTACTATATTGCTCATTGTGTTCTTGACCAGGATGCTCATTTATTTCCTAATGGTTAACCTAAGTATCTCTCAGAGAGGACTGAATGGGTCTAGTATTCGATTTGTGAGTTGGAATGTTCGCGGACTTGGGGGCCCGAATAAAGCGATCCAGAGTGTTTTCACATCTCAGAAGTCTTAAGACTGACATCGCTTTCCTTCAGGAGACTCATTTATGTATAAATGATCACTTCAGAATGCGCAAAACCGTGGGTTGTGGCAAATATTCCATTCAGCTTTCAATAGTAAATCCAGGGGCGCTGCCATTTTTATTAACAAACATACCCAATTCTTGCCTGATCAGATCATATCGATCCCCATGGGCGTTATGTTATAGTAAGTGGCACATTATATCAAACTTCAGTTGTATTGGTTTAATGTTTATGCCCCTAATTGGGACAACCCCAATTTTATGACTTCCCTTTTCTCAAAGATTCCCAACTTGGATACTCATCGTCTAATTCTAGGGGGGGACCTGAACTTAGTAATAGACCCCAAACTTGACCGATCTCACCCGAAAGTACTTATACCCTCTGCCATGTCGAAGGACATTATCATCCATTATGAGTCAATTGGGCTGCATAGATGCTTGGCGCCTGCGCCATCCATTTTTAAAAGAATTTTCTTATTTCTCCAAGGTACACCAATCTTATCCCGTATTGACTACTTTTTTATAGACAGTGCTCTTTTACCTGCTGTGAAATCCACTGAATATTCTGCTATCGCTGTTTCTGATCACGCTCCCCATATATTAGATTTAGTGCTCTTACCTGTCACCACAAAACACTGGAAATTTAACACAGGGTTACTAGCAAAAGATGAGTTCTGTAATTATATTTCAAAGAAAATTGGTGTCTTCCTTGACAGTAATAAGACTGAGTCCACATCGCCCTCTTTGTTATGGGAAACATTGAAAGCAGTTATTAGGGGAGATATTATTTCATATAGCACACATCTGGCTAGGAAAAATAAACAAAAGCAGCAAGAGCTTATTGATGCAATTCTTAGCGTAGATAGAGAATACTCAAGCTCTCCCAACCCAGAATTGTATGCTAAAAGGATCAAATCACAATCTGACTATGACCTTCTCTCTACAAATAAAGCAGAGTACCTTTTAAGACGGACCAAGGGGACATACTATGAATATGGTGATAAAAGCCAGCCGTCTCCTTGCCCTCCAACTTAAACGTCAGTCAGGCTCAAATTTCATAACACAAATATATGACTCTTCTCATTCCCTAACTACCAACCCAGCTGAGATAAACTCCACCTTCGCTTCCTATTATTCTAACCTGTATCAATCTGAACCCCCTGCAAATAGGACTACAATGGATAACTTTCTGGACAACATCGATATACCTACCATAGATTCTCATATTAAAGAGGAGTTGGAAACGCCCATAAAGCTGGAAGAATTAATTTCTTGTCTTAAATTAATGCAAAAATAACAAAGCTCCCAGGGCCGGATGGATTTCCGATTTGACTTTTATAAAAAAGTTCTCCCACCAACTTGCTCCTTTGTTATTAGACATGTTTAATGATTCACTGAAGCGGGGCTCTCTGCCTCCAACCTTAAACCAGGCTCTAATCATGCTCATTCCTAAAAAAGACAAGAACTTGAATGATTGTAGCAGCTGGAGGCCGATAAGTTTATTAAATTCAGACGTAAAACTTTTAGCCAAAGTACTAGCATGCCGCTTGGACCCTTGAATTCAGACGTAAAACTTTTAGCCAAAGTAGGGTTTGTTAGAGGTCGTCAACTATCATCTAATATTAGAAGACTTTTAAATATTTTGCTATCTCCTAACACATCCCAAGATGCTGAAATGATTATATCTCTAGATGCGGAGAAAGCCTTCGACCCGGGTCGAATGGGATTACTTGTTTTCTGTTTTGGGGAAATTCGGCTTTGGGTCCAAATTTATTTCTTGAATACAACTTTTATATTCTGCCCCTTCTGCTTGTGTGACAACTAGCTTTCAAAGGTCTGAATATTTCCCTCTATCAAGAGGGACCCGCCAAGGTTGCCCAATGTCCCCCCTGCTCTTTGCCATAGCATTAGAGCCCCTTTCCATTGTTCTTAAATCTTCTGCATGTTTCGCTGGTATTGTTAGAGCTGGACTGGAACATCGAGTGTCTCTTTATGCTGATGACCTGTTGCTATATGTTACGGACCCAGTTAGCTCTGTAGATAATATTCTGCAAATCATGACAACTTTCGGATTATTCTCAGGTTATAAAGTAAACATCAGTAAAAAGCGAGTGTTTTCCGGTAAATACTGCAGCCAAACAGATCTCGTCAGATACGTTACCATTTCGATTAGCTTATAACTGCTTTCGCTATTTAGGTATTAATATATCTCACTCCCTCTCCTCACTATATACAAATAATTTTACAAAGCTGGTTACTGAAATTAGGTCTGATTTGGCACGCTGGGACTCTCTCCCTCTCTCTTTGGTGGGCAGAATCAATTCTATTAAAATGAATATTCTTCCCAGATTTTTGTTTCTTTTCCAGTGTCTTCCAATTTTTTTATCTAAATCATTCATACAAATGTTAGACAAAATGATCTCAAAATTTATTTGGGCTGGTAAGAACCCAAGAGCGCGTCGAGCAACACTCCAAAGAAGCAAATCATACGGGGGCCTTGCACTGCCTAACTTTTTATTTTACTACTGGGCCACCAATCTTCAAAAAATCCATGCTTGGTGTAATTCTCCCAATTTAGACTGGTGTGTAATGGAAGATGCCTCTTGCCATCCCTCATCTTTGGCAGCTCTGCTTTGCGCCCTCTAGCTTCTCGTTATCCTAGTTGTATTAAAAACCCAATTGTACTTTCCTCCTTGAAACTTTGGAAACAATTCAGGCAACACTTTAAACTTTCATCACCCGTCTCTTTAAGCCCTATTTGCAATAATCATTTCTTTCCCCCCTCCAACGCAGATGCAGCTTTTACTTTGTGGAGAGAGAGGGGTCTGGTTCGTTTTTCAGATTTATATTCGGACGGCCTTTTTGCCTCATTTAACGACCTCCGTACTAAATTTAATTTACCCCAGTCTCATATGTTTCGATAATTTCAAGTGCGGAATTATGCTCGTACACACTTTAGTCCTTTCCCTCACTCTCCAGCGGAATCTCTTATCACTGAGGTACTCTCCCTTCCACTGGCTCGTAGTAAGATCTCAGTATTCCTTGACCTCATAGCATCTTCGAATATGTCCTCCCTTGTGAAGCTCAAGGATAGTTGGGAGACTGATGAGTGGTGGAGAGTGGCAATGATCAGGGTCAATTCTACATCTTCCTGTGCTCGTCTTAGTTTGATCCAATTTAAGGTTTTCCACAAAATTCACTTCACAAAAAACAGACTTAGTAGGCTATTTCCAGGCACAAATGATACCTGTGACAGATGTGGTTTATCTCCAGCAGACTATGTTCATATGTTTTTTTTCTTGCCCCAAATTAGTCAATTTCTAGTCATGTTTTTTTTAAATCATTAAATAATTCCCTCAATATCAGTTTAGAGCCTTGTCCACTGATATCCATCTTTGGGGTTCCTCGTACTTCACTAGTCTCACTAAGAAAAACTCTGATGTTGTGGCTTTTTTTTGCCTCTCTCATAGCCCGTAGACGTATTCTATTACATTGGAAAAGCCCATACGCCCCTCCCACTACTTCTTGGTTAAGGGATTTAATGTCTTTCCTGTCTTTGGAAAAAAAATTCAATATTCCCTCAGGGGTTCAGCAACCAATTTTTATAAAAGATGGGCAACCCCTCATAACATATGTAAACACCCTCACCTCTCTGGACTCCAACTGAATCAATGGGACGCATCCAATTTTAACATATGTTCAAGTCTTTAGTGAGCATGCTGGGCATCCTTTATTTAAGTAATTTTTTTTTTCTCTCTTATGCCTTCCTTTTGGATTTTATTTTATTTTGTCTTTTTTATTTATTTACTGATTTATCTTCACCTAACTAATTATTTTTTTATTTATTTTTCTTAGTTTATTTATTATTTTTATTCATATTATTTATCCATGTTTTTTATTATTGTATTTTTCCTCTCTCCCCTCTGTTCTTGGGAGATGTTTTCTTTTTTTTTTTTGGTTCTCTGTTCTAATGTACCACATAAAAAAGATAAAGGCTGGAAAACAGCTGTAGCATAATTAAGTACTGTATTGATGCTTGTGAATGCTGGTTTCCAATAAAAATATATAAAAAATGATGCTTGTGAATTGAATATCATGAAAAGTTATTTCAGAAAGTGAAACTTTCATATATTGTAGATTCGTTACATATTAAAGTAAAACACTTCAAAATGTTTTTGTTTTAATTTTGATGATTAGCCCTTATCCAGTATCTCAATATATCACAGTTCACTTGAGGTGGCCAGCTCATAAAGCAGACTCATTCGCGAAATGTACTGAGTATATTTTTCCTTAAAACAAGCGAGAGTACAAGTGAAGATGAGATGGATGGTCGCCCCGCCAGGCCCACCAGGGCTGGACTGGGACAAAAAAAAATCAGCCCTGGCATTTTTGGTCCAGGCGGCCCACCACTACAGTTCAGAACATATATTGTGGGTGGGTGGATGGATGCTTAAGGTCAAGTATAATTTCAAACTTATTTAATAAAATGTAAATGTTGTACACAGTTGTATACTGTTTATACAAGGAATGTTGCCAGTCATCTCCACGCCAATGAACAAAGAGCTCCAAGGAATTCAACCTTAAAAAAGAATAACGGGAAGACAGGGAAAAAAATAGAGAAGATTTTGTATTGTTGTTTTATACTGCCATGGCACAGAGTCTTGTACAAGATGTGTACCAATAAAGAGATTTGACTTGATTTGAAGAAGGGGTGTTTTTTATGTTGCATGCAGTGAATTCCACTGTAGTAAAGACTCTTCTAAAATCTTCTCTTCAAACAAATGAGGTAAGCCTTTAAGGGAAAAAAAGAGAATGTGGGGTCACAAAGAGAGACCAGAGGTGAATGAGAATGAATTGACTCAAGTAATCACAGAAAACTCATAATTACATAACAATACTGTTATCTTTAATACTGTATATATTTTGTGGAAGGCTGTGTGGCCATCTAAACACTGAACAACAATGAACTCTGAACCACACAAGAGAGAACATCCTGAAAGATGTGGAGGGGGATAATGAGTCACAAGATGACATTATCTTTAGAGTTAAAAGCTATGTCATTATTAATCATTATAAAATAATACAAATAATTTAATCTCACCAGTTTCTTCATCAGATTACTTTGCAAGTCTGTTAATTACAGTGGCTGTGTCCAAAGCCACAAGAATGTCCTTTTCAATGGCCATCAACATGAAGGCTATTAAGTGACTGGAAGACAGACAACTCCTGACCTTGCTTTTTATATATTGTAAATTATGTAAATGATCGTTCACATGACACTTCATTGTGAACCTTCACCTCATAGGCTTTCATAGTCTCATCCTGAGCCATCTGCAATTTGCCCATTTTACAAAGTTGTCAGCAGCATCCTTGACAGCCTGGGAATCTCTGGCTATCTGTTTGAGAGCGTCTTATGGGCAGAGAGGATGTCCTTGCCGCCCATCTGCAGATATTTTGACAGTGGACCTGTATGCTCAAACATACGGAGGAACAACTGAGCTGTCAGAATTGATTTATACCTGAGCAGGCCCTCTTTGTACCCTCTGGCTTTGTACGTACATTTGCTTTCACTGTCTTCTGTTCCTGTATGGCTGCAAGTGTCGACACCCACATCAGTGTATAGACAATCTTGAGGCATAACGTATGACCAAATACTTTTTTCAGGGGGCACTGTGCTTCGCCCACCATCATGTCTCTCCAATCAGACCAATGGGCCTGTGTCTCTTGTCATGACTCTGTTTTCTCCTACAAGTTCACTCTCTTGTATGAATCCTAGATAAACACTGCTATGTCATTAAGCAGATCAAAAAGTGATCCAATCTCAATCACAATATGAGTTTCCTCAGACAAGATTGAGGACATGTGACATGGTTGGGGTATTGTGATGCCAAAAGTGCAGAGATGCCTCTGTACAGCCCGTTTATTTGAAGCCCTGTCTGTGGAAGCACATGCTTATATCCAGGTTCAGATGCTCAAGGACCTTTGTGTCAGTAACATCACAAAAGGACTGTCCAGTGGATTCATGGCAACGGACCACTGTAAGTATCTCATTAACAACATTACTCACATACCTCAAAATGACTGAGCACTGGTCTTGTCCTGTTATGTCCTGGGTTGTATCCAGCTGGACAGAAAACATTACAGATTTCTGGATGTCAGTGGAGATATTTTGCTGAATTAAGTTATGGATGGTATCATTTACAGAGTTGATGGTAGTTTTCAACATTTTTTTTTTTGCTTTTCTCAATAACATTGCTAAGATGCTCTTTCAAGCAGACTTACCCAATAAAATAGTCATTTCTAAAAAAATTCCATGGTCAATGCTTTCAATGTCCAACATATATACAGCCTCATTCTCCATCTGTCTGGAGCTTAGGTCTCTCTTTTCCTATAACTTTCACAACCTCTACTACCCATTCCAAAACTTGACTACTCCTCTTTACCTGGGCCCGTATTCACAAAACATCTTAAGGCTAAAAGTAGCCGCAAACTTGTCAATTTAGGAGAAAATCTTAAAAATATTGGGTGTGTCAATACTAAATTTAGGACTCTTAGGACTAATTAGAGAGCAAATAGAGAAATAAGTTGCTGCCCGTATGCCTCTTGTTTGAGCTCCGTCACGTTATTTATCTATCGTCTATTTCTTATTATTGAAATCTATTTTATACACCATCATTTTTCGTTTTCTATAATGTGTGAATATATCCTCTATCGTATTATACAACAAAAACAATCAGAGCGCCTTGTTATCACTAGTATTGTTTAGATTTCCCGAGTCCGCTAGTAGCTTATAGCCCATTAGCATCGCCAGCGTGGTTGTCGCTAAAACCCGCGTGCATTGCTAATACTCTATTCACACACATTACAATTGCTTTACTCACTGTTACTTGATTCAATGGCGGATGTTTGGTCTACCTTTGAGTGCAGGTGACGACACGTTCGAGCTGCATTCAGTGCTGGAGCTGGAGGCCGTGGAGAAGCAGATTCGGGTCCTGGAGCAGAGGCAGGCCCAGCTGAGAGAGCGGAGAGCCGCGGTGGAAACCTCCCGGGCTGACGCTCACAAGTCCAAGGTAAGTATGCAGTGCGCTACTAACAGTCCCACACCTCTACTCCGTGTGTGTTTCTCTGCACAGGCCCGGTGCACCCAGGACGTGATCTGCCCAGATGTCCGTCACTCCGGTGACGGGACACCACGGACCCTGGGTGCATCCGCAGTGGAGGACGCGAGCCAGGCCCCGGGCGATGACTTCTCCCCCTCTGGGCTTCGAGATCTCCACACGGAACCGCTTCTCCATCGTCCGACACGTCCGTGCTACGTTTAGCCGAAGGTAAAGTGCACACTCACTGTTTCCCTGGTGCTCGTGTTCTCGATGTTTCTGCACAGATACCCGCAATCCTGAAGGCTGACGAGATCCCCAGAGCGGTCGTGCTTCACGCCGGGGTTAACGACACCACACAGTGGCAGACGGAGACGCTGAAGAGGGACTTCAGGAGCCTGATCGCACGGTTCGCAGCCACGACGCCCGCGGCGATGATCATCGTGTCAGGACCACTGCCCACGTATCGACGCGAAAGGTTCAGTAAACTTTTTGCTCTAAATGGAAGTGTATTGTCTTGGTGTAAAGAACAGAAACTGCTCTTTGTAATAATTGGAATCTTTTCTGGGAGCGTCCTAGGCTTTTTCGCCGCTGATGGCCTGCCACTGGGTTCTTGGGGAGGGGGTTGGAGGCTCAGACAACATCTCCAGGACTCTACACTCCACGTGACTAGTAAGCCAATTCTCAAATAACTGCTATGATGGCTTTTGTTTCTCCCCCCTTAAATGATAGAAGTACTTGTGCTGTCCAGTCTATTAAGACTGTGTCTGTTCCCCGAATAGTGAGGTCAAAATATAAATTTAATGTAGGATCTAGAAAAAATCTTATCGTGATTAAAACCAGAAAAACGTAAAATAAATGAACATAAACAATTTCTAAAGTTTGGGCTCATAAACATTAGATCACTCACACCCAAAGCAGTTATTGTAAATGAAATGATCACAGATAATAGTTTTGATGTACTCTGCTTGACTGAAACCTGGCTAAAAACAATTGTATTTATTGGTCTAAATGAGTCTACTCCACCAAACTACTGTTATAAACATGAGCCCCGTCAGACTGGTCGTGGGGAAGGCGTTGCAACAATATATAGTGATATTCTAAATGTAACCCAGAAAACAGGATACAGGTTTAAATTATTAGAAATACTTCTGCTTAACATTACACTGTCAGACATGCAAAATGAATCTATTTTTTGTGTTTTTCTGGCTACTGTGTATAGACCACCAGAGCCATATACAGAATTCCTAAAAGAATTTGGAGATTTCCTCTCAGACCTGTTGGTTACCGCTGATAAAGCGCTAATTCTCGGAGATTTTAACATTCATATTGATAATACAAATGATGCATTAGGACTTGCGTTTACTGACTTATTAAACTGTTTTGGAGTAAAGCAAAATGTCACCGGGGGCCCACTCATCGTTTTAATCATACGCTAGATTTAATTATATCGCATGGACTCGATCTTACTGACATAGATATCGTACCTCAAAGTGATGATGTTACTGACCATTTCCTTGTATCGTGCATTCTGCGTATTGATGATAATAACTATATAGCTTCGCGTTATCGTCCAGGCAGAACTATCGTTCCAGCCACCAAAGACAGATTCACAAACTAACCTGCCTGATTTTCTCAACTGCTCTGTGTACCCATAAATACACATGAACTAGACGAAATGACTGGCAACATGGGCACTATCTTCTCTAATACATTAGAAGCTGTTACCCCCATCAAATTGAAAAAGGTTAGAGAAAAACGTACTGTGCCATGGTACAACAGTAATACCCACGCTCTCAAGAAAGAAAACTCGTAGTCTTGAGCGCAAATGGAGAAAAACTAACTTGGAAGTTTTTAGAATTGCGTGGAAAAACAGTATGTCCAGCTATAGACAGGCTCTAAAAAACTGCCAGGGCCGAGCATATCCACAAACTCATAGAAACAACCAAAAACAATCCAAGGTTTTTATTTAGCACAGTGGCTAGATTAACAAATAACCAGACGTAATGACATAGTAATGACTTTATGAATTTCTTCACTGATAAAATAGATAACATCAGAAATAAAATAACAAATGTAGATTCTACAGCGTCTAATACTTTAGTTTTATCCATCGCACCCAAAGATAAACTGCAGTGCTTTACAACTATAGGACAGGAAGAGCTAAATTAAACTTATCACTGCATCTAAACCAACAACATGTTTATTAGATCTGTACCCACTAAAATTACTGAAAGAGTTGTTACCTGTAGCAGAAAAAAACGCTTCTCAATATTATTAACTCGTCGTTATCTTTAGGTCACGTCCCAAACACCATTCAAGCTGGCGGTTATTAAGCCTCTTATTAAGAAAACCAAAAACTAGAATCCTAGTGAACTGGCAAAATTACAGACCCATTTCAAATCTTCCATTTTATGTCTAAAATTTTAGAAAAAGTTGCGTCTGCTCAATTGTGCTCCTACCTGCAAAAAAAATGATCTCTATGAAGAATTTCAGTCGGGTTTCAGGCCCCATCATAGCACAGAAACTGCACTTGTTAAAATTACAAATGACTTGCTTCTTGCATCAGACCAGGGCTGCATCTCATTGCTAGTTTTACTTGATCTTAGTGCTGCGTTCAACACCATAGATCACTACATACTCATAGATAGATTACAAAACTATACAGGTATCCAAGGGCAGGCTTTAAGATGGTTTTAGATCCTACCCTGTCCGATCGCTACCACTTTGTTTATTTATATGGGGGAGTCATCTCATTTATCAACAGTAAAGTATGAAGTGCCACAAGGATCTGTCCTAGGTCCTCTGCTATTTTCAATACATGTTGCCCCTCTGTAATATTATTAGAAAATATGGGATTAGTTATTTCAACAAGACCAGATGAAACTTCTAAATTATCTAAGCTAACAGAGTGTGTTAAAAATGTAAAAGATTGGATGAGCAATCATTTACTCCTATTAAATTCAGATAAGACAGAGATATTACTTATTGGACCAAAAAATATTACACAGAATCTCGTAGATTTACAATTTGCAATTAGACGGATGTACTGTTACTTCCTCTACTGTCAAAAATCTGGGTGTTATATTAGACAGTAACTTGTCTTTTGAAAATCATATTTCCCATGTTACAAAAACAGCATTCTTCCATCTTAGAAACATTGCCAAGCTACAAAAAATGTTACCTGTTTCTGATGCAGAGAAAAGCTAGTTCATGCGTTCATGACCTCTAGACTGGACTATATGTAATGCACTTCTAGGTGGTTGTCCTGCATCTTCAATAAACAAGCTACAGGTAGTCCAAAATGCAGCGGCTAGAGTCCTTACCAGGTCAAGAAAATATATGATCATATTACCCCAATTTTACAGTCTCTGCACTGGCTGCCTTTTAAGTTCCGTATCAGTTACAAAATATTATTACTTACTTATAAGGCCCGTTAATGGTTTAGCTCCTGCGTACCTAACTAGTCTTCTACCACGCTACAATCCATCACGCTCCCTAAGGTCACAAAACGCTGGACTTTTGATAGTACCTAGGATAGCAGAGTCCACTAAAGGAGGTAGAGCTTTTTTCGCATTTGGCTCCCAAACTCTGGAATAGCCTTCCTGATAATGTTCGGGGTTCAGACACACTTCCTCTGTTTAAAATCTAGATTAAAAACACAGCTCTTTGGCCAAGCATTCCAATAATGCATCTCATAATTTTGGACTTCAGTTATATCTGATCAAATGCACATTATTATTCTTTAGCTTGGGTTAAACTAATTAATTTTACTTGGCTGGAACAGTAGCTACGCTAATTATGTCTCTATTTGTTTCTCTGTTTTGCCACGGGATGTAACTAAGATTTACACAAGCTCCAGTCTGGATCCAGAACACCTGAGAAGAGATGATGCCAACCCCTCAGAGGACCTCAGATGATGCTAACCCAGAGACAACATACAGAACTACCACATTTTGCTATAGGTTTGATTGCATAATTGCTGTGAATGGTGTTAATCGTCTGTTTGTTTACGTCTTTTTTTGATTTTTTCTGAACATTTCTGCCATATGCACATAAACTGACAGTCATCACTGATAAGCTACTACTAATAAATATTGTAGAAACTTAATTTTCTGTAAAGTTGCTTTGCAATGATTTGTATCGTAAAAAAAGCACTATACAAATAAACTTGAATTGAATTGAATTGAACTGGCACACAGCTGGCCTCGGGCTCTAAGCAATGATGCGTTTCCCCAGTGAGGCTGCTCGCACAGACACTGTGCAAGGTCAGGGAGGACGGGGAACAGATCCTGTTGATTGCACCTTACTGGCCCACCCAGACCTGGTTTTTCGTAAAACTCATGCTCTCTGTGATAGCCCCTCCCTGACGTAGCTCCCTGAGGAGGGGACCTCTTCTCTCAGGGGCTCAGCACCATATGGCACCCGCGTCCAGATCTTTGGAACCTTCATGTTTGGCTTTCTGGAAGGGACGCGGCAGACCTAAGGATCTGCCGGTGGTGGGACACTATCACTCAAGCTAGAGCTCCATCTACGAGGCAGGCCTATGGTTTGAAGTGGAGTCTGTTCACAAACTGCTGTTCTTCTCACCAAGAAGATGCCCAGAGATGCTCGTCCGAGCTGTGCTTTCTTTCCTGCAAGAAAGGTTGGTGCGTAGGCTGTTGTGTGTTGGGCAATATGGGTCATTTTTCAAATCGTCATATCGTCAGCCCGTGAGATCGACGATACACGATATTAACGTGCATGGATGGTGCCAAGAGAGAGACTCTTTGTTCTTGTCATAGCATAACTATTTGGTGTTTTAAACCACGCAGGTGCGTGAGAGGAGAGAGCCTATGGAATCACCAATAGTCGAAAAAATATACTTTCAAACATACTGATAAACTAAGGTTAAATATAAAAATACTGTAGCCTATTTAAAACAGCTAGTTCATATATAGTCGGATGCAACTGTCATATCGCGCATCTTGTGACAAATTGGCCACATCTGCGTACGGAAGTTATGTTCTGCAAAATCAGTCAACGGTGAAAATCAATAGTACATTTTATTTATGGTCCAACAGTTTAAAACTAATATTGGACCTAAAACGAACACAGTTAAATATAAAGTATTCAAAACACGCAAATTCATATATCTGGAGTAAAGTTCAATTGAACTGATTCATATATCTGGAGTAAAGTTCAACCGTGCGCCCCATGATGAGAGACCGATGCACCGCCACAGAAAACAAGAATGAGATGCATTCTAAACATAACTGTGGCATTAAACTCAGTTAGTGAGGGCTTGTTTAAAAATATTGCACACATATAGGCCATTCAGATTACTCATTAAAGTGCAATGAAATCCTTATATCTGCAGACGATGTTACGTCTGTTTGTGGGATGGAGACTTGTAATGGGCAAAACTATGTATTTTGCATTCATCAACATTATAGTGCGGGTGTGCCCTTAAGAGACTGATCACTTAAAACTTATAACACACACTATGTGATGATGACGTAGAAGGACTATGTGAGAACCACTATGGATGATAAGTTCGCTCTGCAGCCTTGGTATTATTTTGTGTTACTTTATTTGTAACGCCAAGAAAGAGTTAATCTCTCATGTATGAGAAAGTGCGTGTTGCCATGTACCAGCCATTAAATGTGTGGGACACCAACTTCTCGTTTTCTATCTCTTTCATTTCATAGATTTAATGAGTTATCGGAGTCAAAGCATTACAACTTCTTCACCGACTACAGGCTCTAATACTCTTTTGCGGTGTGTGTGTGAGAAATTGCGGTGCTGAAGTGAAATAGCTGGACAGTATGTTAGCCGAATTATAATAGGCCCGCCTAATAAAAATAAAAGTAATAATAGTTATTATTATTATAATTTAATACATTAATAGGAGAATGATCCTAATATCGTCTTGACTATTGACAAAGACATCTGCTATCATCGATTTCTCTGATTATTGTTGATACATGATACTATCGTCTATTGGCACAAACCTTAATAGGCTGTCACCCTCCACTTGAAAGTGTATGTGGCTGCCATTGCCAGCCCATCATGATCCAGTGGACGGCCGTACCCTGAGGAAGCATGACTTGACCGTTAGGTTCCTGAGGTGTGACAGAAGGTTAAATCCTCCTAGGACACCCCTGATGCCCTCCTGGGAACTCTCTATTGTCCTGGCTTGGACTTCAGAGGGGTCCCTTTGAGCTGCTTGATTCGGTTGAGCTGAAGTTCCTGTCTCTGAAGACTGCGCTCCTGATTCGCGCTCACAACCATCAAGCCTCCAAGCAGTTTCGGTAAGTGAAGAGTGCCTTGTGTTCGGGGCGGCCTACTCTCACGTTGTCCTGAGACCTCGGCCTGGATACGTGCTTAAGGTTCCCACCCAATCCCTTCCAAGACCAGGGTGGTGAGCCTGCAAGCACTGCCCAGGAAGAAGCAGATCCAGCCTTGGCGTTGCTGTGTCCCGTAAGAGCACTTCGTATATACGTGGACAGCACCCGGAGCTTCAGAAGCTCTGAGCAGCTCCGGTCTGCTTTGGGGTCAGCAGAAAGGAAAGGGCTGTCTCCAAGCAGAGGTTGGCCTACTGGATAGTGGATGCCATCGCCAAAGCGAGCCGTTGCCCCCTGGGGGTGAGGGCTCACTCCACACGGAGTGTTGCCTCCTCATATGTGTTGGCGCATGTCTGGCAGACATCTGTTGAGCTGTGGGCCAGGCGACACCTAACACCTTCCCAAGGTTTTCGTGTAGACCCAGTTTCTTCCCGTTGTATTGGGTAACAGGTAATTGGCTGAAGAACTGGCTCAGTGTCACGCTTGCTGCATCCTTCCCCTCACACATGTATTATTACACAGTAAGGTTTCGTCTTGGTAAACCCGTGTCTTGCCTTGACAGACCCGCTCTGTCAGTCTCTTCTGGCAGTGTTCCATCCCTACTCTAAGGTAGGACCTGCCTCGGGGGACCCATTCCATATGTAGTACTGCCCCCTGGGTCTCAGTCCATATCAGTATCTCCACATGTCACCCTCCCTACGTGTAGGATGTGGTCTCTGTAGCAACCTTTTTCCTAGGCTTGCTTCGCCATTGTTCTGCAAGCTGAAAGAACAAATAGTAAAAGATTTGAAGCAATCTGTTCACTGAAGGTTTATGAAATGCCTTACACTAAACTTTTGTGGACAGAACAGTAAGCATGGCCTTCTCCAGCAGCGATGTACTCACCCTTTTGGTCCCCTTGGTACCAAAGTCAGTGAATTTGCCCTAGAGCTTTGAGAAGGTTACGAACTTAAAGGTAGCTTTTGTGTCACGCTGCAGCTTGTTGACAATTGCAGCACCACAGGGTTGTGACGGTGTTCAGGTTGTGGTGTTTCCCATGGACCCCATATGTCGTTCGACATAACTCGTAGTGACCGACAGATAGGGATATTTTTGGTTATGTTTGTTAACCCTCGTCCCTGGATGGAGGGAACGGATATGTTATGTCCCCATGCCACAGCCTTGAACTATTTGCTGTTGCCAGGGACACCTTCTCGGCTCCTCAGCGTAAAACCTGAATAAGTGGATTCCCTGCGTCGCTTATATACCCGCTAGGCACATGGAGTGCTCTAGCATTGCAAAATCCATTAGCCAATTTTTGATGATTGGCCTCGCAAGTGAGACCCCATAGGTCATTTTCGACATAACGTTCTCCATTCCCTCCATAAGAGCAACGAACAGGGTTACGTACGTAACCAAGACGTTTCTGTTTATATCGTCAAGTTGTTCTGAGGTTTCTGGATATGCTAAGGAATGGGACTAAATCAGGAAGATTACTTACAAAGCAAGTCTTTTGTGGTAGAAGTGAATGGTTCTACCATACTTGTAACAAGGAGTAGAATTTACGGTTTTTAGCTCTATGAACGGTTGCATAATTAATGTTTAAGTGTAGTATGATTAAGAGTAATATAGCTTTCCTTTCTTTGTAAAATTACATATAAGGCTTCCTCAGTTTCAGTTCGCTTTCAGTTTTCAGTTTTTCCTGTCAGTGCATGTGAGTTTTCAGGAATCAGAATAAATAATGGAATGCCGGTTTGGAATTGATGATGTTTGCCCGAGACTTAAATGCTCTGAGATATCATTGCCTTGTCTTGCATAATTTCAAACCACCATCAACATCAATTTCCATGTGACAGTATTCAATCTCGAGCATGAGTTCAACAATGGCAGTAGTTCCTGAAACGTGTTGTTCCTCAACCCAAAAGATTTTAGATGTCTATAAAAAAGCTGAATGCAATTTCTCTTTTTCATTATCAGCATGGATATTAAAATCCCCAAAACATTAAAACATGATCTGCCGCCAGCACTAGCTATATAAAATATATATAGCGAATAATATAATAGATACGCTATATTTTATACTAGATATAAAATCAGCACATTCTTTTAATAAACTCTGTTATGTTGCCCCTTGTTTGCCTGTCTATATGTAGCCCGTTACAAAAAATCACAGGGGATTTATCATTAACATTTGTCTCTCTGGATAATGTTATATGAAGCACCATTACGTCAAACGCTTATACATTGAAGCCCCGTCCTCTGAGAACATAATGAAACAGAAATAAAAAACTGATTCATCAACATAATTGGTCCAAAGTAAAGGCCTAATGGAAAGTTTTGGATGCCTTCCAGACCGGCATTCATTCTTTATTCTGATTCCTGGAAATCACATGACTGACCAGGGAGAACTGAAAACTCTCATCCAGTGATATAAAAAGAGCTAGTGACCAGTGGGTGTTCCGCATTCTATTCTGACACAATCCGAGCGCAGTCCTAGGTTCTAGGTAAGTCATTTCTTTCATATTCACCAGTAAGTTATATTTCGCCGCCTGCTTGTGGAACTGCAAAAATATTCAGCATGTTAGATTTATCACAAATAAGTAAAATAAACAAATATTTCAGTTTGTTTCTGTGTCTTTAATCTTTCAGTGGGAAATATAAGTTACTTTGCCAAAGACATCACTTTTTGCTTTTAATTGTGTAGTGGCTATGGGGAAGTGGAGAGTTTTGACAGAGAGTTTTGCAGTGGGTGTGATAGTGACCATGAACAACGCACTCTACCAAGAGCAGCGCAAATTAGGGTAAAGGATATGTTTGGCATGAATGTCTACCCTCGTGCATTTCCAAATAAATTACTCATAGTGGAAAAAAAATCTCTCCCTTCTACCACGCGCCTCTAAATGTTAAGGTTTAACTGCTTTTCTGTACATTATAGCTAAATGCCTAGTGCGTAAATTTATTGTTGGGAGAGGTGTGATACCAATTGTTAACCTAAAAAATTTGAGGGAAATAAGTCTAATTTTGTCGAAGATTTAAAAACTGGAATTACAAAGATGTTTACTCGCATTTTGAGACAACTCCCAATTCTAAAAGGATCCCGAATTGTGAGATGATAAACTTGCATGAACTTTAATATCGGTTGCTTATAAAATTTAGGCTAGAACCCAAGTTTACTAACAAATTTGAAACGTTGATTTAAATTAAACTACTGTAGGATTGAACAATTGGAACTCAGTAATTAGTCCTAGTAAAAACCTTTTTCTAATTATATAAATATTATATTGTTTGAATATGTCCCCTGTTTTGAAGGTTGGATTGTCTTTCAGTGAAAAAGAACCACATCATACATCAACATTCATCTTCTGTAGCCACCATGAGTCTTAACATACCTTAACTCTGTAATATTTTTCTACGAATACATTACCACTATCATTAGTAATAATTAAATTGGGACTTTGACTAACCTTGGATTGCATAGTATAATAAGCTTTTCACACTATAAATTTTTATTTTATTTTTCTATGGAGAAAGCTACTGGACCCATTACCGTTCTTTGTTTTTATGAAAATCTTTTTAAATTTCTGTTTATGAAATTATGACAAGATCGTCTCCTCTATGTTTAATAGTACATGGGAAAATTAAAGAAAAAAGTGCTGATCTTATACAATGAGAAATTAAAGGGGACATCGGATGCCCATTTTCAAGCTGATATGATACTTTAGGGTCTACATAAAAATCTATAACATACTTTGGTTAAAATTTTTGAATGGTAGTGCTCACCCGCCCCTCTCTTCTGTTCTTGCGTTAAAGTCACAAATCTTATTTATGCAGTTATAACTGCTCAAAAGATACTAAAATACATTTGTAAATTACATATTATTTATGAACAAACAACTTTATAAACCCTATACAAAGACAAACTTATTGTAGTGTAGTGGACACGATACTGATATGATGATCTGTTGGTGATGCTGGATCATGAACAGTTGATACTGATCCATCCTTCGGGAACAAAGTTTTAGCAAAATCTGCTTTGTAGTGACAATTGTTTACAAAGCAGTCTGGTAAATGAATCACGCAAATATGAATGCATTTATGTAAATTGGGGGGACATTCTCTTCATAATTCTCTTGCGGGAAGTCGTGGCCTAGTGGTTAGAGTTTGACTCCTAACCCTAGGGTTGTGGGTTCGAATCTCGGGCCAGCAATACCATGACTGAGGTACCCTTGAGCAAGGCACCGAACGCCCAAATTGCTGCCCACTGCTCCGGGTGTGTGTGTGTGTGTGTGTTCACTGCTGTGTGTGTGCACTTTGGATGGGTTAAATGCAGAGCACCGAACAGTCTCGGGTCACCCTACTTTCGATTGTGTCATGTCACTTTCACTTTCATAAACCAAAGTAAGCCACTGCAACTTTATTTCAGTAAAATGAGTAAATGATGACTCTGTGTGCATTATTAACTCCAACAATAGAACATCTCATCACTCGAGACATTCTGTAACATTTGCTCCGGCGGTGCAACAATGGCGGACTGTTTAAAGCTACCACTCAGGGCGGAGTCTATTCTAAAACGCCAGTGTCCTCAACAGTCATGGGCAGGGCCACGCACGGGGGTGGCCCGGTGACTAAGCCACTCCCCGTTTTGCCCTTAACAGCTGAGGTGCCCCTCTCTGCCAGTTCCCCCATCCACCCCGCTCAAAGCTGTCTGTTACCACTCTCCGCTAAAGCTCCGCTGATTCTGCTCCGTGTTTTTCCCTTTCTGCCCGGCTCCACTTGGGAATCCCTCAATCCTATGTGCCAGCTCTCCTGAAGAGAGTGGGGGAGACCACAGTCCCTGAAAGGTTGTTGCATTACCAGGTAAGATGCATTCTGATCCGAAGTAGTCAGAGTGGTTTTATCCACAAGAAATTGAAAGTAGTTAGTTGGTAGTGTTGTTTTGTTTTTTAGTTTTTTGTTAGAGTTAATGACTCAGCCTTCTAAAAAGTGTTGTATGTGAATAAAACAGAATGCAATGATGTGGAAGTTTCAAATTTCAATATTTTATTCACAATACAACATAGATGACATATCAAATGTTTAAACTGAGAAAATGTATCATTTTAAGGGAAAAAATAAGTTTATTGTAAATTTCATGGCATAAACACATCTCAAAAAAGTTGGGACAAGGCCATGTTTACCATTGTGTGGCATCCCCTCTTCTCTTTTTATAACAGTCTGCAAATGTCTGGGGACTGAGGAGACAAGTTGCTCAAGTTTAAGAATAGGAATGTTGTCCCATTCTTGTCTAATACAGGCTTCTAGTTGCTCAACTGTCTTGGGTCTTCTTTGATGGCATCTTCCTCTTTATGATGCACCAAATGTTTTTCTATGGGTGAAAGATCTGGACTGCAGGCTGGCCATTTCAGTACCGGATCCTTCTTCTACACCAGCCATGATGTTGTAGTTGATGCAGTATGTGGTCTGGCATTGTCATGTTGGAAAATGCAAGGTCTTCCTGAAAGAGACGGCGTCTGGATGGGAGCATATGTTGTTCTAGAACTTGGATATACCTTTCAGCATTGATGGTGCCTTTCCAGATGTGTAAGCTGCCCATGCCACACGCACTCATGCATCCCTTACCATCAGAGATGCAGGCTTCTGAACTGGCGCTGATAACAACTTGGGTTGTCCTTGTCCTCTTTAGTCCGGATGACATGGCGTCCCAGTTTTCCAAAAAGAACTTCAAATTTTGATTGATCTGACCACAGAACGGTTTTTCCACTTTGACACAGACCATTTTAAATGATCCTTGGCCCAGATCATTTAAAATGCCTGCGCTTCTGGATCATGTATAGATATGGCTTCTTTCTTGACCTATAGAGTTTTAGCCTGCAGCGGCGAGATAGCCGCGATGGATTGTGTTCACCGACAATGTTTTTCTGGAATTATTCCTGAGCCCATGTTGTGATTTCCATTACAGTAGCATTCCTGTATGTGATGCAGTGCCGTCTAAGGGCCCGAAGATCACGGGCATCAGTATGGTTTTCGAGCCTTGGCCCTTACGCACAGAGATTGTTCCAGATTCTCTGAATCTTTGGATGATAGTATGCACTGTAGATGATGATAACTTCAAACTCTTTGCAATTTTTCTCTGAAACTCCTTTCTGATATTGCTCCACTATTTTTTTCGCCGCAGCATTGGGGAGTGGTGATCCTCTGCCCATCTTGACTTCTGAGAGACACTGCCACTCTGAGGAGGCTCTTTTTATACCAATCATGTTGCCAATTGACCTAATAAGTTGCAAATTGGTCCTCCAGCTGTTCCTTATTGCTACCTGTCCCAACTTTTTTTTGGAGATGTGTAGCTCTCATGAAATCAAAAATGAGCCAATATTTGGCATGACATTTCAAAATGTCTCACTTTCAACATTTGATATGTTATCTATATTCTAACCAGCAAGCCAGCAGGTAAATTATCATATAGAATATTTATATTTGAATTTGTCACACTTTAATTCGTAATATATATTTAAAGTATATATAAAATTATGTTTCCATTATAATTACTTGTCTTGATACTAGTAATCTATAACACATATTTTATCAAAACCAAAATTAATAGTAGGCCTATAAATAATTTAAAAATATAGTATAAATGTTCTAAATTAGTTGTTTATTAGTAAATAATAGTGATTCATGCTGTAAAATATTACATTAAATGTCTAATACTTATAGAGGAGAGTCGTAAGATTAGCCACTTTTTACTATTGTGGCCCTCAAGATAAGGGAAAATGACGCAGAAGTACAATGAAAGTATCTATCTTATCCTATCCTATACTGTCCTATCCTATCCTTCACTTGAGTACTAATATCTTCCTGGACTACATTACCCATATGCCCGTACTCGGACTAATCACCACCAGGTGTTCCTCATTCCACTCCTATATAAGCTGAAGCCAACACTCACTCAATGCGAAGTCTTGTTTAACCTGTCTAGCATTTCTTAGTGTTTATCCCTGCCTGATTCTCTGTGTATTACCTTGGACCTTTCTGATTCTGACGAACCTCTGCCACCTGCCCCACTGACCCTCTGCTTTGTCTCTGACCTGTCTATTTGCCTGATTCTCTGTGTATTACCTTGGACCTTTCTGATTCTTTCTGATTGTCTCTGATATCCTTGACGCTGTTGTCTGACCCTGCCTGGTACTTCTACGTTTTCAAAATAAACATTGCACATGGATCCGAATGTCTCTGACTCCTTGTTACAGTAAAGTTAACTTTAACAACATAAAACCAACCAACTGAAGTTAAAGTTTCAATATTTCATTGTTTGCATTTCAACTGGATAATTTGTATTAACAGGAACCCACCCTCCTTGTTATCTGATAACCAGCATTGGGTGTAGTAGATAATCCTTAACCAATACTCTCGAAGCTTACTCAACAGTGTGTAGCTTGCCTAGTGGATGGATCATGGGCTCTCAAAACTGGAGTAACATCTGATGAAAATTCTGATTTGCATCACTGAAATAACTATTTTAAAGTATGTATTATATATGTATAAATAACCTCTGACACAGAGAAGAGTGAAAACTCCTCACATGACCGCTAAGTTACCGAACATCTGAACATAACGAACCAAATGCACATTGATGGATCTTCTTCTGTCTGTTCTGCAAAATGTAAACTAATGTATCCACCTTGCATACCATGGCCCTCCTGCAGGTCTGTCAGGCCAAGGCGATGAAACAGCTACACAAGGGTAGTTTTGACAGAGGTGTCATGTAGAGCACTGCGTGGGACTGTTTTTTTAAACCCGCACCCGCCGCTCCTGCCGAATGTATGGACTGACAGACTAAACATTCGTTCAAGTTAACATCCAGAATAATATATTTTAAACATGATTGCATTTAAATAATATGAAGTAACCAATGCTAAACCAAAGCACCACACATTACAAAAACATTGGATTAGCGTTATAAAACATTAACCGTTATAACAAAACTGCAACTAGCAGGACCTCAGTTTTTAAACGCAAGCTAGGCCTACTGCATACATGCACCAAACAATTAACTAAGAAATAACTGTACCATTAAATAAATAAACATGAACTTTGAAAATACTCTAGATATAATTTAACAAAAAATAATAAAAATCGGGCATAAAACAAAATTGAATTCTTAAAAAAATCTCACAGATCACATTCACGCAGCGCATAGCTTGCTTAACATGCGATTGCAAAAAGACAATAAAAATAATACCAATTATTGAGTTGGAGCACAAAAAAGACCCAATGCAGCCTCTATGTCCATTCAAGAAGCGCCACAGTGATGGACCTTCACCCTACAGGCCAATGAAAGGGGGTTACTGCGCGGGTCGCAAGAGTCCCATATATACCCTCTGTGTAGGGTGTGGGTGCGCGATTCAAAATCTGCAAGGCAATATACACATTTTCTCCAGTCTTTTGTTCTGAAAGAAGGTAACAGGGCTCTCATGCTAGATCCCGTTTGTTAGTCGTTCTGTGTAATGTCCTCTGTCCCTCCTTCAGGGATCGTGGGTTACATATCGAGATGTTAGCCCTATCAGTGGTGTCTAGATTTACTTGGCAGCAGGTTCTTAAAATTGAAGCAACTTTAAAAACAAACAAAATCCCCAAAGAGAGAAAAAGTACGACTCAATGGGAAATCAAACGGGCACTTAGACACAGTTACATGTAACTAAAATAAGATTTTAATTAACAGAGTAAGTGTGAATTTAGCTGAAACTGTGCTTAGCGAAAAGGAATGGACCTAAAAAGTAAAGGTGAAAATTAGCATTAGAAGTAAGGCTTGATGACAGCAAGCTTGTCAGATTTAAGGGCATTGGGAGTGGAAATAGGACCAACTACTGCCATTGGTGTGGTGTTGTGTATATGTATATCTAATTATATAGAATATATATATATCTATCTATATAACAGATTACCAAAAACTTCATAATCCCACAAACCGACGGGGAGGAGGCCGGGAAAACTGGCGGACAGATTTAAAAATAAAGCTTGTAATAACCAAAATAAAACACAAAAACAGCCGTGGCAGCCCCACCCCTCGTTCTCCTCCCCCTTCGCGGACGGACTGCACATGCGCACAAACAAAAGCAACAAAAACAAAACTAACCCCACAGGCCTGGTGCTCGTCCTAGGCCACTTCCAACTATACTTGTACGCTCCTTCTTTTTGTATCATTCCGATCTCCTCCGTAGGGCCGCGAGAAAACAGGTGAGTGGAGCAGGTGTCGCTCATTTCCATCGCAAAAATCATCCACCATTTTTTTCTCGCTTCCTGTATTTCCCCGATACGTTAACTCGGCTCGGGGCCCCGCCCCACTCGTCACATACCCCCATCCGCCACTCGCCGGCCGGGGGGTAAACTTACACAAGGACTGCGCTCAATCTACTTACGTCTCATCCCCTCCCCCCCTCCCCTGCGGGGGGAACACCGCTCACAGGTGACCTGCGGGAACCTGGGGGTAGGACAGGACGAGGAAGAGAAAAGGAGATTGAAGGATGAGGAGCGACAGAGACGAGAGAGGGGAGAGAGGAGAAAAAAAAATTTTTTGTTCCGGTTCCCAGACGCACTGCCGCTCGGCCCTCACCAGCTGGGTGAACTCCTCCGCGGTGCCTGGCGGTGGCCACGGACGGCCCTTGGCGGCGGCACGGCATCCTCCGCCGCCCGGTGGACGCCGACGGCTCCTCCAGTTTTGGGCAGCCAGCAGGAGTCCCCCGTTCCTGCTCTCCCATCATGGCGGACGCGAGCAGGCTCGGCTCCCTGGCAAAACGGTGCCGACTCCTCCGCTCCCTCACGGACGGCACCCGCCCCTCACATCGCGGGCAGTCGCGCAGCGAGTTTGTCCGTCCCCGGAAAACTCACTCCGCCCACCGCCCGAGCTTCCATGGCGGAAACCTTCCTCGCCCTGCTCGATGGCAGTGCGGGTACACAACAGAGAGGGATCTTCGGCGCGGCGTCCCTCCCTTCCTTCAGGTTTCGGCACCAGTGTAACAGCATACAAACTCCTAATAGGGGAAAGAAGGAATGGGAAACCCGGCGGACATTTAAATAAAGCTTTTAATAACAAAAAAAACACAAACAGCGGGACGCCCCTCGGGACGACTGCCCGCGCACAAAGGCAAAACACAAAATAAAGCCAGGCCTGGCTCTCTTCGTCCTTCACTGTCTCGCTCCTCTTTTGTATCCTTCCGATCTCCTCCGTGGGATGCGAGACGGTTTAGTGGAGCAGGTGTCGCTCATTTCCAAATCAACACCCACCCGGCCTGCTCCATTCCCAAGGCTCTGGCCCGCCCCATCCCACTCGTCACAATATATATATATATTATATTATATATATATATATATATATAGATATATATAATATATATATATATACACTATCTATTTACAAACAAATTTGTAACAAACGTGGACTCTGGTGGTCTTCCTCTTCCCTGAGGGGCAGGTCTGTTGGGATGGCAGCGTGGAAAAATTTCCAGCAGGTTGGGTAGAGTAAAGTCTTAAGTGGAACCATGAGCGTTCCTCAGGGCCAAAACCTTCCCAGTCCACAAGGTACTCGGCTGCCCACCATGGCGCCGGGAATCCAGATTTCATGAACCTCGTACGCCACACCGTCGCCAGGATGAGTGGAAGGGGGTTTGGCTGCAGCTACACCAGGCTCTGTGGAGAGAGGAACAGAAGGATGGTGAAGTTTCAGGAGTGACAATGGAATGTGGGGTGAATGCAAAACTCAGGAGGATTGAAGCCTGTAAGTGACTGGGTTGATTGCTCCGGATGGTGAATGGGCCAAAGAACCTAGGACTCAGCTTACGGCATGGTAGACACAGTCGGATGTCTCTGGTTGACAGGCCAACTTGATGGCCAGGAGTTCATGGTTGCTGATGTCATAATTCACCTCCGCTGGGTTGAGCTTGCAGGAGAAGAAGGCACATGGATGGAGTCTGCTACACCGGAGTAAATCAGGATGTCATCGATGTAGAGCAAGACGAATTTGTGGAGAAACTCCCAGAGCACCTCATGGATGAAATACTGGAATAGGGGGGCTTAACCAGGCCATACGGCATACAAGGTACTCATAGTGTCCAGTAGGGGTTATGAGGCTGTCTTCCATTCGTCCCCCTCACGTATCAGGATGAGGTTATACGTTCTCGGAGGTCCAACTTGGTGAAGATGGTGGCACCACGGAGGTGTTCAGAGCCGCTGGGACGAGAGGAAGTGGATACCTGAACTTGACTGTGATGTTGTTGAGAGACCGGTAGTCGATACATGGCCACAAGCCTCCGTCCTTTTTTCCCCACGAAGAAGAAACTCGAAGCAGCAGGGGTAGTAGATGGGCAGATGTAGCCTTGAGCTAGATCCTCCTCAATGTATTCTTCCATGGCATTCTCCTCCGGATGGAAAGGAGATAGATCCGTCCCCTTGGCCACTGACTCACCCGGAAGCAGATCGATGGCGCAGTCCATGGCCGGTGTGGAGGCAGCTTGGAGGTCTTTTCATGCAGAAAACATCACTGAAGGGGGTGTAACATGATGGTATCTCCACTGAACGTTTTTCAATCGGACTCTCAATGGAGGTTGCACAGACAGAGAGGTGTTCAGGAAGTGGGGAGGATGGAACAGGAAACCGGGAAAAACAGTTCTTGAAACAAGTGTCGCCCCACTTCAGGATTTCGCCAGTTCTCCAGGAGATGATAGGATTGTTCTGCTCCAACCACAGGCGCCCTAGGATCACGTCAGCGGTGGTTCCTCCAAAACCAGCAGATGGATGATGGAACCAAAAAAAAAAATTTTACCCCCCCTTTCTTTTTTTCCCCCCCCAGAGAATTCAAATTCATGCAATGCCCCGGCTTACAAACGACTTTTCGATAGGATTAAACCGCCACAAAAGTGATAACGGGTTTTTAAAATGCCTGATTTTTGATCGGCGAGTTAGCTAATTATTCAATTCCACGCTTTCTTTCAAATTTTTAAATAGGGTTTTTAATAATAAATCAAGCCGTGATAACGATCAACTTCATTTTTTCTTGTAGCTGCATGAAACAAATCTTTTATTTTTGTGATTTAACTACAGAAGCATAAAAAGAACGCTCCCATATTGTTGGGGCTGTCAATCACACATGGGTATATCTGACACTTGCCCAAACGGGTTTTATAATAAATGCGCTGTTATGCTGCAGAAGCTCTTACTGTATTCTTTCGATTTGTGTTTGCTGTTGTTGTGGTGAAAGCATTTTTTAAAGGGGAAAAAACCCGTAGCAATGATGAATCACTACACTGCTGCAGGAAAAACGCTAAAGTCATTACTCAGCCTTTCATGTGATGGGAAAAGATCTAAAAAATAATCAACACTTCCACGATTCTTAATCTAAGCTATAATTTTAAAAAAAATGTGTAAAATTTTTGAGGGGGTTTCCCACATGAAATAGAACAAAATGCAGCCCTCAGGGGCCCCCTTCAAACAGGCTTGGGGGTTTGATGGATATAAAATCCCTTTTTACCAATTTTAAAAAAATTACAACAAATTTTAATCGGAACATTAAAAAACTTTTAAAAATAAAATTCCTTGGGGGACCTTTTAAAACAGTTATATTTATTTTGGGGTTTGAAAACAATTGGTCCACCCAAATTTTTTTAAAAAAGAAAAAAATAAAATTTCCTTTAAGATGTTTTTCCTCTGAAAATTTTTTGACCCCAGTGAAGGTTTTTTGTTAAATTGGGGGTTTGACAAAACGAAAAAATTTGTTTAAAGAGAAAAAAAAATTTATATTTGTTGCGGTGTTTTTTTTACAAAGTTAAAAAAAAATTTGGGAAAAAAAGGCGTTTTTAAAAACTTTTTTATTTTATTATTAAAAAGTCACTTTCATTTGGGGAAAATCATTTAAAAAAAATAAAAAGGACTTCCACATTTCTGATAAAAATCTGGCTTTTAAAATGGTTTTTTTTTTTGCAAAGTTGAAGGGGATCATTTTGTGGGTTGGATTTTCATAATTTAGGTCGTAAAAAATTAAAAAGGGTTGAATGAATTTTAAGAGGCGGACTTTTTTAAAGGAAAGCATTAATAAAACATCTTAAAGTGCATGTAGACAAACAAAGGCTTTAAATACAGCTCAGAAAAGAAAAAATGAAAAAATGTCCCCCCTTTATAATGCCCTATAGCACCGTTCCAAAGGGTATTTTTGACACCCCTTTTAAAAAAATTTTTGGTCTGTTTTAAAAATTGGTTTCCCAGACTGTTAAAAAAAATGGGCGTAGTGTCGTGCGTCCCCGTAGGTTTTTGAAGGCGTTTTGGGGAAACTCAAAATGGGGAGCCCTTAATTTTCTGAACTTTAAGGCAATATAATTTAAATGCATGAGTTATAAAATATTCCCCTCACAGTTAGGGCAAAATTTTTGAAAAACCCCTTTTTTGTACCAGGCTCACAGTTTTGTTCTTCCGTAAGTTGGGCTTTTTAAAAGGGTTTTCTATGGGATTGACTTCTTCTGCGGCCGTTAAATTTCAGTTTTAAGTCCTTCCTTTTTTGGCTTCATGAGGAAAGTGGGGGGTTTTCCCTTTTGGTTTAACCTTTTTTTTTTTATTTTTACAGTCACTTGAATACAGAATGTCAAAGGGATCCACCATCTGGACTTTATACTTGCTTAAAAAAATTGCCCAAATTAAGCAACACATTTTAACAAAAAATTATCCACATTTTTCATGAGACTGGGCTGTTTAATAAACCTGCATCTACAACAGAGAGAAAAAAATCACTTATACCTTCTTCCATTAAAGTGCAGCATATTTCACATGTATCAATGAGTCAGGGTTGCATGGATTATATGTTGTGTTCTAAATATCCAGCAATGCATATTTGTGGCAATTTTCCATATTTGAGTGCTGTTAAAGGTGTGCCAGGGGATTGTTACGTATCAAACTGTGCCATGGCAAAAAAAAGGGAAGCAATTATTTCGGTTCACTGATCAGCCATAAAAAACAATGTTTAAACCCATGCCAATGAAGATCTGTAAGTTGATTTTACAAAATTATCTGAAAAAGTGCGTTGTGTCAGCTGTCATGCAAATTATTACATCACTATGCAGAGGCATTTTACAATATCAGTAAATTCCTCGTATTGTATGTAACATTGTAAAAGTACATTTCCTAAAACATTTCTTACTGTTTTTTTTTTTTAAGCATTTGGTTAAAACATGTTTTCAGAAATAACCATATACCGTCTGGAGCACAAAGGTGCTAAGAGACTTCGCTTTGTTCAAGTCATATTTCCCTTCATTTTAAAGGGTTAGTTCACAGAAAATGAAAATATGTCATTAATGACTCACCCTCATGTCGTTCCAAACCCGTAAGACCTCCGTTCATCTTCGGAACACAGTTTAAGATTTTTTAGTTTCTTTCCGGGTCTGTTTTGGCGTGTTCACGCGCTGCGGGCGGTTTTCTGGCGCCAATAACAAAGATAACCGCCAGCAGCGTCATATGTCAGCAGTCACAGCAGTCGACTCACAACAGCCCCGGAAGAGAAGACAATGCTGAAAAAGTCGGGGTTTTGTTATTTTTGGACCAAAATGTATTTTCGATGCTTCAACAAATTCTAACTGACCCTCTGATGTCAATGGACTACTTTGATGATGTTTTTATTACCTTTCTGGATGTGGACAGTATCCCCATATTACATTTTCAATGGGGGGCCCAAAAGTCTGGACTAAATCTAAAAAATTTTAAACTGTGTTCTAAATAAACGGAGGCGGGGGTTTAACAAAAATGAGGTGAGTATTAATACCAATTTAATTTTCAGTGTAACCTTCAAACTAATGTAAAAGTGTATCATATTTTGCAGTCATCTTCCAATGTCACACAAAAAAGAAGAAGATCAGCCCGTGTCTCCCCCAAAACTAAAGGGCGAAAACCAAATAACAGGTTGTGCATAATTGACACTTTAATCTGGCCCAAGTTTTCGTTCTTAACATCGGGGGTTTAAAAACAAACCCCCGAAACCGCAAATAATCAATATACAAGATAGAATAACTTGTTTTTACTTGATTTTATGATTTTAAAGAAAGACTCAGGAGGTGATGATAAAATGCAAAAGATTCTTTTTACCAAACCAATAAAAAAGAAAAAAGTTATTTTGGGTACCCCACTGTAGTTTAAATAGACTTTGAGATTCCAGCTTTTCCCCGCCGTAGACTAAGGCGGGGGTGGGCATCCCTGCATGGACGGGGCCAACCTGGTGGTGGTGGGGGGATGGGGGGAAAATTTTGGGGCAGTATCTGCAAACACAATGAAGTGTGAAAAGGGGCTTTTAACCCCTTCTGTTGTTTGGATTGGCTGTTAAATTGAATTGTGATTGGGTCTTCCTAGAAAACTTGTGCTGCGTTTCCATTTTCTGTGTTCAATCGGGCCATGGGAGACAGAAAATTTTAAGCTGAAACACAACATTCGCTAGAAAAAACATCTTTGTTTTGTTTTATATCCCCACAAAAAAGGCAAAGAATTATGAGGATGTTCATTTTTTGCTTATGTCATTTAAAAAATCATATTAAAAAACAAATGTTTAATAAAAGGCAGTGGATGTTTGAAATTTTAAAGAATTTTCTACCATATGACTGAAGTGAAAATTTTGTCACCTGTACCCTTTTTGTGATGCCCCAGGAGATGCATGGCTTCATTTGCTTAAATACAATGCAAAGCCCTGTTGTGAAAATGGATGCTTGGATATAATTTTGCAAGTCATTATCATTATCAGATGCTTTTGTAGTTAACTTTTAGAACGAGTTAACTTTTTAATGTCAAAGAATAGAGGATTTAACATGTTTGAGTAACATCTGGAAATAGCTGGTCACTATGAATAGATTGAGTCTGTCCGAGTCCGGATTTTGATATTGCAAGGTTTGTTGTTGTTTGTTTTATTTTGACTTGTAAAAGTTCTCAATGGCCCATATATATATATATATATATATATATATATATATATATTAATATATATATATATATATATATATATACACAGGTAGTCTGTGGTGTTTAACGATGCTCAATTGGCACTAAGGGACCCAAAGTGTGCCAAGAAAATATCCCCCAAACCATTACACCACCACCAGCCTGAACCGTTGAGACAAGGCAGGATGGATCCATGCTTTCATGTCTTTTACACCAAATTCTGCTCCTACCATCTGAATGTCGCAGCAGAAATCGAGACTCATCAGAACAGGCAACGTTTCTCCAATCATCTATAGTCCAATTTTGGTGAGCCTGTGTAGCCTCAGGGCCTCTGAAACCACTTAGCTGACAACCCAGTGTATCTTCTGCCCATCTGTTTGTGGTTCAACGTAATGTATTCAGAGATGGTATCTTCTGCATACCACCTGGTTAAATGAGTGGTTATTTGAGCATTGTTGCATTTTCCATCATCTCTTACCAGCCTATCTCCCTCTGACCTCTGACATCATCATGTATTTTGCTCCACACACTATTATTTTCTTCTTTCGACCATTCTCTCAAACCCTAGAGATGTATTGTGTGTGTGAAAATTCCAGTAGATAAGTAGTTTTGAAATACTAGAATTGCGCCAGTTCAGCACCAATAAACATTTCAATGCTCAAAAGTCACTTCAAATCCTTCTTCTCTTCCCTATTCGATATGTTTTCAGTTTGAACTTCAGCAAGTCATCTTCACCATCTAGATGCCTAATGCATTGAGAGTTGCTGCCGTGTGATTGGCTAATTAGAAATTTGTGTTACCAAGCAATTGAACAGGTGTGCCTAATAAAGTGGCTGATGAGTGTATTTGTTTTGCTAATTAGTTGTTTGTGTTTACATGATATTGAACAGGTGTACCTAATAAAGTGGCTGATGAGTGGAGGAGCCACCCCGACAAGAGAAAAGACGGACAACAAGAATTCAAAAAGTTAACACGTTTATTGTTTGTTTAAAATAAATGTCTCTAAAAACGGTAAGAAGCTTCCTCCCTCGAAGTTGAGTAACTTTGTGTGTAGGCTCTAGTTCCCCCTCCTCCAATACAAAACCTCAGTAGGTGAGTACAGCCGAGTGGCTGTAAGCCAGATGGCGAGAAGGCTTGGTGATAACTCCGTTCTTCCGAGTCCACAGGCTGGATATCAACAGCAGCTGACTTTGTTCAGTGGCTCGAGTGGGGCTTCACTTTAATTCCGTGGCTCTGGGGCTACGACAAGGCGCTTTCTGGGACTTCTTTGTTCAGTAAGAGTGGGCCCGGGTCAGTGGTGACTCAGTTCTATCGTCCACAGGGTCCTACAATGACAGCAGACTGACAACAGCGGATACTCACTTCAGAACTCTGCGAGACTTTTAAACTAAAAAAGGGAGGTGCATATCTTCCAGTTTTAACAGGATTTCCACGGGATTCAGACAGAGAATGGGGGGAAATGTATACTTCACAGCTTCAGCAAGCTCTTCACTGGACTCGGCAGAGAGAAAGTGGATGCAATACTTCACAACTTACAGACTCTTCACTGGGCTCAGACAGAGAGAAAGGAGGTAGATATACTTCACAGCTTCAGCAAGCTCTTCACTGGCTCAGACAGAGAGAAAGGAGGTAGATATACTTCACAGCTTAACAGGTTTCTTCGCTGGACCCCAGAGAGAAGGGAGGTAAATATACTTCACAGCTTTAACAGGCTCTTCGCTGGGCTCAGACAGGAGAAAGGAGTAATAAAATTTTCACAAGCTTTAACGGGTTCTTCGCGGGATCAGACAGAGAATAGAGGAAGGTACTATAAGGGTTTTTCTATATCACTTATTCTCCTTTCTTCATCACCCAGGGCGAGGCTCGCCCAAATGAACAACACAGCTTTGTCAAGGATTATAGCTATTCGCCGTACACTCTGCGCGTCCCACACTCTGTATACACTACCACACACTCAATTCACACGGATAATTGAAACTCAGCACAACATGCACAAACCTCAGATCCTAAAGGGAGAGTGCGGGCCCAATCGACCAGCCTCAACCGAAGAACTCTCCGTGCGCTGATACAAAAAAGGCTCCGCTGCTGTGTCATTTCTAAACATCCCTCTTCAGCAAATAGACAGAGGATCTGAACTTCAGCAGTATGTCAACGCGTGCTTCTTCATAGAATAATTATGACAGAGATAACCAGGCACTTATCTCAAAAAGAATCCATCTCTCTGCCTCCAGTTCCTTCCTCGCTGTGTCACGCTGCATCTCCCACCAATCCTTCCCCTCCCCTTTCTCTCCAACGTCCCAAATTCTTTTATATCCCTCCTAGTCAAGTAGCCTGCTTACATATTTCCCGCTGGCTGCTGGCCGATTACCCTCATTATCTTCTATTCCAAGCGTCTTTTCCTCCTCTCACACTCAGGATTAGACTGTATTTTAGCTGAGTCTCACATCGCTGCACGTCAAAGGCATGTTCTTTCAGAACCAAACTTCAATATGGACATTTAATCAATAAACAGGGGAAATGCTGTCAGTGCATGTACATCAGTGAGATGGAGGTCCAACTTTGTGCTTTGCGGTTTACATCTTAATAAAAATCTTACGTTACATTTACAGTTTATAATCTTGGTGAAGGCTTTCTTAGCAACTTGTCTTTTGACAGTTATCTCAGTGGACAGCAAGGATACACACAAAGTATAAATAAACATCTCTAAAAGAACACTGTATAGACAACTTATGTTTATGCAACTTATGTTTATGCAACTTATCATCAAGACAAACTGTAAATGCTGGTTTGAAGTTTTGAAGTTTACTCAAAAAAAAAAAAAGCAATATTTAATAGCATTTTCTTTGAGTGAAATATTGTATTTTACGGAAGTTCTAAGCGGCCATGCATTATTTTCGTTTTGCCTTCTTGGTGTTCCGGCTTATAGACCGTATTAATTTATTGTGATCTCGACCTACGAGTTGTTTTTCATTATAACGACTTAATTTTATCGTTATCTCGACATAAAAAAGTTGGAAACGGCATTATCGTACATAAATCCTAATCTTAACATTCGTTGGGATCTCGACATCAATGACAGTTTTGTTTTTTTGTTTTTAACAATAATTTTCGATCTACGTTGCTATAGTACAAAAACTTAACTGTGTAACTGAGGCAAACAGGGGCAATATTACTGTAGACCTATCTTTCAGCAAATTTAGCCTTCGCCTAGGTTAATACGTCTACAAGACCATAAATATAAAGGCTGATCAATCACTGATTGATGTAAGGTTTCCAGAAATGGACAGACACCAAACTTTTTTGTTTTTGTAATAACATGTTTAAATGTCATCTAGCACACACAGCAAAGGCCTGTGGAGCGCTTCCGAGGTGGGAAGATGTCTACCGATCTTTAGAGCGCTGGATTAAACCACTTTTTGAATTTCCCCTTTAGTTATGGAAGTAAAATTATATATAATTGTAGAGATGTTTAGTCAGTAATGTTAGGCGCGGGAGCGCATGCTACTGTGACAGATATCTGTGTTACAAGACAGAATTCTGTTTGAAAGAGGCGCTACAGTGTGTACGTTGTAAATCATCCCTTGTGGGTGTGTGTGTGGGTGGGTATTGTGTAGGAATATGCCCTAAGAGGCACATACAACTATGCTCATTGTTTAAAGCCCATTACATAACTGTAGATAAAACAGTAAACATTCCGCGTATTACTTAACAATCTGTTACTCAACAAGATAGCACATTAAAGCATATAGGTGCAATCTTTAGAATATTGTGAAGTGGTGGAAGGTTCGTTCAGACCTTGGTTTTGATAAAGCAGTCATGTTTATGACTCCTTTGAACGCGAAGTGAAAGACTCATGCTTATGCAAGAACTTAATACACAAAATAATATCATATTGATTAAAGCATCTAACAAATATGAAATAGATGAACAATCTGTACAAATTATCGATCGACGAGGAAGTTCCTATTCTATTCCACAAAACAAGTTACAGTAAAGTGGATATACAGTGCTACAACACCGAATCAGTATATTATAACTATAGTGATCACTGTTGGTCACCAATCTTGTAACTTCTAGAGAACAACTGGTGTATTGATTCGAGATGGGAACTGAGAAAAATCCCGCCTACAGCCATTTAATAGTGATAACTTTCGCTATGTCTAAGATATACAAGAAAGGAAGTCGTTTTAACGGAGACAACGATCTCTCGTCGAGGTCGGAGCACACAAGGCAAATTGGAACAAGTGTGACGACATTTAGGGGGAAAACAAAGAAGGAACCTGCAATTATCTACCTGCACCCACCTGCTTAGGAACCTCCGTTCCGTTTGTATGTTTACCAGAATTATTTTTTTTTCGGTGAACATGTTACATGAATGGTCTTTATAATCCGTATAATACATTAATGTAAAATAGATTTTGGTCTAGTGCTAAATTAAGATTTTCTGACCACGCACGGGTGTAACTTATAGTACATTCTGACAACATCTCCAAGACTTTTGTGTGGAGACTTCCGACTAACTACCCTTCTGAATGGCATCCTCCCAGAATTTCAACAGTATATAAAGACAGATTTAAAGAATAACCGGAGGAACATGAAGACCGTGATACAGAAGATGCATTTGGGGACATCTCTCGGTGACTAGCAAAGGCTGATTTGACTACTAGGGTATTTGTTTGTTTTAGTTTTTTTGGACTGTCGTGTTGGCTTGCCCTCTTCTTTTTTGAGAACCACTGAACCTGGATTACCCTGTCTTAATAATATACCCACATTGAGATCGACTATCTCGCTTCCTGTGTCCTCTCTGGTGCACAGAAGACTCCCTCCAAACACGGAAAGACAGAATAATAGGGAGTGCTAATGAGCACTAATTTGACTGCACCTGGTGCAATTAACAGGAGTGCAATTAACTGTGAGACAGGACACAGATAGAGGCATTCTAGGTACGGTGAAGTGTCTAAGGGGAAAGTGAGCCCACTAGTGGACACACAGGGAAACAGAGACTAGACCGCGTGACAACTACGGTAAACAACAGTGAGGATTTAAAGAAAGGGAGGACCCCAGGACCAATGAGCTGTCCTCATTAATTTGGAAGACAACCAAAAATGCCTTTGAAATCATATACACAAAAATATATGCTCAGCTCGAACAACTGAGTCAGTTGCAGATCATCCTTTCTAACACTTTGGACTTACCATCTATAGGGACAGAGCAAAACAAAATATAACTCAGGAGATACCAGAGGATGAGATAAAAACAGGGCAATATCAAGATTAAAAACGAATCAAATGCCAGGTGCAGATGGGTAACCATCCAGGAAATGGGCATAACCAACCATCAGAAACAATAATAACACCAATGCTAAAAGGATTGTTTTTTAACTATATTTTGCGGATCTGTAGTTATAAGTCTTGATGCGAAAAAAGGCTTTTGACTCATATCCGTTGGGACTATTTATACTTGGTCCTTGGCTGACTTTGGTTTTACTGACCAGGTAATTAGATGTTTTAAATTCCCTATACTCCTCTCCTACGGCTAGAATTAAAATAAATGGGGACTTATCCAAAACAAAATTTCTTGAAAGGGGATGTCGACAGGGATGCCTCCTCAGCCCCACTCTTTTCGCCCCTATTCCATAGCGAGCCTCTGGCACTGTGGCAATCAGAGAGAAGACCAATGATAGTATACTTGTGGGTAATAATCGGAGATACACAACATAAGATATGTGCATATCACCGGATGACGTACTCGTGACAATTACCAGTACTAATGTAAGTTTGCCTAAATCAGTATGCTCTTCTTAAAGAATTTGGTTCATATTAAGGCTATAACAGAAAACCTACATAAGAGCTCAAATGCTTCACGTTTAGCTATGAATCCACAAGAAAATATTTATTTAAATTCTGTCAATAGTTAAATGGAAAAAGTAATACAATTTAAATACTTTAGGGGTACACAATACCTAAAGACGGTATTTCGGCCATTTTATGACCTAACAATTACATTCCTATAACAGCTGATATTAAACGCAGACTTGAACCGTTGAGGTCATTGTACCAATGAATATGTACAACAGAAATCAGAGCGCTATAAAGGATGAATAATATACTACCGCCCAGGCTGCTTTTTCTTTTTTCAATCCTTGACTGTGTGAAGTGCCTCCCAAGCAATTCAGTGATTGGAATAGAACTATCTCATCTTTTATTTGGGAAAACCAAAACCAAGGATTAGATATCAAAACATTACAACTCCCCAAGGACAAAGGTGGTATGAAGCTCTACCCGTGCTTGGAGGCTTATTATAAGAGCAGCACCAGTTCACGTTCTCTGGTCTGTTGGTGTGACCCTGGGTGTGATGCAATAATGGAAGGACCTAGAGTAACCGTCAAGTAAGCATACCTCTCCAATCCATACTGGTTGAAAAAAACTCTCTTGAAAAAAACATCTGAAAAAAGTAAGTAATTGGATGACAGTCCCTGCTTAATATCTGGCACACCAAACTAATTAAAAATATAAGAATTTGAAAGAAGTAATAATATACGAATATTCACGTTGGGTGAAGATTTGATACAGAATTAGCACCAGCTGGACTGGACCGTAGATTCAAACACTGGACTAATTAAGGTATCACTTCGTACTGTATAATATCCTCACACTGATGGTTTGGATACATTTCAAAAAACCCACATGGATACATACAATTTAGGGACGGAAGATTCTTTGCAGATACCTTAAACGTAAAGACACCACTTTGATAAAACATAATTAAAACTACTGGAGAGAAGGGGAAAAGACCTGAATTAGGAGTATTCAAGTGAGGCATATCAAGGGTAATACAAACAGAAAACTGATTTCCAGGTTATACTCATGTTATCAATTTAGACAGGGGAGGACTTTTCAACAATGTATGTAAAAAAGAGGTGGGAGAAAGAAGCTAACCATAAGGATAAGTAGAAGATGACTGGTTGAATATATATGGAACAACAATCTACCACTTCTAGCTCGGTGGTTGTGAGGAATTCAAACTGGGAAAAACACTTTTAAGATTCTTTATAACCCCTAATATAAAAAAGATTGCAGAGTAACAATCCTGAAACATGGTTGGAGATTGTATTTGGAGGTAATGTGTAATATTGTCCTGCTGGTCGCGTCCATATCTTTTAGGAATGCACTATTATGTTCTTTGTATTGGACTAGAGGTGATGAAGGTAATTAGATACAATATTAGGTTCCAGAGCTAGTGTTTAAATTTCAGTGATATATATTTAGGAAATCTACCAACAGGGCTGAGAAAGCCAGCTAGATATCGGTTACAAATACTTTAGGTAGGAGCAAGAAAGCAATAACTAGGAAATGGTCTAAGTAAAGATTCCCCGACAATTGTTGAATGGATAGAAATAGTTAAGAAATTTATGTTATGGAACATTTGACTTTCTCTCTGAGATATGCCCAGAAAAGAAATGTAGAAGCATATTGGAACCCATGGAAATTGGATCTGAATAAAAATTGAGATGTATATACCTTTATTGATTTATTTATTTATTTATTTATTACCCCTTTTCCTTTTCTGTTTTACATGATGTTGAACACGTTATGTTACTCTATGATTATTTTGCTTGATGTCCCGTAGTCTGTCCCTGTCTGGTTTTCTTTTCTTACATCAAAAAATACGCAAAAAAGGAAGTTTAAAAAAAGAAATGCACAGAATGCAAAAAATAGAAAACTATGTAGAAAAATGTTATTACAGTGTAAAATAATGGTTTCTATTTTAATATCCTTTTAAAGTATAATTTATTTTGTGATGCGCAAGCTAAATTTCCATCAGCCAATTGCCCCTGTATAAAGTGTAACCTGATCCTTTTAGACATCAATGATTAATATGCTGATTTAATTTTTAGAATTATCAATGTTGGCAAACACGTATTGTGCTCGCTAAATATGTTTTGGAAATTGCAATACTTTTGTTCAGAGTTCTTGGATGAATAAAAAGTTAAAAAGAAAGCCAATTTATTCAAAATTGTAATCTTTGCTATAACTTCTTATCAATTTAACACATCCTTAGCTGATGAATATAAAGGTTTGATTTCTTAAAAAAAAATACAAAAAAAATTTACTGAACCCAAACTTTTGAGCGGTAGTGTAAATTGTTAGAAAAGATTTCAAGTTTAAATACATACTCTCCTTTTTCTTCACTTTTTATTCCATCAAAGAAAAAGAAATCCACAGAGTTCAAAAGAAATCTGAAGCAGCACAACAGTTTCAACAATGCTAATCTCATGGATTTCTAGAAGATTATGTGACAATGCAAGGATGCAATAATGATGCTTGGAAAATTCTTCTGTGCATCCAAAGGAATACATTACAGTTTAATGTATATTAAAACAGAAAATCTTTCTTTTTATATCATAATAATTTTTCACAATATTAAAGTTTTCCTGTATTTTGGATCAAATACAATTGCCAGCCTTGAGCGACAAAAAGAAACTCATGTAAAAAACATTAGATGTCAGGCTACGATTCCCCAGCGTTTGAATGGTAAGCACAGCACACACACAAACACAATCATCACCACACACACACAGGCACTGTATATTAAGATAATAAATAGTTGACTGGAAATTGCATAACATAGTGATGCAAAATCTTTTCCTTTTGCAAGATCCGCGTCAGTGATGCCACCCTCATGAATCCTGGTCCTCCTGCACTTTACAAACTGAACACAGAAAAGAACTGATATTGATGGGTCCTGATGGAAAGCTCAGGCGATGGATTTATGGAAGAAGAGAACAGAAACAAACAGAACAAAGTCATACTGATGGTGGGAGAAAACCGGCGCAGGGAAAACCACAATCATCAACACCATCATCAATTACATACTGGGAGTGAAGTTTGAGGATGAAGAGTTTTATCAAATCACCCGAAGAACAAGAAGATGAAGATCAATCACAGTCCCAGACATCAGAGATCACTGTTTATATGAGGTGTTTGTTGAAGAAAACCCAACATCTCTGACCATCATTGACACTCCGGGATATGGAGACACTAAAGGATACGAGAAAGATGGAGAGATTTCTGAGTATCTGAGCAGATTATTCTCAGATGAGGATGGGATTCATTATATTGATGCAGTGTGTTTTGTGATGAAGGCGTCTCAGAATCGACTCTCTGACAAAGAGCATTACATATTTCACTCAGTTCTGTCTCTGTTTGCTAAAGATATAGAGAACAACATAGTGTTTCTACTCCATTCAGATGGACGACCTCCAACAGATGCCCTCAATGCCATTAAAGAAAGCAGAAATACCCTGCAGAAGAGATGAGAAAACAACCTGTTCACTTCTTATTCAACAACCAACAGAAAGAGGAAAGAGAAGAAAGAAAGCAGTATGACGATGCATTCAGAACATCGCCTGGGAAATGGGAGAGAGAGCATGAATCGGTTCTTCACACTCTTGGAAGAAAAGAACAGAAAAAGTGTTCAGATGACATTAGATGTTCTGAAAGAGCTGAGACAACTTGAAGCCTGTGTCTCCGAATCTGATGGAAGCGAATCAGATGAGAAGGAGTTAAAAACCCAAGAACTGATGCAGATTCAGGAAGCCCTAAAACAGAACAGAGAAAAGATTGAGAATTGTGAGAACTTTAGTTTACAGTCCCAACGGGTTTTCAAAGAAAAAGTCCCCATAAGTCCTGTAAAAGTGTGGTCGTTGTGGTATTTCTGGCAAAATGGAACAGCATGGCAACCTGCTGCTCTCTGTCAGGAAACCTGTCATGATGAGTATGATTGCTGGTGGATCCCTTTCAATAAAGCGGAAGGTGTGTGAAGTCATGAATGACAACTACTGCACTGTGTGTACTAATAAGTGTCATTACAGCAAACACAAAAAAGGGACAGGAAAGTATGTGACAAAGACAAAGACAGTCACTATGACATTTGATGACCTCGAAAGGTGTATGCAAACAGTGATGTAAAAGCCTAAAATCGTCAATTCCACACAAATGAATATGAAGATACTCAAACAGGAACATGAAAGTATCATGAAAGAGTTTCAAAAGAAAAACAGAAATCGAAATGAAAATCAACAGTGATCTGGAGAAGATTAAAAAGGAAATGTCCAAACTGCTGCATGAAGCTTATATGATCATCATGAATCTGTGTAGATTGCACTAAAAGCAGACAGCGCTTTCACACTTCAGCATCTGGGTCTCCCTGATTCCCCGAAACTGAAGGAGGAGGGAAAAGAGGAATGGATAAAGGACCTGGAAAATCTGAGGAAAGCTGGAGAACAGCAGAATAATAAAGGGGGCCATATATCATGTAATGGATATTTTTGGTCGTTTAACAGGTAAAAAGTAATAAATGCAAACAAATATGAAAAATGCTGATCAAGAAGAGATGTAAGAAAATCAATTAACTTACAACTGTTTGATGATTTTCATGATTTAAATTTTTGGATACTAACAAGTAAATTGATAAGAAGTTATAATGAAATGGTGTGTTCATTAACAAAAGTAGGAAAAGAATATAACAGTTCAGGTAACAGCCAGGTGGCGGTTGTGAGGATAAATTAATTAATTTAGACCATATAAATCGACAACTTACCGCTGTGTTTCTGGTTTAATTCCTCCTCCAAGTTCTAACTATTTTTAGTTCAGCTTAGGGATGGGAGAGTTCTCGTGTTCAGGCTATAGTCAGAGCTCAGAGGCCCACTCCTTATCATCTCAGAAATATGGCTGAATATTTGTTCAGTCAATCATATGTACGTGGTGAAACTTGTGAAACCATAATTAGAATAAAAAAGGATTACACTGTGAAATGATAATTAAGTAAAAACAATTTTAGGCCTACTCAAGTTCGATATTGTTGTACAGTGGGCCACGTACACACTGTAAACGTTTCAGAGTGACAACTCTAGATTTAAATATATATAATTGTTCAGATTCAGTTCTGTATACCGCTGCATAGAATTTTCTGTAAGTGCAGTCACTAGCTGCCATTTTTCCGTGAGTCAGGTTTTGGTGTTGTAGAATGTGAATGTTCACTTCCATAAATGACTGAACTGCTGTGTGTGTTGTGTGTGTGTGTGTGTGTACAGAACAGTATTAAGCACAAAAAGGAGGTGAATGGACAACCAAATTTAGCTGCAGTGTGTCTTTAGGGCCTTTGTCTTTAATATTTGAATGATTTGGGGTACAGTGCTGGCCAAATTGATGCCGATCTGTTTCGAATAAAAACAAAAAGCATTTTTTTTTTATTATTAAACACAATAGCTTACTATTATACAGTTAAATGCTATGCCTAATTACCGCATGTTTCAATTCTGGCTAAAAGCACTTAAAAGTGTCCCTATTTAAATCAGAAATGTTTGCATGATGAAATTCATTACAAGGACAAGGAATCTCACTATTTATATAACCAGTATTAGTAAAACAAATGCCTAAAAAGGTTCAACCAGTTAGAAAAAAAAGAACAAATACATTAGCTAAGGGTACATTAAGAACAGTGAATTATTTTGGTTTTACTTTAATATACTGGTTTATAACTCTGTTCTCTTTCAGTTTTACAGATATTTACAACTATAATCAAGCCTGATGTTTAAGCAGTCTTGCAAAACTGCATACAATTAGCTACATGTGTTTTTATTAAATGCATACAATTAGCTACATGTGTTTTTATTAAAATGATTTATCTTGTTAAACATCTTTACGACTTTCCATCTGTAATCCTCACTGTAGTACTTTTTCTGTACTTACTTAATTAGTGTACTGGGGGAGCTTTTTTCTGTTTGTATGATGATCGTTGCGCATTTAAAAGTCACTTTGGATAGAAATGCTTGCAAAATGATTGTCATATCATGTAGTTTTGTGTTCCTGTGTGAAACGATCTAAGGATATATTTTTTTTGAGTTTTTTAATAGTACATTTCGTGGTTGTTATTTGTGTTCAATATTGTTGTCATGTATATTGTGTTGGTCACTTGAATGTGCTGGTTTGTGCTGTTTTTCTTTAACCTCTTTATGATGGCTTTTCATCGTTACTGCGAAATAAAAGATGTCACCCATAACTTTGACTCGTTAATTTTTAATTTTATGTGGGTTTTTTTTCAGATGATGTGTGTGAACAATAATTGGAGCGTTTTTGGGAGTAATTCCTTCTCTCAAAAAGAATTATTGGAGGAAATTTCGTGGACTGAAATTTTAAATATGATTTTTGAGACATAGAATGAAAATGGAAAGTTTGGAGGGATTCAAACCTAATGGAGAAATTCCAGTTTTAATTAATGATAGGAAAAAAAAAGTCATACCTAACTCTGAAATAGAATATTGTATAGATGAATTTTGTTAAGGTTCATAAGTAATAGAAATATATCAAGAAGAAATGACGGTTATATAGAAACAAGAAAACAAATGAAAGAAAATCCAATATTTTAGAGTAAAGAGATCTTAAATAAAAGCTCATTATATGAAGTTTTTTTATCACGTATGAATAAAATCACTTGAAAGGAGGTGAGAAACACTTACCTGATAAAGACATGATTAGATATCTATCAGATAAGTCAAATAATATGTTATTATATCTTTGTAATAGAGTAGTGGAAATTAGGAAAGCTCCCCTTCCTCTTGGGAACATGGTTATAATTCTATTCCATTTATAAAGCCGGAGGAAAAGATCATTCACAAGGTACAGACAAACGGCATTAACATCTAACCTCTTGTAAACTAATCAGCGAATTGAAATTATGTTCTGGAATCAAAACATCTTTTATGTCCTCATCAGGGAGAGTTTTTAGGAAAGGAAGAAACACAACAGATGCAGTTGTAAAAGTCTAGAATCAGACATAAGAAAGGCTCAGGGTAATAAAGAAGTATTAGTTGTGTTTTTGGATGTAGAGAAAAGTGTACAATATGATGTGGAAAGGAAGGACTTTTAATTAAAACTGAATAAATTAATATTAATGGTAGAAGAATATATAATTAGATAAGGATTTTTGTAGTTGATAGAACCATCCAAGTACGGATGGGGTCTTTCACACTCAAAGATAAATGCAATTGAAAATGGTACCCCACAGAGTCGTGTTTGCAGCCCAAGATTGTTCAACACAGTGATAAATTTATATTTTAAATAAGTTGGACCAGGAATCGGAAAGTCTTATATGCAGACCTAGCTGCCCTCCTGCGGTAATGGCAGAGACAGTGCTTTTTTATATATATATTTAAGTTGAAATGTCAGAGAATGAAAAGGTAAATATAAAGCGCCTCTGGATTTGTGTGTGAAATGGATATAGAAATTGGTTTAGTAAAAATGAATTGTAGAGCCAAAGATGTTCTGAGCATGGGCAGTACGCCCACCATTGAGGTTTCCCAAGGTCTGAAACCAATAGCTGCATTTTTCCAATAAAACAAGTTGTAAAATAATTACCTTGTATTAATTATGCTTTGGTGTTGCAAGGATAAACAGCCAAGATAAACAGATCGTCTCATCTTCGAGATGCCTCAGCAGTAGGGTCGTAGTGCGATAAATTATCTTCTGTGTATATATGCGATTTTACATTGAGTATTTTACATAAACCATTCTAAAAACACCCCTAGAGAGCGCACGCATACAATCACGTGAAGAGCATTCAGAAGTGAGTTTCTTTCACTGCATGATTCAAGAGACTATTAAATACATTTAGAATAATCCACAAATTCAAGACCATGGGGGCAGAAAATTTATATATTTATACTACTTCATATAGTTAGAATCCATTTCACACGAAGAGTGCCATTTGTCTTGTAAAAAAAATTACCATGATACAAACCTGTGACATGATTTTTTTTTACAGCAGCTCAATAAACAAGCGTTAATTAAGAGACTTATAGACAACCATAATGGCCTGTTTTCACAGACGAAAATCATTCCAAACAGCCACAGCACTGTTTGCATCTCAAAACAACAGTTAACTGTTCTTCGTTCCTGAATGAATCAGCTGTTTAAATGATTCAGGTGAAATCGAAATTATCAACTAATTAATAAAAAAAAAATGATGTTGCTGTCACCTATTGGCAGGGTTTTTTTTTGGCGGTTCAACTTTTTTTCTTTTCTGATGATTTTATTTTTTATTTTTATTTTTTCATGTTTTAAATCATTTCAAATATCAGCATTCAACTTATGTTTAATATATATAAACATATTTATGCATTTGTAATTGCAGGATAATTGCATTCATGTCCTGCATTATACAGTGTGTACAATACATCTTAAATGACCACTTCTGTGCAGGCAAGATGCAGCTTCTGTGTTGATTAATTTGCTTGGTTGCAGCCCAAATGTGTTATTATTTTTTATATTCCCTGATTAAATAAGAATTTGACTCAAACAGATAATGGACACTTTTAGAAAAAAATGGATTTATAAAAGGTAAAAATTTCCAAGATGGCACCAGTGTACCCGGTCTGCCGTCTCTCTGTCTTACGTTTGTCTCAGTTGGTGTACCTGTGGTACCTGTTCGTCTGACATCTGTGCTGTTCGTTTTATGCATGCTTTGCACTGGTTCCATGCAGTCTCAGTGCCACCTAAACGATCGTCAAGCTTTGCTTAATATCAAAGTTTTATGGGAGATTTACCGTGGATGTTCCTCGTTCTGCATTCTTCTTCTCAATCCTCCATCAACCAACCTGCGCTGGAGTGCAACTCGCTGGTTACAGTGCTGTGTTCCTCTCTTAAGGAAGCACCACAGGAAGAGAGGTATCGTGTGGTGTTCGTAGTGAGAATCAGAAGGGCAATTGCGTCTTCCATATCAGTCTTCGATGTAGTTTTCTTTCGTGACTAGTAGTAAGCTTGGAGGGTCTTCACCTTTCGCAACATTCACAGGATTATATTTTTATTTGTTCAGTTTCACCTCTATTTTATTTCTTTTTCTTTTTATCTATCTATTTTTTCTGCTCCTCCACGTTTACGGGAATTCGTCAAAGAGGAGTGAACTGTTCAAATCTTCTGCCAATGTGAAATGGTTCAACATCTGGATCTGGGACTTGTCATCACAGCCTCGTTTGAATAAGGCTTAGTGCAAGGCTAGGTCTGTATGCCAATAAAAACTTAATTCTACATGAATTTTTTTACCCCGTTGGGGGATCTGGACATTTTGTTCTTGATCTGAGATTTGAGCCGGTGCTGGTGAGTTGTTCAGCTTGTGAATATCTTTGTTCACCGAACTGCTGTTTTATTAGTACCCATAAGATCTGTGGTAGGGTGGTGGTGGGTTGCAATGGTTTTTAAACAATCACTTAATATTTAATCAGTTTCTGTTCAGACTTGTCATCTTTAAAGTACAGTGTTGTGTGGCATTACAGTCTTATTATCATCCACACTGTTCTGTGCTCTCATCTATAGGCCACCTAATGTTTGGAAGTACTTTTACTAGTGAGTTTTCTAATAAAACTTCTGTTAATTCAAGTTTATTTGTATAGCGCTTTTTACGATACAAATCATTGCAAAGCAACTTTTACAGAAAATTAGTTTCTACAATATTCTGAACAGAGGCAAGAAGAACACTTCAGACAGAAAATCCTGCCGCGCCATTCACATAGTTTAACATTAAATTACATTATATTCATCCTGAATCGCGTTGTTAATGTACATAAGGATTTGCATATTGAGCATTTCCATCGAAACGTTTGTCTTTCTGTGGCTCTAATAAAGTCTGTATGCTTCATTTATAGAGCTATAATATAGATCGCTCTTTCTGTTTGCTCCGTTTTTTTAAACAACTGAAACTTCACACTTATCTTTGGCTCATTGTTCATTCTTGAAGTAAACTTGTGTCCGTTTGATGAATAAAATAAACTGTTTTCAGACCACTGCTCAATTACATAACACTCATTAAAGTGCTCAATAATAGAAGCAGGTAAAGTGGGGAGAGTAAACATTGTGCTTGGTACTAATTGTAGGGCTCTATGGTTTTCCCGCTATACAGAAAACGTGCGGACGGAGTCGCAGAATCCATTCATAAAAACAGGAATTCACAGTTTAGCTCGCGTGACGCACGCACGGGCTCGGTGATTTCAGCTTCTTCTGGCAGTCTCACTAAATGAGGACGAAAACACATGAAGAACATCTCCAGAACTGCTCTGAGAGTCACTTAATGAGCATTTTGACCGTTTTGATTTGAGCAAAAGCATCATATCATATGCACAGAATTGTAAAGGCATCGTTATTTTTGCAAGAACCCGTAAAAAATAAAAGTCCGATTTTGAAGTCTATTGTTCAGTAGAATAGCTACTACTATAACTACTAAAATTAAACAAACATTATTTTATAGGGAATAATCACACAAAAATTTCTTCCATGTTTTAATTTTATTAGTAAATTCCCTTTGTTCGCCAAAAAAAGTTTGCTTAATTTTAAGTAATAAAAAGACAAATAAAATTAATGTTTCATGCCTTGATTTGATAAACAATAAAAATTTAAATACACACAGAATTTTTGAGGGGGAAGAAATCATTTAGGCTTCTTTAAGAAAAAATAAATAAATAATTTGTTTTATGCGTTCAAATAATTAGACATGTTAAAAAAGAATGTGGTAAACAATAAAAACATATGGTGAGATAAATAAAACATTTCATAGGGCCCTAATCATGTAATTTTGTTAAACTTTTATTAAATTGATTGAAAATGTATACGTTGTCCACTTGATCCGATCCCACCTCACCTACTTCAAGCGATCTCCTCTTCAGTCATACCACATTCACTTACTCACATTATCAACATCCTCTCTTCACTCTGGGACATTTCCTCAGCATTTTAAGCAGGCTCGGGTAAGCCCACTGCTTAAGAAACCATCTCTAAAATCCAGCGCTTCTAGAAAACTACAGACAGGTATGCCTTCTTCCATTCATTGCAAAGACACTTGAGCGAGCTGTGTTCAACCAGCTTTTCTATGTTCCTTGTACAGAACAACCTCACTGGAACAGCAACCAATCTGGCTTTCAAAAGTGGACACTCAACTGAGACTGCCCTGCTCTCGGTTTTTACTGAAGCCCTGCGACTGGCAAGAGCAGCTTCAAAATCCTCAGTACTCATCTACTGGACCTGTCTGCTGCTTTTGACACTGTTAATCACCAGATTCTCCTGCTCCACCCTCAGAAAGATGGGCATCTCTGGAACCGCACTCCAGTGGTTTAAGTCCTACCTTTCTGATTCTACCTTTACCTTATACAACATCAGGAAGATTAGACCTTCCTATCAGAGCAAGCTACCCAACTTCTTGTCCAAGCTCTTGTTCTCTCCAGACTGGACTATTGTAATGCTCTCCTGGCGGGCCTTCCTGCATGTACTGTCAAGCCTCTGCAAATGATCCAGAATGCAGCAGCGAGGGTTGTCTTCAATGAGCCAAAAAAAGCTCATGTTACTCCTCTCCTCATCAGGTTACACTGGCTACCAGTAGTCGCTCGCATCAAATTCAAGGTACTAATGCTTGCCTACAAGACGACCGCTGGCACGGCACCAACATACCTAAACTCACTGGGTTAATCTTATGCACCCTCCAGAAGTTTGCGCTCTGCAAGTGAACAACGCCTTGTGGTGCCATCCCAAAGAAGTTCAAAAATCACTCTCACAGACATTTTCCTGGACTGTGCCCAGCTGGTGGAATGACCCTCCCAATCTCAATTCGTACAGCTGAGTCTTTACTCATTTTCAAGAAACATCTAAAGGACTCAAAAGACTTATAGACTTATCTTTTTCGCCAGCACTTAACCATCCTTTTCTTGTCTTTCATATGAAAAAAAAAACACCCTGGCTATGCGTTCTGTACTAGACTAACTGAGACTTGTCCATGGCACTTGTATACTGTTGTTGTCTTTTGTTGACCTGACTGCTTCTATTGTTCTCATTTGTAAGTCGCTTTGGATAAACGCGTCTGCTTAATGATTAAATGTACTGTAATGTTTCATGATTTTATTTAATTTAGACTTACTTTATGATTAATAAACTTAAATTAAACTATTAAAAAGGAGTGGGGTAAAATTAAAACGGAAAAAAAACAGAATCCAGAAAATTTAAATAACAGAATTTGGAAATAAATAAAATGGGAATTTAGGAAAAAATTAACAGATTTCATAGGGCCCTGTTAGAGTGTGGTAACTTCGACATTTACTATTACTGTTATTATTACTACAACAACTACTACTACTACTATTAGTATGGTTTAGTACTGTTTTTTTTTTTCTAAATAAAGCACTATTTTAGTTTTTTTTTTTCAGTATCCATTTTAAAAAACTATCGGTTAATTAATGGGTATTGGCCAGTGCGGTCCGACCTAGCTATCGGTATTGGGCAAAATCCAATATCGGTTGACCTCTACTAGGAACTACCAAAAGTCCAGCGTTTTGTGACCTTAGGGAGCGTGATGGATTGTAGCGTGGTTACGGCTAGTTAGGTACGCAGGAGCTAAACCATTTAGGGCCATATAGGTAAGTAATAATAATTTGTAAATGACACAGAGCTTAATAGGTAGCCAGTGCAGAGACTGTAAATTGGGGTAATATAATCATATTTTCTTGACCTGGTAAGGACTCTAGCCGCTGCAGTTTGGACTACCTGTAGCCTGTTATTGAAGATGCAGGACAACCACCTAGCAGTGCATTACAATAGTCCAGTCTAGAGGTCATGAACGCATGAACTAGCTTTTCTGCATCAGAAACAGGTAACATGTTTTGTAGCTTGGCAATGTTTCTAAGATGGAAGAATGCTTTTTTTGTAACATGGGAAATATGATTTTCAAAAGACAAGTTACTGTCTAATATAACACCCAGATTTTTGACAGTAGAGGAAGTAACAGTACATCCGTCTAATTGCAAATTGTAATCTACGAGATTCTGTGTAATGTTTTTTGGTCCAGTAAGTAATATCTCTGTCTTATCTGAATTTAAAAGGAGAAAATTACTGGTCATCCAATCTTTTACATTTTTAACACACTCTGTTAGCTTAGATAATTGAGAAGTTTCATCTGGTCTTGTTGAGCTATATAGTTGAGTATCATCACCATAACAGTGGAAACTAATCCTGTATTTTCTAACTGATATTACGGAGGGGCAACATGTATATTGAAAATAGCAGAGGACCTAGGACAGATCCTTGTGGCACTCCATATTTTACTGGTGATAAATGAGATGACTCCCCATTTAAATAAACAAAGTGGTAGCGATCGGACAGGTAGGATCTAAACCCATCTTAAAGCCTGCCCTTGGATACCTGTATAGTTTTGTAATCTATCTATGAGTATGTAGTGATCTATGGTGTCGAACGCAGCACTAAGATCAAGTAAAAAACTAGCAATGAGATGCAGCCTTGGTCTGATGCAAGAAGCAAGTCATTTGTAATTTTAACAAGTGCAGTTTCTGTGCTATGATGGGGCCTGAAAACCCGACTGAAATTCTTCATAGAGATCATTTTTTTGCAGGTAGGAGCACAATTGAGCAGACACAAACTTTTTCTAAAAATTTTAGACATAAATGGAAGATTTGAAATGGGTCTGTAATTTGCCAGTTCACTAGGATCTAGTTGTGGTTTCTTAATAAGAGGCTTAATAACCGCCAGCTTGAATGGTGTTGGGACGTGACCTAAAGATAACGACGAGTTAATAATATTGAGAAGCGTTTTTTCTGCTACAGGTAACAACTCTTTCAGTAATTTAGTGGGTACAGGATCTAATAAACTTGTTGTTGGTTTAGATGCAGTGATAAGTTTATTTAGCTCTTCCTGTCCTATAGTTGTAAAGCACTGCAGTTTATCTTTGGGTGCGATGGATAAAACTAAAGTATTAGACGCTGTAGAATCTCCATTTGTTATTTTATTTCTGATGTTATCTATTTTATCAGTGAAGAAATTCATAAAGTCATTACTATGTCATTACGTGGCATTATTTGTTAATCTAGCCACTGTGCTAAATAAAAACCTTGGATTGTTTTGGTTGGTTTCTATGAGTTTGTGGATATGCTCGGCCCTGGCAGTTTTTAGAGCCTGTGTATAGCTGGACATACTGTTTTTCCACGCAATTCTAAAAACTTCCAAGTTAGTTTTTCTCCATTTGCGCTCAAGACTACGAGTTTCTTTCTTGAGAGCGTGGGTATTACTGTTGTACCATGGCACAGTACGTTTTTCTCTAACCTTTTTCAATTTGATGGGGGAAACAGCTTCTAATGTATTAGAGAAGACAGTGCCCATGTTGCCAGTCATTTCGTCTAGTTCATGTGTATTTATGGGTACACAGAGCAGTTGAGATAAATCAGGCAGGTTATTTGTGAATCTGTCTTTGGTGGTTGGAACCACCAAAGACAGTTCTGCCTTGACGATAACGCGAAGCTATATAGTTATTATCATCAATACGCAGAATGCACGATACAAGGAAATGGTCAGTAACATCATCACTTTGAGGTACGATATCTATGTCAGTAAGATCGAGTCCATGCGATATAATTAAATCTAGCGTATGAATAAAACGATTGAGTGGGCCCGGTGACATTTTGCTTTACTCCAAAACAGTTTAATAAAGTCAGTAAACGCAAGTCCTAATGCATCATTTGTATTATCAATATGAATGTTTAAAATCTCCGAAAATTAGCGCTTTATCAGCGGTAACCAACAGGTCTTAGAGGAAATCTCCAAATTCTTTTAGGAATTCTGTATATGGCCCTGGTGGTCTATACACATTAGCCAGAGAAAGAGATACAATAGATTTCTTTTGCATGTCTGACAGTGTAATGTTAAGCAGAAGTATTTTTAAAAAGTTAAACCTGTATCCTGTTTTCTGGGTAACATTTAGAATATCACTATATATTGTTGCAACACCTCCTCCACGACCAGTCTGACGAGGCTCATGTTTATAACAGTAGTTTGGTGGAGTAGACTCATTTAGACCAATATAATCATTTTGTTTTTAGCCAGGTTTCAGTCAAGCAGAGTACATCAAAACTATTATCTGTGATCATTTCATTTACAATAAACTGCTTTGGGTGTGAGTGATCTAATGTTTATGAGCCCAAACGTTAAAAATTGTTTTTGTTCATTTATTTTACGTTTTTCTGGTTTAATCACGATAAGATTTTTTCTAGATCCTACATTAAATTTATATTTTGACCTCACTATTCGGGGAACAGACACAGTCTTAATAGATTGGACAGCGCATGTACTTCTAACATTAAGCGGGTAGAAACAAAAGCCATCATAGCAGTTATGTGAGAATTGGCTTAGTAGTCAAATGGAGTGTAGAGTCCTGGAGATGTTATCCGAGAGGTGATCCGCTCCGACTCTGCTGGGGTGCAGGCCATCAGCGCGAAAAAAGCCTAGGACGCTCCCAGAAAAGATTCCAATCATTAAACAAAGAGCAGTTTCTGTTCTTTACACCATGACAATAACCATTCATTAGAGCAAAAAGTATACTGAACCTTTCGTGTCCTCGTCAATACATGGGCAGTGGTCCTGACATGATGATCGTCGCCGCGGGCGTCGTGCTGCGAACCGTCTCGATCAGGCTCCTGAAGTCCCTCTCAGCGTCTCCATCTGCCGCTGCGTGGTGTCGTTAACCCCGGCGTGAAGCGCGACCGCTCTGGGGCTCTTGTCGGGCCGCAGGAACATCGAGAACACGAGCACCAGGGAAACAGTGAGTGTGCACTTTACCGGTCGAAGACCGGAGGGGGAGAAGTCGTCGCCCGGAGCTGGCTCGCGTCCTCTGCTGCGGATGCACCCAGGGTCATCTGGGCAGATCGCGTCCTGGGTGCGACGGGGCTGTGCAGAGAAACACACAGGGTGGAGGTGGTGGGGCTGTTAGTAGCGCACTGCATACTTACCCTGGACTTGTCAGCGTCAGCCCGGGAGGTTTCCAGCGCGGCTCTCCGCTCTCTCAGCTGGGCTGCCTCAGCTCCAGGACCCGAATCTGCTTCTCCACGGCCTTCAGCTCCAGCACTGAATGCAGCTCGAAAGCGTCAGCCCGGGAGGTTTCCAGTAGACAAACATCCGCCATTAAATCAAGTAACAGTGAGTAAAGCAATTGTACTGTGTGTGAATATAGTATTAGCAGTGCACGCGCCCCAGCCCATGTTGGAGGCATCTGTCGTGACAACATTATGCCGGGACACTTGTTCTAAGGGCACCCCGGCCTGTAGAAAGGCAAGGTCCCACCAGGGGCTGAGTAGGCGGCGACCACAGTGTGATGGTGACACAATATGTACCGTGGCACCATGCCCATCTCGGGACTCGGAAGTGTAACCAGTGCTGAAGTGGTCTCATATGAAGAAATCCGAGCGGCGTGACTGTGGCTGTAGATGCCATCTGCCCCAGGAGCCTGTGAAAATGTTTCAGTGGTACCACTGTCCTGCCTCTAAAAAAACTCAGGCAGTTCAGCACCGACTGGGCATGCTCGCTGGTGAGACACACTGTCATACGCACTGAGTCTAACTCCATACCGAGATAAGAGATTCTCTGCACATGGAAGAGCTTTCTCTTCTCTCGGTTGACTGAAGCCCCAACTGACTGAGATGCCGAAGCACAACTCCTCTCGGGACCGGGCCATGATGAGCCAGTCATCGAGGACTCCTGATGCCCACTTCCCAAAGTGGGGCAAGGGCGCCCTCCGTGACCTTCGTAAAGACACGGGGGGGACAGGGAGATCCCGAAGGGGGGGATCTTGTACTGCCATGTCCGACCCTCAAACGCAACCCGTAGAAATGGTCTGTGGCAAGGGAGGATCGAGACATGAAAGTACACGTCCTTCAGGTCAATCGCTGCGAACCAATCCTGGGCTTGAACGCATTTGATAATACGTTTCTGCATCAATATCTTTATTGGAGCTTGTGCAGGGCTTGATTCAAGACTCGCAGATCCAGGATAGGTCGAAGGCCACCGCTTTTCTTGGGTACAATGAAGTAAGGGCTGTAAAACCTGCTCCTCATCTCAGCTGGAGGGACCGGCTCGATTGCATCCTTCACCAACAGGACAGCAAACAAGACTGAGGCGTCCCGGACTGCCACCGAAGTATTGAGAATGCCACTGAATCGAGAACGGCGAACTGACTCGTGTAACCGAGTCGAATCGTCCAAATGAGCCAATGCAACAGTTGGGCAGCGCAAGCCACGCCCCCAAGCTCTGTACAAGTGGCACCAAAGGGACAGTTGACTTACCCGCAGTGGTGCAGCGATGGGGGAATTGTGTTGGATGGCCCCGAAAGCATTGCGTTCTGAGTCATCACAGCAAAACTCCCCGTTTCCCCAGAGGGACTAGCCAGAGACGCGTGGAGAGGTGTTGCGTTTTTGAATAGCGACCTCTTTGCCACTAGCAAAAGGGGGCATCGTGGATGAAAATAAGGAGGCAGTGTGTCGCTCATTGTCAACCCATGAGCCTTGCAACTTGGAGGAAAGGGAAATTGCAAAATTGAAATTTGAAAATGTGGGGTTTTCAATTTCAATGTGGAAATTGAAAATGTGGGCAGAACAGAAAGAAAGGGAAAACTGAACGGAAAGATTCTCCACCCAGCCCTTTTCCAGGGAAAGGAGTGGTGCTGTCTCTAGCAGCTCCTGAAGAGCAGTCTCCCACATCTCCGAGTTGCCCATGTCAGGGCCGCTTTGTTGTCTTTTTAGAGGTTTTCGCTGCCGGATGTGACATGGGGGGCACCGCTCAACGCGCCGGGCGGAGCCAGTGTGGAAGATGCAGGAGGTCGCCCATGGCGACGTGCAGGCTGAGGCATGGCCCACGATGGAACGATGGCAGCCAGAGGATCAAGAGAATGAGGAGGCAGTGCGTCGGGGTGATGATGATGATGATGATCCGAGAACTGCTGGGCACGCCCCTCGACAGCGTCCTCGCACAGGCCAGCCTGGGAGATGGAACGTCAAGAAAGCACACTTTGTCAATGTCTCTAATCTCGTCCAGGCTGAACAAGAGATTGCACTACTGGACCATCAGAGTGGACATGGCTTTACCAGAGATGTGAGTAATGGATTCTGTCGCCCGGAAGGGCGAAGTCAGTCGCTGTGCACAGCTCCTGCATCAACCTCGGGTCGGTACTACCCTCGTGCATTTGTTAAGGCCTTGGCTTGGTGAATTTGCAGGATTGCCATGGCAGCTTTGCCCGGAGCACTGCGAGCTTTGGGAGCGATAGCCGCCGACAGCTTACAGGCCTTGGATGGGAGATGCAGACTATTCCTCACAGTGGCAGCGATTTGCAGGCACATGTGCACTGCAATCACACTCTCCTCCTGGGGAACGTTAACGCACCCCCTAGCTGCCCCACCATTGAGGCTAGTGAGGATGGAGTAAGGAGACGAGTGGCTTCTAAACATAAAAAGGGCCATCCACTAATACATCCGCTTCCCTATGCACATCCGGGAAGAAGGGAACCAGAGTAAAAAAGCCGGCGGTCCTCTGCTCGTGGCAGAGAAACCAGAATGGGTAGTGACAGAGGGGTCTGCTCCTTTCCCTTTAAGAAAGGAGAAACACGATCACAGCCTTGCCATGGTCACGCCAGCAGTGCGAGCATGAACCATCCACGAACGCGTCTTCAGCGTGCTGAGTGCCCAGACACGGAAGACAATGGTTGTGGCTGAATCGTCGAATCGTCCGTGATTTGCTATTTTAGGAAATCTGCTCTTTTAGTTGAAGCGCCCTGGGGAATCGGTGAAAGGGACACCGTTGTTTATGCAGTACCGCCAACCAGAACAGCTTCCCAACACACAGAAGATGAATGGCTTTGTGAAGTATAACAGCTTTTCATACAACCCCTCGGCTCCGAAGCAAAAATCTTAATGAGTGGATGCACGCTGTCGCCTTAAATACCCGTAGGCACAGGGAGTGACTTAGCATGCAAAATCCACTCGCTGTCGCCTTAAATACCCGTAGGCACAGGGAGTGACTTAGCATGCAAAATCCACGAGGGTTGCATACATAACCGAAGAAGTTCTTTATACCAACAGATAGGGAACTATGGACTCTCTCTTTTCTAGCATTTTAGATTCAGTTGCTCCTTTATGTTTATGGAAGATTAAGGAAAAACAGTCTGACACCGTGGTATAATGAGCACACTCGCACCCTAAAGAATGGAGTGCAGCTGGAGGAAAACAAAACTAGAGGTACAGTATTTCTTATTGCTTGGCGAGAAAGTAACCTATCCTACAGAAAACTGCTAGAAACTAATTACTTTTGTCTCTTTTAGAAGAAAACAAACATAACCCCAGATATTTATTCAATACAGTGGCTAAATTAACGAAAAAATAAAGAATCAACAGGTGTTGACATCCCCAACAATGACTTTGTGAACTACTTTACTTCCAAGATCGATACTATTAGAGATACATTTTTAACCATGCAGCCGTCAGCTACAGTATCACATCAGATAGTGTGCTATATGTATATTACATTTACATTTAATCATTTAGCAGACGCTTTTATCCAAAGAGACTTACAAATGAGGACAATGGAAGCAATCAAAAACAACAAAAGAGCAATGATATATAAGTGCTATAACACGTCTCAGTTAGCCTAAACGCAGTATACGTAGCAAGGGCTTTTAAATAATAAAATAAATAAAAAGAAAACTGATAGAATGAAAAAAGAATAGAGCAAGCTAGTGTTAGAGGTCTTTTTTTTTATAAAATAAATATAAATGAAAAGAAAATAGATAGAATACAAAAAGATTAGAAAGGTAGTTAGATTTTTTTTATTTTTTTATTTTTATTTTTTTAAATAGAATTAGAATAGTGAGTGCAAAAGTTAGAGGGTCAAATAAAGGAAGAGATGTGTTTTTAGCCAATTCTTGAAGATGGCTAAGGACTCAGCTGCTCGGATTGAGTTGGGCAGGTCATTCCACCAGGAGGGGAACATTTAATTTAAAAGTCTGTGAAAGTGACTTTGTGCTTCTTTGGAATGGCACAATCAAGCGACGTTCACTTGCAGACGCAAGCTTCTAGAGGGCACATAAGTCTGAAGTAGTGAATTTAGGTAAAGGGGTGCAGAGCCAGTGGTGGTTTTGTATGCAAACATCAATGTGTTGAATTTTATGCGAGCAGCTATTGGTAGCCAGTGCAAATTGATAAACAGAGGTGTGACGTGTATTCTATTCGGCACATTAAAAATTAATCTTGCTGTCGCGTTCTGGATTAATTGTAAAGGTTTGATAGAACTGGCTGGAACCTGCCAAGAGAGCATTGCAAAAGTCTAGCCTGGACAGAACAAGAGCTTGAACAAGGTGTTGTGCAGCATGTTCCGAAAGAAAGGGCCTGATCTTCTTAATGTTGCATAAAGCAAATCTACAGGACTGGACAGTTTTAGCAATGTGGTCTGAGAAAGTCAGCTGATCATCAATCATAACTCCAAGGTTTCTGGCTGTTTTTGAAGGAGTTATGGTTGATGTGCCTAACTTGATGGTGAAATTGTGATGAAACGATGGGTTTGCTGGAAGCACAAGCAGTTCTCTCTTGGCAAGGTTAAGTTGAAGGTGATGGTCCTTCATCCAGCAAGAAATGTCTGTTAGGCAAGCTGAGATGCAAGCAGCTACAGATGGATCATCAGGATGGAATGAGAGGTAGAGTTGAGTGTCATCAGCATAGCAATGGTATGAAAAGCCATGTTTCTGAATAACAGAACCTAATGATGCCATGTAGACAGAGAAGAGAAGTGGTCCAAGAACTGAGCCCTGAGGCACCCCAGTAGTTAGATGCTGTGACTTGGACACCTCACCTCTTCAAGATACTTTGAAGGACCTATCTGATAGGTGAGACTCAAACCACTGGAGTGCGGTTCCTGAGATGCCCTTTGTCAGTAGGGTTGACAGGAGGATCTGGTGATTAACCATGTCAAAAGCAGCAGATAGATCAAGCAAGATAAGTATTGAAGATTTGGATTCCGCTCTTGCCAGTCTTAGGGCTTCAACAACTGAGAGCAAGGCAGTCTCAGTTGAATGTCCACTTCTGAAGCCAGATTGGTTGCTGTCAAGGAGGTTGTTCTGTGTGAGAAAGGTAGAGACTTGGTTGAATACAGCTCGTTCAAGTGTTTTTGCAATGATAGGAAGAAGGGAAACTGGTCTGTAGTTCTCTAAAAGAGATGGGTTTGAGGGTGGGTTTCTTAAGTAGTGGAGTTATACGAGCCTGTCCAAATGATGAGGGGAAAAAACACCAGTGTGGAGGGATATGTTAATTATGTGAGTGAGTGCAGGTACAGCTGCAGGAGAAATGGCTTGAAGGAGATGAGATGGAATAGGATCAAGCGGACAAGTAGTAGGATGATTAGAAAGGATGAGTTTGGAGACTTCTGCCTCAGAGAGTGAAGAGAAGGATGTGAATGAGTGTATGTTTGCTGGTGAGATGTGCTTGATGGATTGTGGTGTGGGAAAATGTGTGTACTGATGTTTTTAATTTTATTAATGAAAAAAACATGGCAAAGTCGTCAGCTATTAGAGATGAAGCAGGAGGGGAGGGGGAGGAGGAGAAAAAAGGAGCGAGGAAAATGTTTTAAAAAACATGCGAGAGTTAGACGAATTGTTAATTTTGTTATGGTAGTATGTCCTTTTAGCAGTGGAGACATTAGCAGAGAAGGAAGAGAGGAGTGACTGATACACTTTAAGGTCAGTAGTATTTTTTGGATTTGCGTCACACCCTTTCAGCAGCTCTAAGCTTAGAACGATGTTCGCGTAGAACATCAGATAACCAAGTGGCTGAAGGGGTGGTAGGGGCTGGCCTGGAAGACAAGGGGCAAACAGTGTCTAAACAAGATGTAAGAGAGGAGCAGAAAGTATCAGTAGCACTGTTAGCATCAAAAGATGCTAATAGTTTAGGGGAAGGAAGCGAAGATGAAACCATTGCAGATAGCCGGGAGGGTGAGAGTGAGCGTAGGTTGTGTCGAAAGATGACATGTGGAGGGGTAAGTGATGTGTCAGGGAAACATGTTGAGGTTAAGAGTGAGGAGGAAGTGATCTGAGGGGTGCAGTGGAGTAACCAGTACATGATCAGTGGAGCAGTGTCGTGTGTAAATAAGGTCCAGTTGGTTGCCTGATTTGTGAGTAGCAGTAGTTGACACTCGGTTGAGCTCAAAAAGATCACCTGATGCTATATAGATCACCTGAGGAACAATTCCAGTCATTCTCTACTATAGAAGAGGAAGAATTGTATAAACTTGTTAAATCATCTAAACCAACAACATGTACAGTAGGTGGCCATCCAAAACGGTGGTTGTACCGCCGCCTCGTCTGCAAAGTGCATTTGCAGCTTTGGACCGCTGAGTGGCACTCTAATCACAAGTTTTCAAACAAGCGCATCAAAGTACATTTTCACAAATAGACGTCAGCTTTGCCTCACCGATGTGTTATATTTGTCTGCAGTCTGGGAAAATGAAAGAAAAACACAGTGGGCTAGTTAAAATATTTAATATTCACAGATGAAAGTTTAGTCCTTATGAAGTTATGTGCGTTTCTTAGAATGAATTCAAGCAGGATAAATGTCAAGCCTATGAGCCCTGTGCTTATATTTTCTCTACACCATATTTTAGATTTGACACATTTAAATAGTGTGCAGTATTATTAATATAATATGAATTGTGTGTTATATTATTCAAAAGAAATTGTGGTTTACTTTGCATCGAAGCATTAAAAGTGGTAGCCAATTGTGAGCTAGGCTTGCGTGTTTTATAAAATTATTTTCTTTATTTTAATAAAATGTGAGGCACTGTATAATTTAGCTCCCATTATTTAGGCCTAATTAAAACAAGAAACGAAAAAAAATTAAACCTGCACAATTTAACTAAATCATTGAAAACTCTAAAGAATGGACTGATTAATAAAACGTCTTCACATTTAAACTCAAGTTCTCTCATTAATAATCAGCAAAGTGTACACGATGTAAAAAAGAGCTTCTTTAATTGACAACTTCAGTCTTCTTTACTTGCTTTCATATAATTTAAGTAAAAAAAAAAAAATATATACAAAATAAATAAATTGCAGCCGCATTTTAAATGCAGGTATGTATCATATTCCTTAAAATATCATTGCAAGATTTGCGGCGGGCATGATGCTGAGTGCTCGCGCAGCATTTATTCTTATTTGTCTACATATTTTATCTTCATTACGAATCTTGTTTGGTTTTATTTTGGATAATTGCATGTAAAAAAAAAAATGATTTAATTTGTAATGCATATGCAAAATGTGAATTTTTTTTTCATATTCAAGTATTTGTGCGAAAATTATTAATGCGCATGCATGAAAGGCGCCCCCTCTCGATCATGTGATTTTTTCCTGATAATGAAATAACTGAAAATTGTGGTGTTTCACATACATGAGAAATATATCAACAGAAAGCTTGAAATGTCTTTTTAAACAAATCAATTCAAAACGAAAGCATTATGTAATCTGTGAAGGTTGTATTTCTCTCTAAAGGCGTCCATGTGGAGAGAGCCAGCACTGTGAATTACATCTGGCAGCCGAAAAGAAAACATTTGTTTATTAATAAATAATTTAAATGTCTCATTTTCTACAATTATTGGGCTACTTCTGCCTGTGCTTTGTGACAAACTTAATGCATGTATCTTGAGCGTGGAATATATTAAGGCTCATTATGGATTATAGATGTAAATTTAATATAAATCTGCGATTAGTTGAATAATGCAATGAATAATGACAAATGAACGCCTAGTAACTAGAAAAATCTTACATGGAGGCAGACCTATTAAAAACCCTCTAGACATCTCTGTTAAAGTTTTTAAAGCATTTTATACGCGTTTGCATAAATTCTGCTTTCAGAACGGTCTGTAGCCTAATGGAGAGATGTCTTAACACTGATTTTTCCTCTGAAAACACAAAAACGAAAATTGAAATAAAATTGATATTTTATGTTTTGAGATTGGCCAGCCCTTCTCTACAGATATTGTGCTTCTGGTTTGTGCATTTTAAATCACATAAAGTCTACAAAATATAATGTCTCCCAAAACTCCGGTGTTTTTTTTCACGTCTGTAACGCATGTGTATTTCCCAAATCTAAAAAAGCCTATACATGTTCATAGATGGATACTTTACTGATGTCTGGACTCTGTTTGGGATTTAGAAAAACTTAAAGAGATGGTTCAATATATTGTTTATAAATAAGTTACATTCTGTGAAAATTTATATTTCACACTCTAAAAAATATTGTATGGACGCTACAAAATAAAACGGCCGATGCTCCACTCAGGGCTCGTAGTTCTGATTTGGCTCAAGCCTCCCCCGCGCGTTTGAGACATGCTGCCGAGCAGAGTATGAGCAGTGCGGAGTTTATTCTGACTGGAGCGAGGAGCGGATTTTTTAGAAGTCGGAGCGTCGTGGTTTTCACTCGCTCCAAGAGCGGTCCACCACCGCTCCACCACGAGTACAATTCATGCCAACAGCCTGTAATACAACTGCATATTTAGCAAGAATTCACATGATAAACATATCTAACTATAGCTTGATACACATAATCTCTCCGATCAGAAGGTTAAAATGATGGCAATAGCCATGCGAGAAGTTACAGGCTAGTTTTTAAAGAGTTTGTCTTCCTTTTACTGATTATTTTCGGGTTAAAGCATGATTTAAACAGATACAGCACATTCACACGTAATCGCTGTCGCAATAATGCATTCAAACAAATGTAATCTTACAGTACTTCATCTGTGACTGATTTTGAAATCTGTAAGAAATGCATCGATCTGTAAATAAAATAACTGACAAAAAAAGTACTGTTCTTTTCATCACAAACAAAATTTGCACAGCAGAAAGCAGCAATTATACCTTTTAATGCTCAAAAATGTTATTAGTTTGGCTTTTGGTACGATAAAAGTTTGCACACAATATAGCCTAAGTCACTTTGAAACTCTCCTGTTATTTTATTTATTTATTTAATTTATTTATTTTTTTTTAATAGGCTACGTTATGAACATAACATTTCAACTTTATCCACGGAGCGTGTGCGGAGCGGTGTTTCTGGTATCAGTGAGCGTGGGGATTTTTTTTTTTAGGCCATAGGCCTATCCCCAGCCCTAATGCAACAGTTTTTTGTTTTTTTTTAAGTTAAGGCAACTTCCTCTGAAATTAAGTTATAATAACTAATAAACTTTATTGCGCTATACAGTAGTCAACATTTGAAGTGGATCAAATCTTTCTTTAAAGTTGCTTTTAAAACCAATATGTCCTAAAAACCTGTTCTGCAAGTTTGAAACCCTCATAAGACACTGTCCATAGGAAAGACCAAGAGATTCACACCTTTATCTCGACCCCCACAAGCTATACAGAACTACCCCCAAACCCCCTCCAGCTGAACTGAACTCGGTCTGTTTGTTGGCCGCGAGGAACGGTGTGTTCTCATGTTACTGGGTTGAAAACATGCCTGCACTCACAGCAGCCCTACTCTTTTTATTCATTTATTTTCTCGCAGCCCATATTATTATTTTCACTAGACCAAAATAATAACAAATTATCAATTGATAATTAATCATTATTTTTAAGAAAATCGTAGACGTTTGTGAACGTAAGCGTTTGAGGCAGACTTTAAGACCAAGCGGAATCCTCTGCCAGCTACTCCCGCTTCACAGCGAGCGCGAGCTCTAACTGACCCAGCTTCACCGTCCACGTTTGGATTTTATAAAATCAGTTTGAGGCGAATACAACTTACTGATCATGAGCCAAACATTAAGCAAGGCGGGAAAACATTTAGTCTAGCTGTAGAAAGTTGTATTTCATTGAGCTAATGCTGTTAAATAGAGATAAAAAAAAAAAAAAAAAAAACTAGTGTAGCCTATTCTTAAACTTGTTTCTCATTGTATTGAAGTATAAATACAAACACCAGAAGCAACCTACACTCTCAGTGTTCTTTCATTGAAAAGTATGCATTTTATTTATTCACAGGCTATATGGTTGAAATACTATTTTAGTTGAAAACTTTAAGTGCCATTGTTTAAAAAAAAATGCATCATAGAAATGTTTCATAGACCTTCAGTTGTTGCTTTAAAATCCAATGGACAGACATAGTCCTATATTATTGTACATTACAAATATTTGGATCGTCCCTTATTTTCTTAAAGAGTAAATACTTATTTTCTTCAAGGATAAAACATTATAAATAAAGAATAAAAGAAAGAGCCTCTATTAGCCCTTATTTTCCATTTCTGAAGTTAATTTGCAACTCTAATGATGATGTGACTCCCCTGACAGACGTTCCTCAAAAAAATAAAAATAAAACCTTGTTAGAGCTATGTGAGCGATTAATAGATTAAAAAAAAAAAAAAAAAAGTGTGCGCTTGGTTTCCGAAATGGAAAACGAATACAGCTCATAAAAGATGATATGATGAAAAAGTCATGATAACATATTATTAATTCATAGAAATAATTTAAGCAATTAAAACCTTTTTTTTTTTTTAAATACCATATTCAACTTGAATTTTAATTCTATTTAACTGTCTTTAAAATCTCAAGGCGTTTATAAGTTGAAATGATAAAATGTCACAGTGCATGTTAAATAGTCTAAAATGAACTTGTATCTTATAGTATCTGAAGACCTTGATTGCATGTTAGCATAAAAACCAGCAATATATTTTGACTTTTTTTTTTTAAATTAACAATTCCTGTATATAATATGTGACAGCAACCTTTATATCAAACATTTTGAAATCGTCCACAGCTGAGCATCGCGGGAGGCAGATTGAGCGTGCAGTGAATGCGCATGCACAAGTCATTTTCGGATGCAATGGAAAAATAAAGCTGGATAAAATTATAGCTACACGAAACTTGTAAATAGTTAACAACATAGCCTAGATTAGGCCCATACTCTGTTCCTAAGTATATAATGTAAATTTGTTAACCCACAATAACACATTTTAACCGATTAATCGCCTATTTTCGTTTGCTGCATTTTTTTTAAACATGCTAAAAAATAAATTACATTTGTGAGAGCTGCATTTTATTACATTCAGAAATAATAACGGCAGGATTAATAATGCTAGGCTAATGTACCAACAGGAAATTTTTAGTTCCCTTCACTTTACACACAAATCCTTTAAATTCAACAAATTTATCAGAACAGAACAAGAATTACAAATATATAATTCTAATGGATAAATATAATTGCAATATATAATAATATAGGCTTATAAACAAAACAAAAATAATAATTTAAAATAATTTAAAGCGATACATAGGCCTAAGATAAGGTTGGGCTTATCTCTCTCATTCGGGACAAATCAAGACATGGTGCCCATTTGAAGCTAAACTCTTATTCATGAGGTAAAATAGGTTTGGATTTCACACGTGTTTCAGTATCTATGCAAAAAAAAAAAAAAATCATCATGAGCAAAAATATGCCAAAGTGGCCCACTGCTCGCCGCATGGCTCAGTGAACGACTGCTGTTTCCAATGAATATGCGCGCGTTAGGCACCAGCGCGATCAAAGTCACAATTCAAAATTTCTGGCCTCACAGTAAAGGCATAATTCAAAAATACAAATTGTTAGCAGTTTCAAAAACGTTTGAAAAATCAAGAATAATAACAGAGTTAATAAGTGCTGCACCGTTCTCATTTCGCTCTGCAAATGGAACCTGAAGATTATTATTATTATTTTAACCAAGAATGAACTGAAATGAAAACATTTAGCTTTTAATTTCGGAAACCAAGCACACACTTTTTTTCTTTTTTAAATCTATTAATCGCTCACATAGCTCTAACAAGGTTTTATTTTATCTATTTTTTTTTTTTCTTTTTTTTTTTTTTGAGGAACGTGCCATATGTATATGTAATGACTGTTTAATAACAATAGCATGCATAAGAGCCTTTGTGTAAAGGTCTTTCTTTAGATTTTTGATAAGTAGACTGTAGCCTTAGACTATCCTATTTTTTAATGGCTTTTAAGGATGTTATAATGTATATTATTAATTTTATTGTTGTTTTACGTCTTCCTTTCATTTTACAATTACATTCAGTTCACAATCCGTCCCTTTGCGCCACCTGGCGGTAGTTTCGCGAATGATTTTAACACGCGACTGACTTGCAGTTTTGGTTGTCCACCTACTGTAGGCCATCTGTACTTTTCACCATCAAAAGGCAGCAGGTGCATGAACACACTTCTTTTTTTATTGTTTACTCCATGTAGTTCTGAGAGCTGAGGTGCATATTTTGATTTTTTCAGATACATCAAGGTAAGTGCACAAAGGTCTCTCTCACACTCTCTGACTCACACCTTTCTCTCTCTCTCTCTCTCTCTCTCTCACACACACACACACAAACACTATAATTTGCTGTTATACTCCGTTATAACTCCATATACAAGCCAGAAACTAAGCCTTTTTTTTTTTTTTCACAGGGTTAATGGTCCCACCTAGTGATCAACTGTAAAAATAACAAATTTTAACTCTTCCCAAAAGGGGAAAACCACAAACAATCAAGAATGCATGATGTTTATGGGTGTCATGGCTTTGTAACCAAAAAATTTTGTTATAATGGAAGTCAATGGGGCAAAAACAGCCACCAACCATAAATGAGGGAGAAACAAATAAAATCTGATGCTGCACAAAAACTAACAATACATCAAAGCCAATGTTGTTACTTATCTTTGACATGCCCAAGACTGCATATAAAAGGTAAAAAAAAATCCAGTCCACAATCACTTTTTATATTGAAAATATGTCATTTTGTGTGTTTTTTTTCCGCCAAATCAGTGACATCATTTATGAACTTGGTAATTAAATAGTTAAAATCTTGGATTTTTTTTAAACATTTGGTAGTTTTGATCAGGACTGAGATTGATTAATAGATTTTATGCAAAAAAAATTAGAAAAAAAATATTTTATCTGATACATTTTTACAGCAGTTTAATTTAGTGGATGTTTTCATCCATGAAACATAACGGAAAGGGTAGTGAATTTGCCCACAGTGTATGTTACATTTTTTAGAATTTTCAAGCATTTTCTCAAAATATGGTCAAAATAAGATTTTTGTCACCAAAAAAAATCATTCCATTTGCTGAAACACAGAGAAAGTTGTGGCCAAAATAAGACTCAACTTTACCCCCTGGTGGACGGAAAACGTCCCCAACAAACGCATACGGGTTAAATATGACAACAGTTGGCAATCATACTTTGCAAGTTTTAAACACTGAAATCATGTTCTTACTTTGGCCATGCATTAAATGCACATCCTTGAAAAAAGAGTGCAGTCTGCTGACATATTCACTTTAAAGTCTGTGTGAAACCGGAAGTTGCTGCCGACCATGGATTTTAGTGTGGTGGCATATTTCCAACTGAAACGGAATATTGAGTAGAAAGGCGGGGTTTTATTTTTGCGCTCCTCCTTTCATCTCTCACCAGAGCATGTGAGCGAAGCGGAGCGCTGTGACGCTCCGCTACGTTTTCCGCTCTATTGACGTGCGCTCCACTCAGTCGCTCAACCGCCCAAGCAAGCACTCCGTTAATATTCCGCTCACGCTCGCCGTTAAAACCAGTTCTCGCTCAGATCCCGCTCCAACATAAAATTGCTCTAGTAGGCCTAATTGTTTTACTGTTTGTACCGAAATTCTTGGATAATTGTATAAAATTATTCATGCTGAGTTGATGATAAATAGCAATTATCATGTTTCAAAACAAAATTCTTACGTTCTTCTTAATTTTATTAATTGTATTAATTAAAATGTATTAAATATTAATCTAACCTTAGCAAACATATCTAAAATGCAAAAAACTGAAAAAGTGTATTTGATTTTCGTTAACTTTTATTCCGTGAAAAATAGGCTAGCTGCCGTTGTTGTGCAATAGAACATCCAAAACAGGTTCATTAAAACAAACGCACACACACGAGAGAATAAATAAATTTTCTTTATTTCTAACATTGTTTTTCGAGAGGTCACGTTTTTTATAACATAGGGCTGTGTTATTATGCTTCATATCTTTCATAAACTAATTAAAATAGCCTAACTAAACAGTAATATATTATCTTTCATAACTAATTAAATAACTAAACGATACTATAATAAATAAATCTATTTCATGTTAAGCATAGATTAATCCTTTTAAACGAATTAAGTAATTTAATACTTAATTCGTGGCCATAATTTTGACTAAACGAAAAAAATAATAATTCTTAATTCGTCGCTTTAATGTAGGCTAGTCCTAGCATAAAACAGAATAGCCTATTCTAAATTCGTGGCCGTGATTTTGTCTGCATGTTATGATCGGGGCTCCGTACAACCGAATATAGCTAACCTTAGCCTACCTGTTTATTCGTTTTTTATGGTATGTAACTAGCTCACCTTTTGCTGCACCATGTTTGCGTAGCACATCCTCGTGCTTTCTGGCAATGTGCCGCTTCAGATTCCAATATGAATCTTTACTAACTTTAACAGTCTCCCCGCACTCCCTCTCGGATTCTTCTCCCTGCTCATTCTTAACTTTGATTTTTACTTTACATTTATGTATAAGGCTTGCAACTTCTTTGAAACAATATCTGAACTCCATAACTATTCTCGATCTCTACAGATTCTCGATCTCGAACAAGCAAATCACCAAAGGGCATTCTGGGTTGAGCGAGTGGCGCTGAGCGTATTGAGCGAGCGGATCGGAATCTTCAGAAAGGCGCTCTGCGCTCTTAAGGAAATATTACTACTCCACTCCGCTCACATGCTCTGTCTCTCACTCACAGCAGACTAATGGTTGGCGATGCATGGTTAAGCATATTCTACCCAAGCCGAAGAGAAGGCATGCCATTCCAGAGCGAAAGCAAATTATCAGATTTTTTTGATTAAAGATTACCAAAACAAAGTTGTTGTGTTTTTTTTTCCAGAGGATTAACTTGCACAGATTAATTGTTGACTTTAGACTAGCAATGTGTACTAACAAAATTAATATTGTAAATTTTGATTTCATGTTGACTTTAACATCTCAGGTAATGTGTGTTGTATGATGACAAATGACAGTGAGATAATTATGATATTGTAAACATAATTATTGTTTTAAATTATGTGCTGATATTACCTTATGAACTGTTTTTTACATTATAAGTTGTCACAGTGTATTCATAATGTAATAAATTTCTCATACAATAACCTATTACATGTGAAAAATTATAACATTTAAAAATTATTACATTATGGAAAACAAGATTTTATTACATTTTGAGAAAATTATTACATTACGAACATTTTATGACAATAATAATGTAATACTTATTATGTGCAGTTTTTACATTAGAGTAGGTGGCCAACCAGAGTCTGCTTTCTACCGCCGCTGGCGTCTGTAAAGTGCATTTGCAGCTTTTGACCGCTGAGTGGCGCTTTAACCACAAGTTATCAAGCAAAGCGCATCAAAGCACATTTTCTCAAATAGCCTAGCCGTCAGTTTGCCTCACCAATGTGTTAAATTTGAAGGCTGCAGTCGGGGGGAAAAATGAAAGAAAAACACTGTAGTTAAAATATTTAATATTCACAGATGAAAGTTTGGTACTTATAAAGTTATGTGCGTTTCTTAGAACAAAATTCAAGCAGGATAAATGTCAATCCTATGAGCATGTGCTTATATTTTCTCTAAGCATACACAGTATTACACCATATTTTAGATTTGAAACATTTAATAAGTGTGCAGTATTATTTATATAATATGAATTATGTGTTATATTATCCTAAAGAAATGGTGGTTTACTTTTCATCTAATTAAAATGGTAGCCTATTTTAGTGAGCTAGGCTACATAAGCAATCTATATGCAAAATGTCGATATTCTCATATATTAGGCCTATTTTTGTCACAAGTACATTTTTAATTTATATATAAAAATCCTTTAATAAAACAGCATGCATTTTTGACATGCAAAAACTTTGTTATTCGTTACCTGTCCTTTATTTTGACAGAGAACTTCTTGGGAAAAAAAGACATCTGTTTGTACACTGACTAGGAAATTGTTGCGTGTTTTATGAATTATTTCATTTATTTTAGTAAAACGTGAGGCACTGTATTATTTTGCTACCATAATTTAGGGCTTAACTAAAACAAGAAACGAAATAAATTAAACCTAGCCACGATTTAGCTAAATCACTGAAAGAATGGACTGATTAATAAAACGTCCTCACGTTTAAACTCAAGTTCTCTCATTATAATCAACAAAGTGCACACGATGTAAAAAAGAGCTTTATTAATTTACAAATTCAGTGATTTTAAAGGGAGCCGCCTGTTTTTATACAGTTTAAGTAAAAAAAAAGAATAAAAAAAACCCACATTTTAAATGCAGGAGTGTATTCTATTCCTTAAAATATCAGTGCAAGATTTGCGCGGAAGCATGATGCTGAGTGCGACGCGCATTTAACTTGTAATGCATATGCAAAATGTGAAACTTCCATCTTATTCACAGTCTACAGCATTTTATAATTATTTGTACAATAATATTTAATTGAACCTGCTTTGTATCTTTATTATTTAATACAAAAGAGATTTATTAAAACAAGTTTATAAGACTCATGCATTCGTTTAAATCTTGATCAAGAACAACTAATGATCAATGATTTGGAGCGGCATCGGCCCTTAGGTCATTGTAAAACTTCAAATAGCCTTTAATTTACAGGTTATAACTGCATCTGTCTCGGTTGTAGACTTGTGAATATTTATTTTTAATGCAGATAACATACTGTAACTTAAAAGAAATGTGCTCTATTACTATTCATATTCAAGTGTTGGTGCAGAAAATTATTAATGCACATGCATTTTTTTGTTCAGGTGTTGGTGCAGAAAATTATTAATGCACATGCATTGCAGCGAGGCGTGCTGGGGTGTCTCACATACATGAAAAATATATCTACAGAAAGCTTGAAATGCTTACTTTTAAACGAACCAATTCAAAACGAAAGCAAATACTCACTGATTATGTAATCTGTGAAGGTTGCATTTCTCTCTAAAGGCGCGTCCATGTTGGAGAGAGTCAGCACTGTGAATTTCATCTTGCAGCCGACAAGAAAACATTAGTTTATTAATAAATAATTAAAATGTCTCCTTTTTCACAATTATTAGGCTACTTCTGCCTGTGCTTTGTGGCAAACTTAATGTGTGTGCTTGAGTGCGGAATATATTAAAGCTCATATGGATTAGACTGTGTTAATTTAATATAAACATGTGATTAGTTGAATGATGGCTTAAATGAACAACTACTAGTAACTAAAACAATCTTACGTGGGGGGCAGCCCTATTAAAAATTCCCTCTAGGCATCTTTGTTAAAGTTTTTAAAGCATTTTATACACATTTATACATTTTGCATAAATTCTGCTTTCAGAACGGTCCATAAGGGAGAGATGACACATCCTTAGCATTGATTTTTTCCTCTGAAACACAACAAACGAAAATTAAAATTAAATTGATAGGCCTATTTTATTTTTTGAGAATGGTCAACCCTTCTCCATTCTGAAGATATTGTTGCTTCTGGTTTGTGCATTGTAAATAACAGAAAGTCTACAAAATATGTTGTCTCCCAAAAACTTGGGTATTATTTGTCTGTGCGTAAAGCAGGGGTTCTTCAATTAGTTTTCGCCAAGGGCCGAATTCGGCCAACATTGCCAACCCAAAGGCCACTGACCTATATATATATATATATATATATATATATATACACACACCCATTATTTGTTTGTTTATTTAAAATGGAATAATCATTATTTCAGCATGTAATTTGCTCTGTATATGGAAATAAAATGTGTTAAAAAAGGCCAGATAACGAATAAATATCTGTGACCTCCTGAAATAAATAAGCAAATTATTAAATGTAGATTTCAAGCCTTTCATAATTTGCGACATTTATGTAACTATAATGCCAAAATATGTTACAGATAGGCCTAGCCTATAACACACAATAAGCCACCTTTTCAATCGTTTTATTTTTATGGCATAATGCACACATCCTTCAGTGTAATCTAAACCTTCCAAGTTAATATCCCATTTTTTTGTATGATTTCTAGTTTTCATGCCACAGTCTTAAGGTGCATTTACACCAGACGAGAGTAAAGTGTTAAGCGCGAGTGATTTACATGTTAAGTCAATGCAAAGACGCAATAGACATCCTGCAGATGAACCAGACTTTCTCCTCTCCTTTACTTTGGCCCTCACTCTTCCAAGCAAGATCCTTTTTATTCCTGTTTGTAAATAGTTATAAATGTTATTTGTATATAGGTTTTATATTATATTTTTTACTTGATTTGATTTATTTTGTATAAATAAATATTCCATACAATGACCAAAGGTTTTGGTGTGTTACTTTGTGCACAACATAGTAAATCATAATTTATATTTGTTACATAAAAATATTATTTCTATGTTAAGACTTGAATACTTACGGCAAACATTTGTACATTCATTTAAATTATATCTATTTGCAAATACACTCACAATAGTATAGTAAAAAAATAGTTATTTTTGATTGGACCAGAGAGTGTGGTATAGTGTAATGAGAATGCAGCAAGGGGAAAACAGGGGATTCCTTTTGGAGGCTGGCTCCATTTATATTTATGAATTTGGCAGACGCTTTTAGCCAAAGCGACTTACAGTGCATTCAGGTTATACATTTTTTAGCCATGTGACATCCCTGGGAATCGAACAAACAACCTTTTGCGCTGCTAACGCATCCCTCTACCACTGAGCCACAGAAACAAATTTGAATTTGAATTTGAAACAATCTGCCTCCTTTTGTTTTCATTTAAACACAATCAATAGCAGCAGAAACGTAGTTTTAGGGAAATGTCAGCCTACATTACAATGAAACAAAATATATCAAACTGTATTGCCTCTTTTTATTTTCATTTTAACACCATTAATATATTAATTGAATAAAAACCAAAGATTACCTGTTAGATTTACCCAAAATGAATTATATTTTATGTTTAACCACAAAAGAGACATCAGAGCCAGCAGCAAATGTCAGAAGGACTAGCCGTGTCGAGACTGCTCTCGGCGGATACATGAGCACCGAGCTCCCGCTGAACGCGTGGAGCTGATCGTCTCCGAAATTGGCTAAACACATTTTTAAACAGGCACTGTCTTTATAAATAAACCACATATTTGAGTTTTAAACAACTACATTCTTGCCTACATATTTGTTAAAACTACATTTCATGACACGCTTAACAGTAATATTTAGAAAATTATCAGAATAAATGGTGGTTGAAATCACAGTGCTGCGTGACTCAACTGGCAGAAGTATGGCAAGCCCAAAGGGTCACAATTACACTATAGATTTAATCGTGTTTGCAGCATCAGAACGCAAAGAATTATGGGTATGTTTGGCCAGTTTACCCAATTGAGACAAGTGAAGCCCATTTTTAGCAATTTTAGCACTTCCGTTTCTGACGCGCAGACTCAAACTAAGCTTGATGACGTCAGCAACCTGTCTGACAGATGTAAATCTTCTAGTAGCTGTGCTTGCAAACTTCCATCGTTAATCTTGCAGAGACGGCGAGCTTGAGCGGGGAGTTCTTTGGCGTGAGTGAGCAGGAGTAAGTATTCTGATTAATTATTTTTGTATAGTATTTTAAAATGTAACGCCAGTACGCCCTATTAAGTTAATGCATACTATTAAGAAGTTATGTAAAAATTATGTTCAAGAACTGATCTGAATTCATACCCAATAGTTATTTAACGGCCCAGGGATCAAATATTTTAAATATAATTTAATTTTTGATGCACATGATGTTGTATAACATTAATGGGCGCCGAATATAACCACAAAAATGGCGTTAACTGTTATCTACACATCTATCGCAAGAGAAATGGACGAATCAGTCATATCATATAAAAAGTTATTCAGTAAATCGCTTGGACAAAAGCGTCTGCTTTGGCCTGTTAAATAACATATAGATAATAAATGGACAATAACGAATGTCACCAATAACATCTATTAACTAATGGTTGCCCTTTTCATTTTTCTTTTCTCATAGGTAAAAATACAAACTTTTCTTCTGCTAACACCAAAAAAGAAGAAAGAAAAGAAAAAAAAACCTAAAAACCATGGCTAACTACGCTACCAACAAAGGTAAGCCATATTGTTAATATAGTATCATTTAGATATATACTATAAAATATGGAAAAGCAACACTGTAAGAGAGAATAAAATAATATAAATTAACCTTGTGTAATACCTATATTGTTGTTATTATTTCAATGAAACAGATAAGAGCAATTTAATTTGTGTTTTTATTGTATATTGCATAGACTTTTTTTTTTCTGTTTTGTTCGGGATATAAATAAATCAATGGGCCAGAGAGACAAGTTACTTGTGTGTGGTTAAAATCTGTTTACTCATACTGACCAAAACAGTGTTTTGATTGTGATTGATGTATGCTATTAACCAGGGTCCAGTGATTTGGATCATCGGGAGTAGCTACATTTCGTCATGGGGAAGAGAGGGCCAGAGAGACCATACGGGGCCAAGGTTCACTGGTTTGGCTGGGGTGGACTTTGATGGCACGGACTCCTTCCTTTCTTCTACCGGTCCCTCAGAGGAAGAGCAGCCCCGGATGTCCTGCTGATTCACTGCGGCGGGCGGGAACGACTTGGGATGCAGGAAGAGCATCGATCTCGTCGCAGCGATGAAGCAGGATCTGCAACATCTCTATCGGAGTTTCCCTCAGATGACCATCGTGCTGTCTGACATCACCCAGAGACGTCGGTGGAGATCGGGCCTTCCGGGGAAAATTGACAAGTCCCGTAAATGGGTGAACAGTGTCATGGCTACCTTTGTCTTGGGAATGCAGGGGGGTATTGTGCATCACCCTCAAATTGTATTTAACAAGCCTCAACTGTTTCTAAGGGACGGAGTTCATTTATCACCTAGGGGTAATGATATTTTTTAAAATAATTTAGCTGAAGGCTTGAGAGTCTTAATCCAGTAGGGGTGATGCTGGATTAAACCTCTCAGCATGTTTTTAACTTGAAACAGTTGAAGATTGTTAAATTGTTTTGGGGTTGTGTATGTGCCTTTTGTCTTTAGTTTAATACATTATCACATTGGTAGACATAACACTGTTCAATAGTCACTGCTCTTTCTCCCCCCACCCTTTTTTCTCCCCTCCGTGCCATTCATGTATCACCCTAGCCATCCACCCCATGGCCTCTCACTTTTCTTCCCCACGACGAATGTAGCTAGAGAGGGGATCAGGATTTAAAAAAAAAAAAAAGAGAATACTTTTTTAAAATTGTTTTTTTGTGTTTCAATAAATAAATATTTATTAACCAATTGATTCAATATTTATTATCAAAACACACAGTAGACACTTCAAGTAGACATACGTTGACAGAAATGTCATGTGGTTTTATTACTTATGGTTTAGAACTTCGTAATGATACATATTCATTCAAGTAGACATACTTTGAATATTGATAAGGGAGAATGTCAAGACACCTTTAGATTACATTAGATTTATCTTTATTGTCAATGTGTAGAGTACAAGGACGAGAGACAATTCAATGCAGTTAGTGTCTAACCAGAAGTGCAACAGAAGTGCAAAAAAAAAGTGGTGGTATAGACGTAGTGTATTATGTATTAAAACAGTAAATTACATGAAAGTAATAATACAGTTAAAACCTAGTGGTACGGTTTTTTACAGTAAGGATGTTCATTTCAAATTTATTTTGTATAGCGCTTTTCACAATACATATTGTTGAAATTATAGCCTATTTTTTTTGGATTGTAATCGTTTGCCTTTCTGCAGTACTTAGTCATTTTAGTTAGCTTATTTTGAACACACACACACACACACACACACACACATAATATATATATATAAATAACAGATAACAAAGAACATGTACAATCATCCAAAATTATTAAAAGTGATTCAAATAGCACATGCACACATACATGCAGTTTGCATAAAACGCACACATTAAAAACATGTTCGTTTCCTTCTATCTACATCAAACCGAATATTACCCCATCCAAAACAGACATATATAATCCCAGGAACCATACTGTCTGTATACAATATCCCCCTCGAGTCATTTTCGTATCGATTTTTTATATAATAGGCTGTTCATTTATAGTCTCTTAAATTGCTCATTGTTCTACATGATTTCATCTCTTCACGTAAAACATTTGCCCATAGGCTAATATTCAGATAATTGTGAGATAGGTGTTAAATCATGCAGTTTTGGCTAATAAATCATGGTCAAAAACACTTGAACAAAAAACTTTCTCTTATTTCACGTTATGTAGGCTATGACATTTTGTAGATGGCTTCCGACCAGGATGAGAAAGGGGATCACATTCATCTTCAAGCGTAGATCTGTAAATAAAATAAAGGAACGTTAAACGCGATTGACATTGAGTTTTTTTCTTACACTGCCTGTATAATTTTCCTGATAATTTCTCCATTCCCCCGTCAATATACCGGCCGTTACCCCATACTTCATATTATTTAATGAAGTAGATAAATTATTAAAGTTCGTGGGATAAAAGCTACTTCATATGTATTCACTTGCCACATACCGAATTATTTCCAATTCCCCAAAAACGTTGTTGAAATATTTTGTCCCGTTGCTTTTTATGGACTCTATATCTATGGGCTTCTCTCTTGACGTCTCCCCGATTGCCTGCGAGCTTTCTCCTCCTGTCTGTACGGTTATTTCTCTACTGTGCGACAGAGAGTCGAGTGGTTATGACGCAATCGTTTAACGCTAACGCAAGTGAAAGTTCTGCTACAAGATGGCGGCACGCGGGCGGACTTCAACTTCCGGTCGACTTCGGAAAACACCTGGAAACACCTGGTGACGGAATTAGGAAATCCTGTGAAGGCGGAACATCTCACGCACTTCGGAGGACCCTTCGTGCACTTCGGAGGCCTGGTCTTCGAAGTCCGTGGCCTGTGTGCACACTCAATCAACTTTGGGACACAGCTCTTGTTTATTCTTCTTCTTCTTTCTGTTATTGGCGGTTGGCAGACTAGCTTATTAGTGCATTACCGCCACCATCTGAACTGGAGTCAACCGAACTGGAGTGTGGAGCATCGATTCATGTATGTGTGTATTTTATGTTTGTTTATAATACTAATTGTTATTAATAATTGTATTAATAAATAAACAAATCAAATAAACATCATTATATTCTTATATAATTTCCTGTAACTTAAGATATTTCAACAAAGCAAATCTAATATTCTTATTTCTTTTTAGCTTACTTAAATATATCTACTAGCATCATGCTTCCACCTTTTCTTCTATTACTTTAGCTTCTAGCATTTGCCATTTCGTGTTATATGCTCTACAATGCAACAGTACATGCTCTACAGTTTCACAAATCCCACTATGCATGCATAATCCCATTCGGATGTTTCTTAAATTCTATTTAAATTTTCCATTCAATGCAGTATGTCCTATTTTAATTCTTATTATAATCCCATGTCACAATATTTGTTACATATTCCTACTTCCCTTTGAATTCTATATAGGTGTCGTCCAGTCTTCTCTTTCTCCGAAAGTTTCTGCCATGCATTTATAAGAGCCTTCCTAATTATTGTTTTTGCTTCTGCCTTACTAATTTTTATGTCAATTCCTATCTGTTTCGAGTTCAAAGAATTCTTAGCATGCTTATCTGCCTTCTCATTTCCTTCAACTCCAACATGTGCTGGAAATCAAATAAATGAAATAAAAATGCCCTGATTTTCCATTCTATATATATACTGCAGTATTTCAAGTATAACAGCTTGTCTGCAGTTAGACTGGCCTGATTTGGATGCTCTTTAACGCAGCCAATGAATCTGAAAACATTTTATTACTGTTTTTTTTTATTCTATTTTCCTCTACCCCCACTGGAGAGCCATAACATTAGCTACCAACTCTGCTGTAAATACAGATTAAAAATCTGGAGTTCTTTTCTTAATAAACTATTTCATAATGTGGAATAACTACTGCTATTCCCGTTTTCATACCTCTGCTCAAGTACTTCACTCATACTTCGTATGGGGAAAAGCTCCTTTTTTCCTCGATACTGAAGCCTTTTTTAAACCAATGACAGCGCTGCGTAGCTGGGCGAGCCTGTGGCGATGCAGCGCGCCAAAGCCCGCCAAAATGGGGGGGGCGAATGGCTATATAAGCAGGCAAATCGCCAGAGGAAATCAGATCTCACTCCTTCAGCTTCGCTGGATCCCGACTGAACAAACCTTCGCAGGAACGAGCTCTCGCCGTCGAAGAGGCACCGCAGCAGATTCAGCTGAGGACCGGCGACCCGCCTGCAGCGCTGGCGTTCTCGAAAACAGCCGTTCTTCAGCGCCGATTTCGGGCCGCCCGCTTCTCGCTTCCGGCCGCTTCTCAGCGATCTCCTGCCGCCATCCGGTGATCACAAAAGAGCATTTCCAGCAGTTTTCACTGCTCTAAAAGAGCGATTTCTAACGCCGTTTTAACGGAAGCGGCCATGCCGCACCACAGCCAGGCCAGGAAAAGATGGAGTCGCCCCCCAGGACTGCGCCGCCTCAGCCCCAGAGCAAGCCTGTCCCTTCTACCCCCCAGGCGGCGCCCCCTAAGGAGCAGCACCCAGCTCGCCCCGCTAAGTCCGCTAAACCGCCTAGACATCAGGGCCCCAGGCAAAGGATTGTGCTGGACTCGAACGCCCTCTAAATCCTCCTGATCGTTGGGGAAGAAAGAGGAAGGGGCAAAGTCCCAACCGCGGCCGGGACCACCCCAGAAGCTCTCTCCCCTGCTTGCTATGCGACCTGGGCCCCACCGTTGTTGCATCCACGCAAAGCGCCGTTATTATGGCGAAACACAATAAATATTTCACATTTTCAAAAAGAGAGCAGTTTTTCTTCTTCCACACATCGTCAGTGTTCAGGCCCCTAGTCAGCGGCCTGCCATCCGACATTATCCAGCCTCTTGTCACGCGGGCCGAGACCTGGCCGGCCATCCCCGGAGTGTCCAAGTGGGTGTTGGGGATAATAAACACGGCTACTCACGGCTACTCACTGCAGTTCGCCTGATTCCCACTTTGGTAGAGCCAGACGACGCTCAGGTCCTCTGCACCGAAGTGATGACGCTGTTAAGGAAGAGACGCTATAGAGATGGTTCCTCCCTCAGAAAGCGGATCGGGGTTCTACAGCCGTTATTTCCTTGTCCCCAAGAAAGATGGCGGTCTCAGACCCATCTTAGACCTCAGACTCCTGAACCTCTCCCTCATGAAATGGACGTTCAGGATGGTGACATTGAAAGCAGATCCTCACGCAGATTTGCCCCGAGGACTGGTTCTTCTCGCTGGACCTGAAAGACGCTTACTTTCACATCCAGATAGCCCCCATCACAGACGATTCTTGAGATTCGCGTCGAGGGTGTGGCTTTACAATATACAGTCCTTCCCTTCAGGCTGTCTCTAGCTCCCCGCACTTTTACAAAGTGCATGAACGAGGCACTTTCCCCTCTGAGACAGATGGGAATCCGCGTTCTGAACTATCTCGACGACTGGCTCATTCTAGTCCAGTCGCGAACCGAGCTAGACCATCACAGATCCGTGCTCCTGAGCCACTTAGAGTGCCTAGGACTCAGGGCCAATTTTGACAAAGCGCTCACTGCTCCCCCAGCCAACGTATTACGTTCATGGGAGCGGTTTTTGACTCAGTCCATATGAGGGCGGTCATATCACCAGAGGGCGCTCTGGTACTTCAGCAGCTCGCAGCCTCCGTCAGGAACAGAGCCGGTTTCCCTCTGAAGTTCTTTCAGAGGATGCTAGGGCTGATGGCTTCCACCTCCCCAGTTTTACAGCTCGGCCTCCTACGAATGTGGCCCCTGCAATACTGGCTGAAACTCCGGGTCCCACCTCATGCTTGGCGGCACGGCCGCTTTCGCATCAGGGTCAACCAGGCCTGTCTAGCAGCCCTGGAGCCTTGGATGAACCCAGGTTCAGTCGTGGGAGTACCCCTACAGGCGGTTTCCAGAAGGACGGTGCTCTCAACAGATGCATCCAACCTGGGTTGGGGCGCTTTGTGCGAGAGCAGACCAGCCTTCGGCTCGTGGGTCGCATGAGGAGAGCCATCTCCATATCAACTGCCTCGAGATGCTGGCAGTAGAACGAGCCCTTCAGTCCTTTCAGGCGATCCTGAAAGGGCGCCACGTCCTAGGTCCAGTCAGACAGCATGACAGTGGTGTCATATTCTTTATGCTTTTTTACGACCTCCTCTCTCAGGCGAACAGGACAATCTGGCATTCACAGCCAGAACTCTGGGCTCTGCATGTATGGTCCCTCGATGGGAGCCTCTAAGCCTCCCCGGGGACGTGCTACACACCATTGCTCAGGCGAGAGCCCTGTCTACAAGACGCCTCTACGCCCAGAAATGGTCAGTCTCTTCGTTGACTGGTGCTCAGCACGAAACGAAGACCCTGTTGAGTGTAATGTATCTCCGATACTGTCATTTCTCCAAGAGCGTCTAGACAAGGGTCTCACCCCTTCCATGCTCAAGGTGTACGTAGCAGCCATCGCAGCATTTCATGCTCCTATCACTGGCCAATCAGTGGGTCGAAACAGGGGTCTCACCCATTTCCTGAGAGGTTCTAGGCGGCTGAAGCCCCCCGCGTCCTCTCACCGTTCCCACTTGGGACCTTCACACGGTCCTTGGAGCACTCAAAGGGACCTCCCTTTGAGCCGCTGCGGTCAGCTGACCTTCAGCCCTAACGCTCAAAACCGCTCTGCTACTTGCTCTAGCATCGGACAAGCGTGTTGGCGATTTGCAGGCCCTCTCGGTGAGCCCTGCATGCCTTGAGTTAGCTAGCTCCCTCTTAGCAGTGTACTGTAAAGGGTTCGACAGCTCCGGCCCTCTCTCTTGTCTCCTGGACCCCAAGGTGTCCAAGATAAGTCTTGTCGTTCCGTACCGTGGCACGCCGCGGTTGAATTCGTTCCCCATACGCAGTATGACTGAAGTATAGAAAGGGAACGTACTCGGTGGTGTCCAAGATAAGTCTTGTCGTTCCGTACGGAACGAAGTACTGCGTTATATGCCGTGCCACGAGGTTGCGGCTTCAGTGTCGTCGCTTCAGTCATATGACCTGATTTCCTCTGGCGATTTGCCTGCTTATATAGCCATTCGCCCCGCCCATTTTGGCGGGTTTTGGTGCGCTGCATCGCCACAGGCTCGCGCAGCTACGCAGCGCTGTCATTGGTTTAAAAAAGTTTACAGATTAAACCAATGGCAGTGCAGTTTGCACTGAGTTATTGAAAAAGGCTTCAGTATCGAGGAAAAAAGTTGCTTTTCCCCATACGCAGCACTCGTTCCGTATCCCAGGGAACCAAGGTTACGTTCGTAACCGAGTACGTTTATCTCTCTTTTGAACCATCAGTAATATCTGTATCATATCATAATACTTCAGATCCACATATTTATTAACTCTTATTTTTATTGGATCACAATCCTGTTTCTTCATTTCATCTGTTAAATAAAGATGGAGGGGAAGAGGGGCTCAGCGCCCGGATTTGGGTGCGCTCACGCCAGCTCAGCACCCGCATGCCTCACACCCTCTCCGATGAGAGAGCCGTCCCCTGTCCTTTTCTCACGCCCAGAGCAGCATCCCTCGGCTGAAGCGAGCGACCCTAGTCTCTTTCGGCGGATTGGAGGATGAGCCACTTGATGACTCCATGTCACTCGCGGCTTCTGAAACGGCATTACAAACATCCACTGTGGAACTGCTGACATGTGTACTGTATTACTATATTTTTTACCTCTATTGATTCTGCTATTTCCTCCATTTCTTGACCAATATTCTTAATATTACTTTTCCCATTTTCCCAACTTTTTAACAATATTGCTTTAGTAGGGTGTTCATTGTTGTGCCCCATCAAAGATGCCCAATATACCATTTTCAGTTGTTTACGTCTTATTTCCAACGGCATTTCTCCCATTTCAACTTGCATGGAAGCTCTAGGGGAAGTTTTAAATGCCCCACAACATATTCTCAAAGCCTGCGTCTGTACAGCATCTACTTTTTTTTAGTAGAGACTTACTCGCCGACCCATAAATCATACTACCATAATCTATTGCTGATCGGATGATAGCTCATATATATATTCATAAGAGAACTTCTACTTGCACCCCAATCACTACCTGTTAGACATCGCATAACATTCAGTGCCTTCTTGCACTTGGTCAGCAGTTTCTCTACATGTGTATTAAAAGTCAATCTTGAGTCCAACCAAAAGAAATTTTACCACTGACACCTGTTCCAGAAGCTGTCCATATAATGATAAATTAATATTAATATTTCTCTTTTTTGTAAAAAACAAATGATTTGTGTTTTGGCTACTGATATTTGAAAAACCCCATTTCAGTGCCCTGCAGTTTATTACGATCGGCATGACAATTTTTCAATACTTTTAACTTTCCTAACATTGCAAAGCAACTTTACTGAAAATTTAGTTTCTACAATATTAAGTAGTAGCTTATCAGTGATGGCTGTCAGTTTATGTGCATACGGCAGAAATGTTCAGAAAAAATCAATAAAAGACGTAAACAAACAGATGATTAACAGCAATTATGCAATCAAACTTATAGCAAAATGTGGTAGTTCTGTATGTTGTCTCTGGGTTAGCATCATCTGAGGTCCTCTGAGGGGTTGGCATCATCTCTTCTCAGGTGGTTCTGGATCCAGACTGGAGCTTGTGTAAATCCTAGTTACCACGGGATGTAAATCCCGTGGCAGAACAGAGAAACAAATAGAGACATAATTAGCGTAGCTGCTGTTCCAGCCAAGTAAAATTAATTAGTTTAACCCAAGCTAAAAGAATAATAATGCACATTTGATCAGATATAACTGCAGTCCAAAATTATGAGATGCATTATTTGAATGCTTGGCCAAAGAGGTGTGTTTTTAATCTAGATTTAAACAGAGGAAGTGTGTCTGAACCCCGAACATTATCAGGAAGGCTATTCCAGAGTTTGGGGAGCCAAATGCGAAAAGCTTCTACCTCCTTTAGTGGACTTTTTGCTATCCTAGGTTACTATCAAAAGTCCAGCGTTTTGTGACCTTAGGGAGCGTGATGGATTGTAGCGTGGTAGAAGATTAGTTAGGTACGCAGGAGCTAAGCCATTAAGGGCCTATAAGTAAGTAATAATATTTTGTAACTGATACGGAACTTAATAGGTAGCCAAGTGCAGAGACTGTAAAATTGGGGTATATGATTTCATATTTTCTGACCTGGTAAGGACTCTAGCCGCTGCATTTTGGACTACCTGTAGCTTGTTTATTGAGGATGCAGGAAAACCACCTAGCAGTGCATTACAATAGTCCAGTCTAGAGGTCATGAACGCCATGAACTAGCTTTTCTGCATCAGAAACAGGTAACATGTTTTGTAGCTTGGCAATGTTTCTAAGATGGAAGAATGCTGTTTTTGTAACATGGGAAATATGATTTTCAAAAGACAAGTTACTGTCTAATATAACACCCAGATTTTTGACAGTAGAGAAAATAACAGTACATCCGTCTAATTGCAAATTGTAATCTACGAGATTCTGTGTAATGTTTTTTGGTCCAATAAGTGATATCTCTGTCTTATCTGAAGTTAATAGGAGAAAATGATTGGTCATCCAATATTTTACATTATTAAACACACTCTGTTAGCTTAGATAATTTAGAAGTTTCACCTGGTCTTGTTGAGATATATAGTTGAGTATCATCAGCATACAACAATCCCCGTATTTTCTAATGATATTACCAAGGGGCAACATGTATATTGAAAATAGCAGAGGACCTAGGACAGATCCATTGTGGTGTCGTGGAAATTCTAATTCAATAACAATTTGTAGAGACTGAGAATGAAACACCAAACAGGAGTTTTGTCTTTGTATTGCTTTTAATTCTCTGCAGAGAATGATCTGGTTTACACACAGCTTGAGTCTGTGTGCAAAGAGATAACACACAGACTCACAGCACACTTTTTATAGTATGTAAAAAGATACAAGAAGGACAGATTAGGACCTTTGAGCCAATCATGTTGCTCAGTGCACATCACCCCATAACACAGGGATAGGCAACTTCGGTCCTGGAGGGCCACTGTCCTGCAGAGTTTAGCTCCAACCCTAATTAAACACACCTGAACAAGGCAATCAGTGTGTTTTCGGGATTACTAGATAAATACAGGCAGGTGAGTTTTTATGAGGCCTGAAGCTAAACTCTGCAGGATAGTGGCCCTCCAGGACCGGAGTTGCCTATCCCTGCACATGCACATCTCATGCACACTTACATGGTAGATGTCTGGTTACTCTCAAAACTGCCAGTCCCTGGTAAACAGTTTCCCCCTTAAATATAAAATATATTTAATAAATATAAATATAATTTAAAATACATTTTCATCATTCAGGCTTTTTTATTGTAAATGCAGACTTTAGGCTTACAGGATTCAAAAAGAAATTACAAGACAAATTTTTCAGCATTGCAAGATTTTTATTGGTATTATCCACTAACGATCAGCCCCACCCACTCACTACGCTCACACACAACACAGAAAACAAAGCACAGATGAGATCGTGATCCCATGAACCTTGACATTACATCTGTCTTACGAATGTACTGCAAATAATCTAAAGAACACTTGCTAGGTTTACATGCACACTTTTTAGTTCAATCGGACTGAATTTATTCTGATTGATGAATCTGATTGTTGTGTTTACATGAACGCTAAATAAAGTGATCGGGTTTGATGTGCACGTTTATATGTCATAAGCTTCAAATCGGAATAGATTTTTTAGACATGCTCACACTGCTCAAATAAATGAAAGGGAAAGTGAAAATTGCTAGTGACATATAGATAATATAATAAACACTCTCCTACACACGGTTTATTTGTTTTTAACAGCAGAATTAATATTTACCCGTTTATGGATAATTATACATATAAACCGCTGTGCTGCTCATATTTATCATGCATAAAAAAAATAAAAAAAGCCCCTCCACGCGGACAAAATGGGTTGCCTGTGAAAAGAGTATACAAAACAAGGTTGTCCTGCTCGGCTTCACAGTTTGCCATGTGAAAAGAGAGTTTTATAATGACACTTTATTTAAAAGGAAGAGCCGATCTATCTATCTATCTATCTATCTATCTATCTATCTGTAATAATAAAAACTCCATAATGACGGGAAGAAGGAGGCGGGAAACGTAGATAAATAAAATGAGAGGCAGCCCCTCACGGTCGACTGCCGCGCACAAACAAAAACCCAACCACAAAATAAAAACCCAGGCCTGGTCCTCTCTCGTCCTTCACTGTCGTCGCTCCTCTTTTGTATCCTCCCGATCTCCTCCGTGGGACTCGAGACCGGTGAGTGGAGCATGGTGTCGCTCATTTCCCAATCACTCCACCGGCCTCGCTCAGTTCCCACGGCTCTCGGCCCCGCCCCACTCGTCACACGCTCATTCCGTGCATATGTCATTACGTTAGTTCTGCGTCATTGCACATGCGCAGTCCACTCAGTTTCATGGTTGAATCCGATCGAGTGTTTACATGCACGCTCAATCGTATTAGAAGAGGAGGAAAAAAACCCACCCCCTTCAATCCGATCAAAATTTCATCCAGATTGAGCTCAATCTGATTGATTAGGGTGTTTATATGAAAGATTTTCAATCCGATTGAGCCGTCAATCCAAATTACAAATGGATTATCAAAATAATACGTCATTAATAGTGGTTCACTTCCACAATTTGGTACGACTGTATTCACATCAGCAGCGAACCGTACCAGAGTTCACATGAACCGGGCTCCAGATCACCCTTTTTAAGCGGAGTCGGGTACAGTAGCACCCAAAAGTGCTAGTGTGAAATCACCCTTAGTCTCCGTAAACTTCTTTCTGAAATGTGTCACAAAAATTAACGAAAACTCAGCGAATACTTGACACACACAGACATAAATAAAATATCTGTTGCAAGCTTGAATTGTCTACTTTTAAATGAAATAAGTCAAGTTGAAAACAAGTGTTCTCTTTAAAAGTAATTTACATGAAACCTATGTGAGGTCCAGTGTTTCCCATCTGAGCTCATTATCTGAAATGTGATCATGCCCACACATAGCATGCGCTCTTCATATGATAATTATGCACGTGAGACATGCCATGCAATCATGTAAACAGCCACATCACCTCTTTGAAGGGTGAAGATTCAAAAAAGTTCATCTAGGATACTTTCGTTTTTGGAAGAAGAGTGCTGAGATAAATAAGCAAGAAATTGACCACAGAGGAAGAATATGATGCAATGTGATGCAATGTGATGCAATGCACAGCTTGATCCAGCAGAGGAGATCATTTCTGATGAGTCTTTTTTATTACTACTTGCATTAGTTTGTTGTTACATACCTTGCACACACATTTTACTAATTATTTAATTTAAATTCACTATTTGTCAAATTATATGACAAAAAACATCAGTATAGTACCATAAATATTCCCCCAAAATGTATAATCCCCCACATAGGAACTACAATACACATTTCCACAAAAATATCCCCTATAAATACCACAAAAGCATCACCCTTTAAAAAAAAAAATAATAAAAAAAAAAAAATTACAATTATACACAACTGACAGATTTTGACTATGAATATACTATATATAAATGTTTACCTATACATAAACTAAAAAAATACGAACTATACGAATGCTTCATATAATCACTGTACCTATACACAACTACTGACAGATTTTGACTATAAATATAATATATATAAATGTTTATCTATACATATACTAAAAAAAAAACAGACTATACGAATACTTCATGTAATACTGTACATGTGCAAAGAGAAACATAAGTCAAACAGCAGGCTGGGGTACAGTGCAAGATGATTTGTAGTGCATGAGCATGTAAAACACATATTATTGAGTCTTTTGTGAGATTATGTACACACAACAGTGTGTGTGAAAAGTGTCTAGTGCGCATAGAAGAGAATGTGTTACTACAGTTGGTTCGTACAGGCCCCGTAGCACACTTCGAATTGCACAAAAAATAAAATAAAACAAAGTTTCAGACAGTTTTTCTGTAATGTGGTAAGGTTTGGAGGTTGGGGGGTGGAGGAGGTGAGATGATCCATGTTTCAGGAGGTTGGGGGGTTTTTGTGTGGGGTTTCAGAAGAGGGGTGGGGTGATTTTAGTTCAGGGCTCTCACTTCTCATCTTCCTGATGGTAGGAGCTGGAAGAGACTGTGGGAGAGATGGGTGGGGTCCTTCATGATACTGTTGACTTTGCTGGAGCATTGTGTAAGGAAAATGTCCAGGATGGAGGGGAGAGGCGCACCGATGATCTTGATGGTCAGTGGGGGGTGGTCAACAGAGTTTCTCCTGAAGTCCATCACAACCTCCTTTGTCTTCTCCACATTGAGGGACAGATTGTTATTGCCATACCATTCAGCCAGCTGTGCCACTTCCTCTCTGTAGTGCGTTTCATCGCTGTTGCTGATGAGACCTACCATCGTTGTGTCATCCACAAACTTGATGATGTGGTTGGAGCTTAGCTTGGTTGTTGATTCGTGGGTCAGCAGCGTGAAGAGCAGCGGGCTGAGTACACAGCCTTGTGGGGCACCTGTGCTCAGTGTGGTAGTGTCGACACAGACTGAATGAGGTCTTCCAGTTAGAAAGTCCAGGATCCAATTAAAGAGGGAAATGTTAAGGACCAGCAGGTTTAGTTTATTAATGAGCTTTTGTATGATTATTGTGTTGAATGCTGAGCTGAAGTCAATGAACAGCATTCTGACATAGGAGTCTTTATTTTCTAGGTGGGTAAGAGCCAGGTAGAGGGTGGAGGAAATTGCATCGTCTGTAGAGTGGTTTGGACGGTATGCAAACTGGAGTGGATAGAGTGTGTTGGGGAGACTGATTTTGATGTTGTGCATGACTAACCTCTCAAAGAACTTCATCATGTTTGTAGTCAGCGCTATGGGACGGTAGTCATTTAGACAGGACACAGGTGATTTTTTTGGTACCGGTATGATGGTTGTGGATTTGAGACATGTTGGGACGACTGCCTGGCTCAGCAAGGTGATGAAGATATCTGTTAGGACATCTGTCAGCTGTGCAGCACAGTCTCTGAGTACACAAAGAGGTATGTCATCAGGATCTGTAGCCTTGCATGGGTTAATCCTAGATAGGGTCTTCCTTACGTCGGCTGGAGACAGACAGAGCACCTGGTCGTTGGGAGGTAGGGGCAGTTTTTGTGCATGTGTGTCATTCTGCATTTCAAACCGTGGATAAAAGTGGTTGAGTGCACCCGGGAGGGATGTGTCGTCATCACAGGCCTGGCGGGGGCTTGTAGTCAGTGATGGTCTGAATGGCTTGTCACAGGCTCCGTGTGTCTCTGCTGTCTGTGAAGTGATTGTTGATTTTTTTGAGCATATGACCATTTTTGCATTTTTGATGCCACAGGACAGATTGGCTCTTGCTGTTTTGAGGGCTGCTTTTATCTCCTGATCTGAATGCTTCATCTCTGGTCTTAAGCAGCCCACGAACCTCTGCTGTCTTCCACGGCTTTTGGTTTGCACGTGTGGTGATGGTCTTGGTGACTGTCACATCATCAATGCACTTTTTGATGTAAGCACTCACAGTTTCAGTGTACTCCTGCAGGTCTGTGAGGTTGTTGAAGGTGGCTGCCTCTTTAAACATATTCCAGTATTGGCACTGTAAGCAGTCCTGTAGTGTTGAGGTAGCATCATCTGGCTAAACTGTAAAGAGTTTCTGAACTGGTTTGGCGAGTTTCAGAAGTGGTCTGTATGCTGGAATTGATATAACAGAGATGTGATCAGAGTACTTGAGGAGGGGCGTGGTACAGCCTTGTAAGCATTCTTTTCTGTTGTGTAAACAAAGTCCAGTGTGTTTTTTTTTTTTCCCTTGTTGCAAAGTTCACATGTTGGTAGAACTTTGGCAAAACTGTCTTTAAGTTTGCGTGGTTGAAGTCACCGGCTATTATAAAAAAGCCATTGGGGTTATTTGTTTGTTATTCGCTGATGGCAGGTAGCATCAGTAGGCGAGGCCACAGTCTCGGGGTTTGGCTTCAGCAGCAGACAGAGGCTTCGTAGCTTCTCAATAGTCACCTGCGAAAGCTGTTGATTGTACTCACTGCTGATTTCCTGAAGGCTCTGTCAATCATAGATGTGTTTCCGAGTGTTTATCTGATGATTTTGCGATAAGGTGAGACTGTTCGAAGACAAGGAAACGAGACTAACAGACATAGAACACCGTTTTTGGGACCCGGAGTAGCCGCTGCGTCCAACCACGCCGCCATCTTGGATCTAAAAAAACATATTTTCAGATGTAATCCAAACTTTGGTAAAGTGGAACACTGTCTTATTTGAATTAGTAAAAGATTCCAGTTATTAACAGCCCTTTCAGAAAAAGCTGAATGACCAAAATCAGTAACTCTAAAATTCACCTCTTGACGAAGCTCTAGATTTTCCTGCTTGAGACCATGAAGTAATACAATAAGAGAAATGAGAAAAGATCAAAGAATTCAAAAAGACTCTTGACGCTTCTATTGAAAGTTGACTCCGTATAAATGTAAAATTTTTAAGTTGAGGTGTCACTGCACAAACTATTTTCTAACATGCTTTTCAAATGTTAGATGAGAATCTAAGATAACTCCAATATAATTAAAATGTGGAACAATTTGTAATTTTTCACCATTAACTAATATATCTGTTTGGACCTCCTTCTTTTTAATTTTAAAATACTTAAGGCATTTTTAAGAAAATGTAATGTTAAGCAGCACTGGGTAAACCAATCTTAAATTTTGTCATGTACATAAATCACAGTGTCATCTGCGTACATTTGAATATGTACATCAGGACAAACATCTGGAAATTCATTAAAGTACAACTAAAGATTAATGGTCCTAGGGTTGACCCCTGAGGAACCCCTGTAGAAACAATCTCTTACAGAAGATATGCGTGTTTTAATCCAGGTACACTTTTTCCTTGATGTAAGATAAGACTCAATCCATTTGATTGTATATTCAGAGAAATGAAAGTGTGATAATTTAGATAAGATAATTGTGATTTAGTGAATCAAATGCCTTTTGTAGATCAAGTAACACAGCACCCACAACCCCACCCTTATGTTATTTTGACCGACTTTGCCTGATCACCATCATCCGGTGTGGAACACAAAACACCTCCAGATGCAACACCATAATCCAAAGTGACACACCAAGCACCACCGATGACACCAGGGCCTAGGTTGAGCTGAATATCACCAGCCAGGAGAAGAAAGCATCAAATAGAGCAGCACTTTTCTCTGAGGCCGTGCAGATCTCACTAGTTGAATACCTTTGTACAGTTCTAGCCTTTCCGTGGTTTAAAACAACGGAATATGAGGCGAACTGGCCTAGTTCACTAAAATGAACTGTTGATTGGACCTCGTTGCAGCGTACGTGAGTAGTCCAGTAACACTAAAGCGAAACACATAGGATGGCAATCATATATCTGCATTAATTTATTCTTGTGGGGATACAGGAGAGCTGCAACATAATTAATCAGCGCGTTTAATACTTTAGAGTTATGAGATTTTGAGAATTTGGTAGTTTTAATTTAGTCCTGAGAGCAGCTCCTGCCACGCTACTCTTCAGCGACGCCATCTTAATGGCCGACAATATGTCCATTCTAAACATGCTGTTTGGAATGTTTTGCCGCAAATGGTATCGCTCTAGCAATTGAAAAAAAGAAAACATTTAATTATTTGGGGTAAGGAGAAGTTCATTAGTAAAATCAGATTACCAATGCCTGTGACCTATGCTACAAACGCTAGTCTAGAGAGGCCTGGTGCAGTGACTTTAAACTGCTCAAAAGATGTGAACAGGTAAATCTGATCTACAGTATAAAAATGAAATTGAGCCTGGCCAGTAAGCACTCTGGATAAGGTCCTGGAGTTCAGGTGTCCAGGATTTGTGGCATGTAATGCAGCTCAAATAGGCAGAGAGGTCATAGTGACCTACAATGCAATCCAAATAACATACAATGACAACCTTGGATAATAATAAAAAATTATTGAATTTGAAAATATTGAAAATGAATGCGTTGCGTTGATGGTTCGCCACCACGGCATTTTGCGAAATCGCAAAAGCATGGGCAAATGTTTGTTTGATGACAATTGGTTGGAGGACGAAAAGTATTGGGGGTGGCTGAAGAAAACAGCCAGTAATCATGAAGCGAGGTGTGCTTTATGTAAAAAGACGATAAAGCTGGGGACAATGGGCCACATAGCGCTCGATTCACACATGAAAGCAGAGAAGCACAAGAAGTATGTGTCGTCGCAGGCAAGTAGTTTGCCCATAAGTATGTTCTCATCGAGCACTTCGACCTCTTAGCCTTCGGCATCTTTGCGAATGTAGCTACACTTAAGGCCAAAATACTGTGGGTATTTCAAACCGTAAGCCGCCACCACTCGTACACCTCAAATGAGGACATCCACCTAGTTTTTCAAGCAATGTTCCCTGACTCAGAGTGTGTGCGAGTACGTTCACATGTGGAAGGGACAAAACCGCATACTTAGCATGATTTGGTGTTGCCCCATACCTAAAGAAGGTACTAATTTCACGGGCAAACAAGGACGCTTTCATCATAGTGTTCGATGAGTCCATGAACACAACAATGAAAAATTAAACAGTTGGACTTGCATGTCAGACATTGGTCAACTGACGAGACCGGCAACCCGATTGTCAGGTCTTGCTATCTTGGTTCTCAGTTTTTGGGCCACTCAACGGCAGAAGACTTGCTGGAGCATTTTAAGGTAAGACTCTCAAAGTAACATTTAAAATGCTTTGAATATGTTAAAATGCTTTGTGTGTTTTTATGTTATTTCATAATGAATATTTGGGACAATATATTGATGCATCGCGATTCTTGGATTGATTTCAATTTTTTCCGAATGCGTTGCGAATTGATTCTGAGCTTAGTTTTTGCAGATGGCGCTCTAAGCTAGTTTTTAACCGCACACTCAAAAATGCTCACGAAGAGGGCTCGTGCATTCGGCTGAGTCTGAGAATGTACTTGATATTATGCTTTTATGACGCAATATTAATGTAAACAGCCCACTGCAAACACCCTTGTACTTCTCTTCAACTTTTTTGAACTTTATGAATTATTATTTTATAGTAGGTTCAAGTGGTGTAAGGCATCTAAAGCACGCAGTGCCATCTGCTGTTAAAAACTAAACTAAGAATCGATTCGAGATAGAATCGCGACGCATTCAGAAAAATTGGAATCAATCCAGAATAATTTCTCGATTCACAATGCAATTTAAACAGGTCATTCCACAAAAAAAAACTACACTTGTTTTTTTGTTTTGTTTTGCGTTTGTTTTTTTAAAAATAGGGCAGGTTGGCATGACTTGAGTGCAAACCAATGAGCTACAGAACCCAGGCATTTTTCTTTGTAAAAATATTACTCATGAAAGGGATTAACAGAAAATTTATGGAATCAGTGTGGGATTGGTCTCTTTAAAAGAACGCAACTTTACATTTTATGTTGTGATGCTAAATTTTTTATTCACACTGGCTCTCCTTTGTGCATTATTACAGGTGATGTGATTTCTCAACAGTTTGAGAAGGCCCTTTCCAATGAGGCCAGATCGCTGGAATTTGCAAACTTCCAGCCCTCAGTGTCCAGGGTTGATACATTCCTGTCTCAGAATCTCAGTTTCTACACTGGTCTGTGGAACTTATGCAAGAAGTTACTACTTCTCTCACATGGACAAGCTGAAGTGGAGCGGGGCTTCTCCATCAACAAAGAAGGGGAGACGTGCAACATGTCTGAGGAGACAGTTGTTATTCAAAGGCTCATCTGTGATCAAGTGAAAGTTTGTGGGGGGGGTGACACAAGTGCCTCTTACAAAAGAGCTTATCAGTTACTGTGCATCAGCACGGAGCTGTTACCGGGCACACTTGGAAAAAGAAAAAAAGAAGAGAGAGACAGAAGAAAACTCCAAGAAAAGAAAGTATGTCGAAGAGGACCTGAAAGAGCTAAAGCAAAAGAAAAAATCAATTCGAGAAATTTGCATATCTTTGGAGAATGATGCAGATAGAATGGCAGAGCAAGCCGAAAGTTCAGGTGGTAGTAAACTGGCCACATTGATCACAGAATCAAATTCTTTGAGGAGACGAGCTAAAGATAAACATAAAGAACTAATTGAGTTGGATGCAGAAATTGAAAACAAGATTGTAGAATTGACAAAGCTGTCATGAGGGCTTTGAGTTTGAGAACTTAAAAGTTGAAGGTTTACATGTTCCTTTAGTGATTTATTTGGATTATTTGCTGAATGTTACTGTCTGGGCCTAGAAAATCAGTTCCTTTTTTGTTTGATCAGCACTGTGGCTTTATAGGGAAGTCCGAAGCTGTTTCTCTATTATTTGTCATCCCATGTAAGCATGACTGTTTTCATGCTATTCTGTTTGTATACTGTTATATGTATATCTTTGGATTGCCAGTTTGGCATTAATCCCATTGTTGACCATGTTGGAAGTGTGATGTCTTCACAGCACTGAAAGTAGTAGCTGAACAAAGCACTTTTACAGTAAATTGGAAAGTCATGGATCTCCTACAACTGGAACATGCAATAAATTTCTGATCCTGATCTTTCAATGTGCTTACATTTATCTGTGTCTGAAATGATATAGAAAACACTAATCAGGCCCTGAACAACATTTTCTTGGGGGAGAACCCCCAAACCCAGCTCAAGGCTATTTGGCAGCCACATTTACCCATAATTTAGATCAAGTATGACGAATACTTTAACTTTTGTGTATTTGTGGGCTTTTGTAATGTCCTGGGGCTGTCTTCCATGTCTTTTTCAAACTGCTATGAGGGGCCAGAATTTAGAAATTACCTGAAGTACCTTAAAGGCTGATAGTTTATACATAGTCAACCATGTCAGGGTTGTAAGGTCAATCAGCACTTGGTATAAAAGTTTTCGTGTCCCTTTGACCTGTCTTGAGCGTGGCTCTGGTGAGTTGTGCCACGCTAATGCTTCGCCACATCATTCTGTGTTGTCACACACTGAACATTTTCCGTTTTTTTTGTTGAGGTAAAATCTTAAATTTTCCTATTAGAGGACTTAAAAAGGTCTTAAAAGTTATTAAATTTGCTGTCAAAAAATGTGCAGATACCCTGAGAATGCAATGATGTGGAAGTTTCAAATTTCAATATTTAATTCAGAATACAACATAAATGACATATCAAATGTTTAAACTGAGAAAATGTATAATTTAAAGGGAAAAATAAGTTGATTTTAAATTTCATGGCATCAACACATCTCAAAAAAGTTGGGACAAGGCCATGTTTACCACTGTGTGGCATCCCCTCTTCTTTTTATAACAGTCTGCAAATGTCTGGGGACTGAGGAGACAAGTTGCTCAAGTTTAGGAATAGGAATGTTGTCCCATTCTTGTCTAATACAGGCTTCTAGTTGCTCAACTGTCTTAGGTCTTCTTTGTCACATCTTCTTCTTTATGATGCGCCAAATGTTTTCTATGGGTGAAAGATCTGGACTGCAGGCTGGCCATTTCAGTACCCGGATCCTTCTTCTACGCAGCCATGATGTTGTAATTGATGCAGTACGTGGTCTGGCATTGTCATGCTGGAAAATGCAAGGTCTTCCCATGAAAGAGACGACGTCTGGATGGGAGCATATCTTGTTCTAGATCTTGGATATATCTTTTAGCATTGATGATGCCTTTCCAGATGTGTAAGCTGCCCATGCCACACGCACTCGTGCAACCCCATACCATCAGAGATGCAGGCTTCTGAACTGAGCGCTGATAACAACTTGGGTTGTGCTTGTCCTCTTTAGTCCGGATGACATGGCGTCCCAGTTTTCCAAAAAGAACTTCAAAATTTTTGATTCATCTGACCACAGAACAGTTTTCCACTTTGCCACAGTCCATTTTAAATGAGCCTTGGCCCAGAGAAAACGCATGCGCTTCTGGATCATGTTTAGATATGGCTTCTTTTTTGACCTTAAGAGTTTTAGCTGGCAATGGTGAATGGCACGGTGGATTGTGTTCACCGACATAGTTTTCTGGAAGTATTCCTGTACGTGATGCAGTGCCGTCTAAGGGCCGAAGATCACGGGCATCCAGTATGGTTTTTCCGGCCTTGACCCTTACGCACAGAGATTGTTCCAGATTCTCTAAATCTTTGGATGATATTATGCACTGAAGTTGATGATATGACAATTTTTCTTTGAGGAACTCCTTTCTGATATTGCTCCACTATTTTTCGCCGCAGCATTGGGGGAATTGGTGATCCTCTGCCCATCTTGACTTCTGAGAGACACTGCCACTCTGAGAGGCTCTTTTTATACCCAATCATGTTGCCAATTGACCTAATAAGTTGCAAATTGGTCCTCCCAATTTCAGCATTTGATATGTTATCTATATTCTACTGTGAATAAAATATAAGTTTATGAGATTTTTATAAATTATTCCATTCCTATTTTACTCACAATTTGTACAGTGTCCCAACTTTTTTGGAATGGGGTTTGTAATTTTTACAGTGTCCCAACTTTTTTGGAATCGGGTTTGTAACTCTTTGCATTACAAATTAAAATATCAGCATAGCAACTTGAATTAAAAAAAAATGACATTGATTTCACAGAACCGGGCTAATATGGTCATACTACCTGGTTCTAGTAAGCACTATAGCTGCTGCATTTTGGACTAGCTGGAGTTGTTTATTAAGCGTGCAGAACAACCACCCAATAAATCATTACAATAATCTAAACTTGAGGTCATAAACGCATGGATTAACATTTCTGCATTTGACAAGTAGATCGTAATTTAGATATATGTTTGAGATTGAAAAATGCTACAATAATCTAAACTTGAGGTCATATTTCTATGGAAAGATTGCTATCAAATAGCACACCTAGGCTCCTAACTGATGACGAAGAATTGACAGAGAAGCCATTAAGTCTTAGACAGCGTTCTAGGTTATTACATGCAGAGCTTTAGGTCCTATAATTAACATCTCTGCAGTTTTTTTGTGTTTTTTATATCGACTATGCATTCCGTTAATTTTTCAAATTGGTATGTTTTGCCGGGCCGCGAAGAAATATAGAGCATCAGCATAACAGTGAAAGCTAACACCGTGTTTCCTGATGATATCTCCCAAGGGTAACGTGTAAAGTGTGACGAGTAACGGCCCTAGTACTGAGCCTTGAGGTACTCCATACTGCACTTGTGATTGATATGATACCTCTTATGATTTAAACCATGTTAATGCACTTCCATTAATGGCAACGAACGCAACACTAAGATCCAATAGCACTAATAGAGAGATACAACCACGATCAGATGATAAGAGCAGGTCGTTTGTAACTCTAAGGAGAGGAGTTTCAGTATTATGATACGGTCTAAATCCTGACTGGAAATCCTCACAGATACCATTTTTTTTCTAAGAAGGATTATAATTGTGAGGATACTACATTTTCTAGTATACTGGACAGAAAAGGGAGATTCAAGATCGGTCTGTAATTAACTAGTTCTTTTGGGGTCAAGTTGTGTTTTTTGATGAGAGGCTTAATAACAGCCAGTTTTAAGGTTTTGGGGACATATCCTAATGACAATGATGATTTAATAATAGTCAGAAGAGGATCTATGACTTCTGGAAGCACCTCTTTTAGGAGCTTAGATGGAATAGGGTCTAACATACATGTTGTTGGTTTAGATGATCTAACAAGTTTATACAATTCCTATAGTAGAGAATGAGTGGAACTGTTCCTCAGGGGATCTATAGTGCACTGTCTGATGCGATACTGTAGCTGACGGCTCCATGGTTACAATTTTATTTCTAATAGTATCGATCTTAGAAGTAAAGTAGTTTATAAAGTCATTACTGCTGTGATGTTGGGAAATGTCAACACTTGTTGATGCTTTATTTTCGTAAATTTAGCCACTGTATTGAATAAATACCTGGGGTTATGTTTGTTTTCTTCTAAAAGAGATGAAAATAATCAGATCTAGCTAGTTTTAATGCTTTTCTGTAGGATAGGTTACTTTCCTTCCAAGCAATACGAAATACCTCTAGTTTTTTTTTTTCTTCCAACTGCGCTTCATTTTCCCGGCTGCTCTCTTTAAGGTGAGAGCGTACTCATTATACCACAGTGTCAGACTGTTTTCCTTAATCTTTCTTAAACGTAAAGAAGCAACTATTTAAAATGCTAGAAAAGAGAGAGTCCATAGTTTCTGTTACATCATCAAGTTGTTCTGAGGTTTTGGATATGCTAAGGAATTGGGATACATCAGGAAGATTACTTACATAGCAGTCTTTTGTGGTAGAAGTGATGGTTCTACCATACTTGTAACAAGAAGTGGAATTTACAGTTTTAGCTATGTGAAGTTTACCAAAAACTAAATAATGATCTGAGATATCATGGTTTGGCTGCATAATTTCAACACCATCAACATCAATTCCATGTGACAGTATTAAATCTAGAGTATGGTTTCGACAATGAGTAGGTCCTGAGACGTGTTGTCTAACCCCAATAGAGTTCAGAATGTCTATAAATGCTGATCCTAATGCATCTTTTTCATTATCAACATGGATATTAAAATCGCCAACAATTAAAATCTTATCTGCAGCCAGGACTAACTCGGATATAAAAATCAGCAAACTCTTTAATAAAGTCTGTATGGTGCCCTGGTGGCCTGTATGCAGTAGCCAGTACAAACACCACAGAGGATTTATCATTAACACTTGCTTCTCTGGATAATGTTATATTAAGCACCATTACTTCAAACGTGTTATACTTGAAGCCTGCCCTTTGAGAAATCCTGAAAACATTGTTATAAATTGAAGCAACACCTCCCCCTTTACCTTTTGGATGCAGCTCATGTTTATAACAGTAATCTTGGGGGGTAGACTCATTTAAAAAATGTAATCATCAGGTTTTAGCCAGGTTTCTGTCAAACAGAGCATATCTAGATTATGATCAGTGATCATATCATTTACAAAAAATGTTTTCGTATAAAGGGACCTGATATTCAATAAGCCAAGCTTTTATCATTTGTTTATCCATATTACATCTGTTTTTTATTTGTTTAACCTCAATTAAATTGTTACTCTTAAATTGGTTTGGACGTTTTTTGTATTTTCTAGCTCGGGGAACAGACACAGTCTCTATAGTGTGATATCTAGGTGAAAGAGTCTCTTAAATTTAACTGATTTCTGTGGCGTGATGCGGCTAGCAGATGGTTAGTTTAGCCAGTCTGTCTGCTTCCTGACCTGGGCCCCAGATAGTCAAGTACAAACTCTAAGACTATGTGCCATATTTCTAGAGAGAAGTGTGGCACCACCCCAGGAGGGATGAAGACCATCTCTTTTCAACATCTCTTTTTAAATTTGCCAAGATGTCAGGCACTCTGGCTCCCGGTAAACATTGGACTATGGTGGCTGGTGTCTCTATTTTCACGTTTGGCTCCCGGTAAACATTGGACTATGGTGGCTTTTCATCACGTTTTTCAGCGGGTGATTCATTGAGGGGGGAGAACCTGTTTAATTTTTTGATCAGAACAGAAGAGCGGTGTTTTGACCCGTGACTATGCCGCCTCACAGTCATCCAGTTGCCCTGCTGCAGAGGCGCTGTTACTGGAACCGAACAATGTACAGGACTCCCTGAGCTAGTCGCATCCAAAAGCCGTATCTACAGCACTCATATTCTTACTGTCCTCAATTAAAGTTTGGATGCGTGTCTCTAATTCTGAAATCTTCTCTGTCAGCCTAGCTATTTCCCTGCATTTATCACATGTGAATCCCTCGTCGCTGACAGAGAGAGATAAACTATACATGTGGCAAGTGGTGCAAATAACAATAGCAGGAGAAGCCATTACTCACCGTGCTTGATGAAAGATTCTTACCACAGTTGTTTGGTGAACTTGTGAAAAAACCGTAACGAGAGAGAGGAGAACAGAAAAAAGAAAAGAAAACAGCGATAGACACGAATGGAAATGCTAATGACAAGCTAATGAATGCTAACGTGCTGCACTCGCGGATTTAGAATAAAATTAATCAAATTAATCAGATTAGATTGATAGATAATATCAGCAATATGGTGGGAATTAAGAAATATTTTATCACTTTAAAACAACAGAGAGTGATAGTAAGATAGAGATTCTACAGAAAAAGCAGACGAATTGGGATATCGCTTCGACAGACCAATCTACTTCGAGTGTAAACTAACGAGCCAGTGCATATTAGCATGCAATTATTGCATCCAGCTGCCGCTGATCACAGTGTGAGTATAATAAGAGAGCAGATGCAATGCATACCAGCTTTTCGCTTCTGAGCCGAGCATTAGTATCGTTCTGCTCAACTGTGTCTACTGTGAACTACGAGTTCAGCATGCTCTCGGAAGCTTTGTGTGTTGGTGAGACGGCACTTCAGCGGTGGTCGTTCCCGAGTTGAGTGGGTTGCGCACTTCAGGCTGCACTACCCCCTGTCGTGTTGCAAGCATCTAATTCCCCTGTGTGCCTCAGCACTAAAAGAGCATTTCCTAAAGAGCAAATTTCTCTAAAAAAGCTTCACGGGTGCGTCTTTGAAAATACGACGGATCGTCCTTATAAGAATGCCGTTTCACACGTGCTTTTCGGGTGTGTGCGGTCGTTACCTGGCAACGGGTGATGGTCACGATCACTGCCTCATGTGTTTGGCATCAAGCACACTGAGGTGGCCTTCGGGATGAGTAATGTTCCCACTGCGGGAAGATGACCATCTCGGAGCTGCACTCCGGAGAGAGAGCGACAGTTCGCAAGCGAGGACCTAGTGTGTCCAGGTCAGATAGAGAGAGCGACCGTGCTGAGAGAGAGACCGAAAATGCGCGCTAAGTCATAGCCGTCCCATAGAAGGGGAAAGGGTAGCGGGGCTTGGTGCAGGTGACAGTTCACCTCTGGGTCTCTCCCAAATGGAACGGAGTCACACCTCGACTTTCTTCCAAATAATGCACATTTCATTCATAATATTATAAATACACTTTTGTTTTTCTGAATTGTGTGAAATGGCTAATAAAATAGGTAAATACAAAACGATTATGTGGTCACCAAGTGGTTTAGTCTTGACTTCTGGTGGTGAGTGACAGTGTTGGGGTGGGGGAAATCTGTTGATTGTCCAGTGCCAATTAAACACAGAGATGGACAGGAAAAGGTCAAAGCTATCAGGTGCCCAATTTAGAAAAAAAAAAAATAAATAAAAAAAGAAGAGGAGGAGGAGAAACGAGCAAAAGATAATGGGTATGCAAACTATGTTCTGTCTGTATGATTATTACGGTATTCATGTCATGAATGAAGGGCTAATGTTAATTGGTGGGTATTACTCTTAAGTTTGTTAGCCTTTTTGCTACGATGCTTGCTATGTTTATACAACAATAATTTGGATTTAACTCAACAAACAGAGATCTAATTTCACCATAATATTGTGCTTTGCAACAAAACTGTTACAAGTTATTATTTATTTCCATTAGTTTGGTTAACGTTAGGCCCTGTAATTAGCCAACAGAATTTTCAAATTTGTGTAATTATAATTTAAAATCGGACTACTTTTCAAATTGTAATTCATAAACCAACATCTCAGACCTTATGTTAAAGCGTTATGGGGTTTCAAATCAAAAAATGACTTTGTTACAGAACAGCCCATTGATTTCATACATGTCCACTGTAGAGGACATCAGGACTTAAATCATGTTTATCACGCATTTTGGGAGACACAACAAGTGAATATGGAAAATAAACTATACATCAATATTCCTATGGAAATATTAGATATTAATATTTAAATGTTGCCAATTATTACTCCAATTATTACACTTCTTTTTTTTTTCATTAAATGTTGCTCCAAGAACACATTAATATGCAAATTAGATACAGTGTATAGATACATTGCATTGAATGGGAATATTATTTATGGCCCATTTTACCCACATATTGCATAAAGTAAAAATGCCATTATATCTTCCATAACATAGTTGGGAAATCATCTTTATACAAATTTTGGTAAAAAAAAAAAAAATCCTGAAACCCAAAAAATTTATTGCTGATTGAAAAAAATCTTGTTTTTGCCTATACATATAATTTCATATCATTTTATTTTTTAATCCTCTGGAGTCTAAGGGTATTTTTGGGGCCTGGAGAAGTTTTGTCATGCCCTGAAAATTTGTGCTTTTTCAGTTTCTTATAAATATCTAAATGGCTAAAGTCTAATCTCACTGTAATCAGCACTAAAAACTGGGCTATAATAATATGTGAGCAGCATGTATGTACATGATTTTGTTTTTGAGAAAAAAAATGTTATGCGTGGGTAGTGAAAAACTAAAAATGTTAAATCACTTGAATAAGGCAATAAAACACATACAAGTCATATGCGAGTAGGCGTCAACTATCATGAATATCATTGTGATTCACAGCCGAGAAGACAAAGACCCACATAATGAGCTGCATAATGAGCCATTCAGTCAGCTGTGTGACTGAGGGATGAGTTACAAGAAAGAATGTGAGGACAAAATAAATGTATATAATTTTATGTTTGTAGTTTATTTAGAATATATTTAATTATCCCACAAAATAACTTGAGATTCACTTGTGAGTGCAGTTAAAACAGTTTATTAGGAACAATCAAAGCTGACTTTCAAACTGAATTTTTTGCATCATTACTCCAGTCACACAATCCTTCAGAAATCCTTTTAACAATTTTATTTTCTACAAAAAAAACATTTATTGTTATTATTATCATTATTAGTATTATTATTATTATTATTAATGTTGAAAAGAGCTGAGAATATTTTTTTTCAGGTTTTTTAGGGGGGATAAATTGAAAGAACAGCATTGTTTGTTACACTTGTTACAGTTACATTTATATTATTTACATCAAGCTTTTTAATGGTATAGTAGTGTATATTGTTATTGAAACTTCATAATATTTCACTTGATTATACATTTAGTCAGGAATTATAGTTTGGAAAAAGTCTTTGGAAAAAGTCTAACTAGTAAAATGTTTACACGTTATGTGAAAAACTAGTACAAGTCTATATAAATAACTATAAAAGAGACTTACTCATGTTTATGATCTCTGCCCAGCCAACATTTGTATGTGGAGCCCATATGGGTATGAAATGGGCTGAAAAATGGGCCCCATGTAGGATTGTCCGCGGGTTACATAATGGCCCCATGTTAAATTGCCCAGATGAATTTCATGTAGGATTGTACTTGGTACTATGTGGGACCAAGTGGGCAACATGCACAAAAAACCCATATTGGTCCCAGCTTTAACCCAGTCACATTTGTATGTGGGGCCTTTGTGGTTTTGAAATGGGCTGTGAAAATGGGCTCTGTATGGGATTGTTCCGCGGGGTTACATAATGGCCCCATGTTTATTGCCCAGGTGGGATTTCATGTAGGATTGCACTTTGTACTAGACGGGACCCAGTGGGCAACATGCACAACACCCAGCTCGGTCCCAGCTGTCAATATTTGTATGTGGGGCCCATGTGGGGTTGAAATGGGCTGAAAAATGGGCTCTGTATGGGATTGTCTGCGGGTTCAATAATGGCCCCATGGCAACTGCCCCACATGGATTCATATAGAATGGCACTTATAAACAGGTGGGCCCCCACTACTGGCAACATGCATAAAGACCCATCGTTGGTCCCAGCTTTAGTTTTTTTTTTTGTGGGTACTACAAGGTTACTACATGGGCTGAAATATGGACTGTAAAGTGGGTTGGTCCACGGGTTCCATGTTGGCCCCATCAACTTACTCATTTAGGTTTTATGCAGGATTTCACAAGTCAAGTCAACCTTTATTTATATAGCGCTTTACAAACAAAAAAAGATTGCCGTCAAAGCAGAACTGACCCCCACACCCCCCCCACATTAATTACACCCGCGAGAAAACAGGCTGTGTCAATAATGCAAAATGACAGTTAAAAGGCCGTTCATCATTGAATTCAGTGATGTCATCATGCAGCTCAGTTCAGTTTAAATACGTATCTTGTGCAAATAATTTGCAATCAAGTCCAACGATATCACTGTAAATGAAGTGTCCCCAACTAAGCCAGAGCCAAGGAGAGGAACAGGAACAAGGCAGGACACCCGTCCCCCCGGCAAGGAACCAAAACTCCATCTAGGTGACAGAATGGAGAGGGAAAAAAACTTTGGGAGAAACCAGGCTCAGTCTGAACAGTTGGGCCCCACAAGGCTGAAGGTGGGGCCCAACTAGCAATCAATATGCATGTGGCCCAACTAGGGATCATCTGGGTTCCATCTAAATGAGGGAAGCAAAACACCCACACAAACAAGGTTTTAAAGCAAGTAGTATGAGAACACAGTGAGGCTTAAATATGTTCAAAAACCAGCCAGCTTTATTTAACTAAACCATCATGTCATGTTTATGTCACAATGGCACAAAACTATTTTAGAACCCACAGCCATGAGTGTTTGGGAAAGCTGTCAACCCACCCAAATTTGAGAACACGATTGTCAGACGAAAAAAAAAAAAAAATACAAGAGAACTAACAACAGCTAGATTGCAGCAACTTATAACCTTATAAAACCTTTTCAGTTAAAATTGTCCTTCAATATTTTTGCACTGCCTGCTCCACAGCCTGATGGCTGCCAGCTCCAGGATACATAAGCCTCCATTGCAATACTCATTAAATGCTGCTGCACTCTGACTTTGATTCTCCTCCTCCCGTCCGTGTTGAATTGACATTAAGGTAATCCATTTCATACCAAACACACTAGAGGACCAGGGCAGAAAGCGATATATACTGTATGGCTGCGTCCTCCAGAGGGGTCGCATTTTGAAGGCTGATTATTTCATCAAGGATGCTTATTTAAGAAAAGCAAACTTAATAAAAATGGATGTTATATTAAATTTTTAGTGAGGTGGTGGTCAAATATTGTATTTTCTTAATTTTGTAATCTAAGGGTTTTACTTTTCTTAAATGAGATCATCTTCCAATTGACGTATGCAGCCTTAAATTAAGACCTCACCGAGGACGCAACTAGTTGAAACAGTTAAGTCGAGTCATCATATACCTATTATATTTAGTTTTGAGATCCAAAATATGCATAATGGAAAGAGTGGGGGGAGTTTATAGTTCAAATTCAGTCAGCATTGTGATATTTATATGCATAGGAGTTAGGGCTGTGCGATTTAATCAGAATGATTTCCAATTTCAATTTGGATTCCAACGATTATGAAAAACAAGATAATCGACGCAAAAACGATTAATTGTTGCCGCTGCTGCATTCTGTCCCATCGCACCTTTCTTTCATTCACAGCGGTGCATTTCGGGTTCCTCCCTAAAAATCCCCAAACCAAATCAGCCAAATAAGTGAATTGGTTGTTGTCACAGATCCCTGTACGTCCCCTTGTGATTGGTATGACTTCTTGACCTGTCCCTCGTCAGCCCCTTGTTAAAAACCAGGTCTATTTTTTAAACCTCTGGCTTTTAGTTTGTTGTTCGTCGGTGATCATTGTTGCTGTTTGTGTATTCCGTCGTTGTTCCCCTGCCTCCGCTTTGTTACTGTTATCCCCTGTTTTTTTTGGATTATCTGCGTTTATGTTTGTCTATTAAAACATTGTGTTGGCGTAGGGATTCCTCTCACTCCTATCCGCTTCGTCCTTGCCTATACGTTACAGAGCAAAAACCGACCATAAAAAAGAAATCCAAAGGCAACACAGTTTTAATAGACAAACATAACATGCCAGATAATCCAAAAAACAGGGGTAACAGCTACAAAGCGGAGGGCACGGGGGAACAATGACAGGAATACACAAAGCAAGCAACAACAATGAAGCACAGATGTTTAAATAGCCTTGTTAACGAGGGGCTGACGAGGGACAGGTGTTGGTGATTGATTTTCCATGGGAACATAATAAGGGTAACTTATGGTAACAACAAGGCAATAAGGCAAAACTGAAGTGAACACACAGACAATGGTGAAATAAGAATATACTTCAACATAAAAGTTCTATCCAAACAACAAGACAGTACAGGGTACCGTGACAGTTGTAGAAATGCCGTCTATGTTGCTAAACTGCAGAATGTGCTTGATACTAAACAGTGTTTTTAAAACGTATTAAGGGCCAGAAAGAGATACTGTTCCTAGGCAGCCTCCTGTGCGCTGTTCGTCCGAGATGAACCGTATACAGCAGAGTTATTTTTACATTTTGATTACTTTATTTATTATTTTTCTGTTTTGTAGGCGATTGTTTTCGTATATCATACCACTGTTGGTACATCTTCCTGAAAAACCTAAAGCACATAATTATTTAGGGCTTACCCCCCCCCCCTTTCACACTTGGCCATCTTTTTTGGGGGACAAGTAAAAGTTGACAGGTGGCGTGTTTTTAGTAAAAAAAAAAAGATAAAAAAAGCTTGGCAGCCAGTGGTGATTCCAATAAGCAGAACAGGGTGTCTTTGTCGCTAAACAACAGCTGCTGACCGTAGCCTATGCCCGCCAAGTTCCGGTAAAAAGGAGGTTTATCATTTTGTTTATCAGCTGGTATCAGGGGCTGGTTCGTATTGATAACTTTTGCTGAGAAACGTTAAGGTTAGCTCTAACGTTATCACGATTAGTTTTTGTTAACGACAAGTAAGTCAGAAGATACACTTAATCTTACAACTAACTAGGATCCGTCCAATCTGTTCCCCACAACACAGCGTCTTTATGGTGTATTTATCTTAGAGTTTTGTGCTCATGTAATATAACTCCTTGTGCTATGACACTAGTACAATAAGGTCCAATCTACCAGCACCTCAAACCATTTTTCTTGTTGTTTAGGGAAAACGACAGGTCTTCGCTAAGAAATGCTTGAGTCGGCAGGAAAACGACGTTGGGCGGTGGCGTTTGAAACAAGGTTTACTTAAATAGAATATTATCATGTGAAAAAAAAAGACACTGACAGCGTCAAAAAAGGACGCCAAGTGTGCAACAACACCTAAATTTGAATTTTTGTTGGTTGTTGGTTTCTTTGGTCTTATTTGTCTTGGTGACTGTTTACTTTTTTTTTTTGTAATTGTGAAATTTTCTAACATTAAAATTACTCATAATCATGAAATAAGACTATAATTCATCCACCTATAATCGTGCTAAATAATCATGATTTAAATATGCCCACAAATAATCGTGATTATGATTTTTCCATAAATCAAGAAATTCTTAATCAAGCCCTAGTAGGAGTTAAACCTACATTAAAACAACAGCACTTTTTTTGAATTATAGGGATTGTGTATAAAGTCATTTAAGCTAAACTATTGGGACATCTGACTACCACGGTTTTTGATAGCTAGGTGAGTTGTTTTGATAGCTTATGTGAGTACTGTTACAGTATTTGCTTAATTAATGCCCTCTTAATGTATGTCTCCTGTGTTGCAGTTTGTGAAGACTGAATTAACTAGTTAAAAAGCATACGCCAACATCAAATAGTGGGGGGAACATTTAGCAATTCTAAAGTTGAGAGAAGATGACAAATCAAATGAGGCATTGTAAAAACACTGTCCATACCTGCTATTAACAATTTCTACTAAATACAAAGTTAATCCTTAGTGAAACTATATTTGCATATTAGCAAAATAAAATAATTCAAATTCCTTACATGGTATAGAGAACAACACCTGCCAGCTAGTTCAGTATCTGACCAAAATTAAAATAAATCAAACTATGATGAGCTCGTAGTAGAAAAGGCTGTTATTGCTAATATTGATTATAGGTTATGTTTGCCACCTTCAATGTCACAAAATAAATAAGGTCACCCATCTCTTGCCGGTCAAAAAGAAAAAAATCATAAATAGAATAGAAAGCTAACTGATTGACTGCAACACATGACAACTTGACAGCTCAACAATAAAACATAAGAACATTGTGAAGTGTACTTGATAGTATCATTTGATTTTCTATAGACCTCTATCAGGAATATGTCTGTGTGTCTAAAACTCATTCTAGTTGGAACTTTTTATCCACTTTTTTAAAACAGTTCTGGATGGTGTTAATTTTTGATCTTACAAAAAATACTTATTTAATTAAAATCAGGACTAAATATAATATTAAGTGGTTCCTACTTTTAAACTAATAAAGTTCACTCTTTTTTAAAACGTTTGAATGCAAGCTATATGTATATTACAGGATTAGCGTATGATCATAAATTATTAAACCATTATTTATAATATTAATAACATTCTCCATCATAAACATTTAAAATCTTGATACCAACTGATCTAAAAATATAATTGAATAATGACAATTAATAATCTGTCTAATAATGTCTAAAAGTAACAGGGTTAGGGCCTCTGTAACGTTTATGAAAATTATTATTTAATACGTAATAATATTTATCCACCGTGGACTGGGATTTTGACAAACCTGGGGAGTTCGCCTTACAGACGCATTGAACAACCTCTATATTTGGTATTGGCTTCCTCTTCTTTTTAGAACTACCTTTATTCGGGACATGAGCTTCCAAGTGTTTAAAACAAAAGCGCGGGTTACGGCGCATCGAGCTCCTCCAACTCTGTCACTCTTGGAAAACAAAGACACTGAAATGTGTAAATGGGCTTCTCTAATACTTATTCTGAAATTATTTATATTTATTTGCTATTCTCCACAACAGCTACAGATGCATGGGACTTAATCTTCAAAACATTTAGAAAAATGATAAAAAAAAAATATTCTGCTGTATAACACACCGGTTGTGTGTTTTAAACTTTGAACTATTGTGACCCGAGCCTGACTGTTTCTATGCCCATTAGATGACTGTCAATGTATTTTTATTTTATTTTACATGTCACGAATTCCATGTCGAATGGTATAATTTAATTTTAGCAAATTGACCACTTCCCCCCCCCTCTTATCCAGAAGGACCTATTAACTTCTCTATGAAATGTGTGTTATATTCTGGTATGGAATTATACAGTTTATTTATAAAACACATTTACAACAAACATCATATTCATCAAAGATGTACTCCACCGCAGGTAACCCTGCAGCTCAACCTATCTAGACTGCCAACAGATCGCAAAATGGCGGAGCAATTGGCTATTGATGGTCCGATCATGTGAACGGGATTCGTTCATTGGGCGTCTGACACGTGCAAAAGAAAGACTCGGGAAGTCAAAAGTAACAATTTATGTTTCTCATAATTAATCTTTGGGCTTCAATTGTAAATGAATTTCCTAATTCAGAATATTATTAAGATTGCGTCGGTGGATGTGTTTTGGGGAATTTGGGTGTTCAACACATATAACATTTAACGCGACTCAAATGAACGAATTGACTTGAATAAAAGATTTGTTTATTTTGATTTAATGAGATCGAACAAGAATGTCAGTAAAATGATCCGAACTCCTGCAGTTTTTTATATTTCATTTTTTTTAAAATAGCTACGGACATTTATAACACTTTATATTATTATAATTTGTGCATAAAATTGCAAAAAAAAATATTTACCGCTGCATTTCTAGCTTTAGTGCACACACACAAAATTGTAAGCAAATCACCACAAAACAAAAAAAGTTTCTGCTGCCTTCTCCTACACAGAGATTGAAATTATATCAATTATTATTTTATTGTTAATAATATGATTATATTTTACCATAGATTTTGATTTTTGAAAGTGGTGTTTTTAAAAATCAAAAGTATCATACAATGCTAAAATAATAACAAACTATCAATAATAATGATTCAAACGGTTACGCCCCACCCGTAATTCTTGAAGGACATGACATTGATTCAACATACATATATTTTGTAAAAAAAAAAAAAAAAAAAAAAAAAAAAAAACCTTTTCACCTGTTTTGTTATAGGCCTATTAAACGTTTACATGGTGTCAACGTTAAAACAACAACTTGACATCATTTCAACCATATTTCAACTTTGAGGGTCAGTTATGTGCCAAACTACTACTGTAAAGAAAAAGTCTGTACGCTGTTGCCTCAAAAGAAAATCTCAACACAAAACACAATAGCTAAATGAATGACACTGACACTTTTTTCTGTACTCTCCTAATGGTGTGCTGCAAATATGATTTCTGAATTTACAGTGGATTTTCCTTCAAACCATGAATTTCCATTCTATCTTTCTTTATATGGGCTATTTCATCATCAGAAAACTGATGTGCCCCTTTCAATAATCAAAACCCTAACCCCAATTTCAAAATCGTCTAGGAATTACCATTGTCACTCACTGACGGACCAGAAAAACTCTGGAGTATCTCCATTGAATATAAGGGGCATATGGCCTGTTGTTAGGGGTTTTGATTTCTTCTACCCATCTCTAATCCATTATTTTGATAGATACTTACCCGTTCTTCATATTGTACAGTGACCATTTTCTGGATATTTGATACCATTTGGTATAGATTTTAAAATAACTATATGGAGATAAGCATTTTGCAGTAAACTCACAAAGTCGAGACCTACTAAAAGTTGACACTTTGAATGATATGAATGTCAATGATAGGGAGGTTGGAACTAATGTCTGCTGAACACCCACACTCCAGGACTGGATTTGAAGAGCCATGGCCTGTACCCCACATATACTATATTGTCAAAAGTATTGGGACACCCCCTCCAAATCATTGAATTTGGGTGTTTCAATCACTTCCATGGCCACAGTGTATAAAATCTAAGCAGCCTATCTAGGCATGCAGACTGCTTCTACAAATATTTGTGAAAGAATAGGTCGCTCTCAGGAGCTCAGTGAATTCAAGCGTGGTACCAGACTTCCACCTTGTGTAATAAGTCCATTGTGAAATTTCCTCAATACTTAATATTCCACGGTCGACTGTTAATGGTTTTTATAACAAAGATTATAAATTATAAATGTACTGTATATACATTGTTTTAATGATTGTACAGATATATTTACAAGTGTATAGTTTATGATGTAAATTTTTACAGATGCACAATTATATTTTATTACATAATTCATTATATTGCACAATAATACTGTGTATGTATTTCCCAATGTCAGAACCATATAGAGATGATGTGGGTACTAACTTGGGCCCATGTATGCAGTCTATATGGTGACGGCGGATTGTGTTTTGCCAATGTCTGACCCATATGGTTTGGTTCAAGCAGGCCCAAACTGTATTACCCCATTCAGTAACCCCATCTAGAGATTACCTTCTTGGTACTACTTTGGGCTCAGGTAGGCAGCCTATATGGGACTGGTTTGTGTTGCTCATGTCTGACCCATATGGTTTAGGTCAAAGTGGGCCCCATAGTTTTTTCCCATTCGTAACCCATTGGCAGATTACCTTGGGGGTTACTACCTTGGGCCCCTGTAGGGCAGCCTATATGAAGACTGTTTGTGTTTGCCCATGTCCTGACCCATAGGTTTATCAAAGTTGGGACCCCATATTTATTTCCCCATTCATAGTCCATATAGAGATTACCTATGTGGGTACACCTTGGGCCCATGTATGCCACCTATATGGAACTGATTGTGTTTGCCCATGTCTGACCCATATGGTTTATCAAAAGTTGGACCCCATATTTATGTCCCCATTCATAGTCCCATATAGAGGATAACCTATGTGGGTACTACCTTGGGCCCATGTAGGCAGCCTATATGGACTGATTGTGTTTGCCCCATGTCTGACCCATATTGGTTTGGACAAAGCGGGACCCATGTGTTTTTCCCACTTCATTACTCATTTAGATATTACTATGTGGGTACTAACCTTGGGCCCATGTATGGCAGCCTATATGGGGACTGATTGTGTTTGCACCATGTATTACCCATATGGTTTGGCAAAGCGGGCCCCACTATGTATTACCCATTCAGATCCCCTGCTAAAGATTACCTATGTGGGTACCACCTTGGGCTCATGTAGGAAGCTATATCTGGGACCTAATTGATGTTTGCCCATGTCTGACCCATATGGTTTATCAAAGTGGGCCCCCATTGTCCTTCCCATTCATACAACCATATAGAGGTTACCTATGTGGGTACTACCTTGGGGCCCATGTAGGCAGCCTATATGGGACTGATTGTGTTTGCCAATGTCTAACCCATTTGATAAACCCAAATGGGCCCCATTTGTTTGCCCCATTCTGGGCCCATGCACTTCATTTCCCATTAGTGACCCAACTAGGACCCACATAGGGAGCCCACCTTTTTTGCCCATGTGGGGGGACCTACTTACTGACCCAAGTGGGCCCCAGATAAGATGTCCCATTTTTTTGGGACCATGCCCACTTGGTATCCCGTGTAGCAGCCCAGGAAATAAACCATGTGGGGCCCACATATACATGTTGGCCGGAGTGCGGAATAAAGCACTTCATTCTTTTTTTTCTGAGGAAATCCAAATCCAAATCCTGAGGTAATCCACATCACATCTTTTTGGGGTGAATTATGTCTTATTCCTCTCAATAGTGAAGCAAACAGTAAAAATAAAAAAACTGAACAGTCTCGCTGCGTTGTCTTCTGTTGTGTGGGCGTATTTCAAGCCGTGCGCTTCAGTGAAAGATTAGAATCGTGAATAGCGCGTCCGGCGCGGGGGCGTGGTCGACATTAGAAGATAATGAAGGGAGACCGTTGAAAAACATTCGGGACATGCGTTGTTTTCATATGGATTACTTTATCACAGAAATTTGTTTTCGGCAGCACTGTTTAGTTTAAAAAGTAGACAGTGTCAAGCTTCTATCAGATATCTCTCCTCACCGCTTAGTGTTGAGTATTCACTGAGTTACAGTTCATTTTAATGACGAGTTTGTTAAAGAAGATCTGCGCAGACAAAGGCTGCAGACAGCACACCTTGTTTGGTTTCTTTATTTATAAGTGCACAAAGTTTTGTGGTTAGTATGTCTGTATACAAAAAAAAGTAGCCCCTTTACAAGATTCGATTGATGTATGCTCTATATATAACGACAAAAACGAAAGTGTAATTTAAGTTCTGTTCGGGGTTATCAGGAGAAAATGACCTCAAACGCGCGTATACGCGTTAATCGACTTCAGAGGGTTGTAAACAATACTGGGTCCCGTAGTGTCACTAGAGAAGACATAGCAAAAAACATGAGTACATATCGATTTTATCAAAAAAAAAATTTTGTAACCATTGGTTCTTATGCTCTGAAAACAATGTGATGACGGATGAAAAAAGAATAAAAGCTACTGGACATTAAAAACTGTGTTTTATAGATTCTCTTAGGTGTGTTTTTCAAAAATCAAATGGGGTCTCGCCCAGGGTGCAAAGTTAGTGTATAACTGCCAATGGTGCGAGCACAGGGGACCTATGTAACTCCCGTATCTCAGCCTATTTGGCCTTCGGCGTCAAAGGGTAAAAAGAGCAAACTCTTGCAAAAAAAATAAAGGGCAAGAGGATATCTTTTCATGGGGATGGAGTTGGATTCGGAGAACAGGACTGCACGCCTCACAGAGGAAAGGGTGTGCGGTCTGGTGCTAGCACTGTTGAATAAGTTCAAGGCAGGACAGTGGTCTACATGAGAAAATTTTCAGAAGGTCCGTGGGGGCATATGAACGACGCCGCTCAAGCCTTGGTACCTATGAGACCGCTTCGAGTCCAGGAGGTGAGCGCGTTGGAGGAAAGCGCAGGGCACTCACCGGACTCAAGTTAAACTGGCGCTGTCGCCGAAACCCTCACGCACGTGGTGCCAGATCTTACATTCTCAGGGGCAGGGGTCCCCCGCTAAAAGAACAGGATAGCCACGCATTCTGTGGGTGTATAAGGGATTGGCCTCCACCACCGGTGGGCCCGGCCACATACAACGGGCATGACAGCTCTCAGGGGTTTGGATGGGACCGCAGGCTGCATTGGGGGGGACATCACCATTGCCTTAGCGTTGTTAGGAAAGGACGGCCTGCTCTGACCAATGGTTGCTGACGAGGCAAGAAGCAAGTACTGGTCTGAATGAAAAAAACACAGCCACCATTTGCGTTCATTGACCGACAAGGTGGCGTGCAAAGGTTTCTGAGGTACTTTGCGCTGTTCACATTCTTGGCACTGCTCAACCGTACAGCCGCAGAGCTGTTATGGAGACAATGCTCCCGGCGAGAATGGCAACTCCATCCCCTGACGGTCCAGCTGATTTGGAGATTTGCTTCTCCAGGACCTCTCAATGCCAGTTGATTCTACTCACTGAATGAGGGGGACAACGCACTGGGCACAAAGTGGCCGGCAGGGCCGATGCAAAATATGCATTTCCCCCAGTGAGTCCTTCCTCGCACAGACACTGTGCAAAGTCCGGGAGGGGAAAAGGAGAAGTCTGACAGTGAAAGTCTTGCTAGTGGAGCCATAGGGCCCACTCGGACCGGTTCCCCAAACTAGTGCTCCTCGCGACACCCCCTCCCGATTCCTATGAGGAAAGATCTGCTGACTCAGAGGGAGGTGGCACCATCTTGGCACCCCGCGTCCAGACCTTTGGAAACGCCATGTCTTGGTCCCATGATGGGGGACCAGGAGGTTCTAGGTGACCTAATCCAAGGAGTGTAGGAAACACCATCACTTCGGCAAAGAGCACCGTATACTAAGACACGATTTACACATTGAAGTGGAAAACATGTTCGTCGATGTGTCCTTTCTCCCCCCACCGAATTGAGGACCCACGAAGATCCCCGATTTGCGGTCGTGCTTTCCTTTCTGGCAGCATTGGTGGCGCTAAGGCTGTGTCCCCACCCTGCACAGTCCAGGTGCCGCTATTGCTGCATACCAATGACCCGTGAAAATGGCGAAGTCTTTAGGTAAAGCATGACCTCGTCATCAGGTTCCTATAGAGGGGCATTCCTAGAGGTGGCGAGATTAAATTCCTTCATGGGCCACCCCTCATAACCCTCTTGACCCTGACTTAGTGCTTAAAAAATCATTACAGCAGAGTCCATTCTCGAGCAGTTGCATTCGTTGAGCTAAAGTTTCTTTCATTGTACCTTCTGCCTCCTGCTGGACTGGCCTCCATCAAGAGGGTAGGGGAACCTGCATGCATTTCAGTCACCGATTCATGCCTAGAGTTCGGGGCCTGGGCTGATCCCAGGTTAGCTCCTGAGGGCCCCAGACAGGGCAACGTGACCAAGGTTCCCACCTACACCCTTCAAAAAAAACCAAGTGGTTGACCATGCAAAGCACTGTCCCTGGAGGAGGAAGCAGGAACCCAGTCCTGGCTTTGCTATGTTCGGTCAGAGCATACGGATACTACGTTAGACCAGACGCAAAAGCTTCAGTGAGGGGAGGGCTTTGACACTGATGAGTGGAACCTAAGTTTTCGAGAGCCCCGGGCTACACCCAATAAGGGCCAGGAGGGCACACAGGGCACTGGAAGTGGCCTCAGCACCCATGGCGCTTTGGTAGCGGATCCCAATTTTTGACCACCAACGTGATTTTGCGAGATTAGCGTTGACCCGACTGCAAGGAATGTCTCGGTACATGGTAACCCTCGTTCCCTTAAGGAAGGTGACCGGGGAGACGTCACATCCCCATCGCCACGGTTGTTGTACCACCGTGAGCCGCCAGGGGTCACCGGCTCGGCTACTCAAGCAAAAACCTGGTTTGCATTTGCCACCTGCTGCCTTATTATTACTAACGCTGTGATCATTGGCAGATGGATGCAATAAATTGCATGGCAATGGTGCATTGGATTGTTTTAGTTTTACCACTCAAAGTAGGATTGCGTCTTCTTTCACTTGGTTGCGCCAGTGAAATGCGCCAGTTTCCGCTGCTGGATTGTGAGTAACATATGTCCCCACTTGCTCCTTCATTTTAGAGAGAGGGAGATAGATTATTCTTTGTCGCTGTTGAGCTATGCTTTTTTTTACACATGCTACATTACGTTGGCCGGAAAGAGCGTGTGGTGTCATTGCTTCTGCAGTGTAAGCTAGTGGGGTAAGGCTCAGGAACAAAGGGGTGTACAGCTGTAACATTATTGTGATGGTCACTGATACTATTATTAATTTACAGGAAAAAAAAGAACACACTTGCCACATAGAACATTATTTTTTTTACACACGAGCAGATATTGATGAACAGAAAGCTTAGTTACATTCTTTGAAACACACAACCATGCTTTGTATGAAGGCCTATACAATATCCACTCACCTAAGGGATTATTAGGAACACCTGTTTCAAAATTTCTGATACCTGCAAGTATCTAATCACACCAAAATCACATGGCAGTGCTTTAATGCATTTAGGGGTTGTGGTCCTGGTCAAGACAATCTCCTGAACTCCAAATTGAATGTCAGAATGGGAAAGACGAAAGGTGATTTAAGCAATTTTGAGCGGGGCAGGTTGTTGGTGCAAGACGGGGCGGGTTGGAGTATTTCACAATCTGCTCAGTTACTGGGATTTCATGCACAATCCATGTTCTAGGTTGTTTAACAAGCTGGAATCGTTTGTGTGATAAAGGGAAAAACATCCAGTACGTGGCAGTCACTGTGGGCGAAAATGCTTGTTGATGCTAGAGGTCAGAGGAGAAATGGGCCGACTGATTCCAAGCTGATAGAAGAGCAACTTTGACTGCTAAAATAATCCACTCGTTACAAACCGAGGTATGCAGACCAAGCATTTGTGATAGCCACACACACGCATCAACCTTGAGGCGGAATGCCGCTACAAACAGCAGAAGGACTCACACCGGGCGACCACTAATCTCCACTACCAACTATGGAAGCAGAGGCTTACAAATTTGCACAAGCTCACCAAAATTGGACAGGTGAAGACTGGAAAAATGGTTCTGGCCTGGGTCTGATGAGTTCTCGATTTCTGTTGAGACATTTCAGATGGTAGAGTCAGAAATTTGGCGGAGTAAACAGACTGAGAACATGGAAGTCCTTCATGCCTTGTTACCACTGTGAAGGCGGGGTGGTGTGTGTGTAATGTTGTGGGGGAGTTTTTCTTGGCACACACTTAGGCGCCTTAGTGCCAATTGGGCAGTGTTTAAATGCCACGGCCCTACCTCGAGCAGTGTTTCTGACCATGGTCCATCCCTTTAAAGACCACCATGTACCCATCTCTGATGGCTAAGTGCCTAGCAGGAGAATGCACCATGTCACAAAGCTCAACTGAAAGATGCTATCCTATCAATATGGGCCCAAACATGTAATAAAGAAGGCTTCCGCAGCACTTGTTGAATCAATGCCACGTAGAATTAAGGCATTCTGAAGGCACAAAGGGGGGCAAACACCGTAATATATGGTTGTTACTAATAAATCTTTAGCGTGAGTGTCTATATAATTAAGGTCCAAACAAACAATTCACCTTTGATCTCTCCATTAGAAACAGTGATTATGTGTATCATCTTGTGTTTGGAGGGCAGGGGCACAATGGTACTGGTTGAAGACATTGCAGCATGTGCTCTAAGGAGAGAGCATACAGATAGGTTTGCTGAGAGTGACGAATGGCTGTTCAGTCGCTTTAGGTTGCCCAGAGAAGTCCTTATTGATTTATGTAACTCACTGGAACCACACCTAAGCCACGGCACACAACCGCTCTAACCCTTATACGACCTTATCGCCAAGTTCGGTGTACGATCGGATTACTTACTTGAGAACAATTGGGGACCGAGCCGGAATTTCCCCAACACTCTAGAGCTGTGCAAAAGTTCAATTTCATTACGACGTGGCACACCAGATGGTAGTTCCTGGGGGTTTCTTGTGAGATCAGTGGTGTGCTACCTAGATACAGCGTGCAATAGAATTTGTACCCATGTACGTATGCAAAGCACCATTCCACCAAATGGCAATAAAACTATGTGAACACAAAACAAAAAAATGACCACTCCATCAACGTTCACATAGGTCTGTTGATGCCAGCTGTAACAGTACGAAATGTTGTTGCACGCTTGCCTGGTAGGAACTCCGATTCCTTTATTTTACTAAAAACGTTAGTTGAGACAGCGCTTGCAAGCTGCCGAGTAGAGAGTGTGCCCAGAATATTTTTAGTTCATTTAAATAAAGGTTCCTTATATGATGCTTGTTGTTCCGGTGACATTGGTTATGGTCTCAAAACATGGCTCAGGACACCTCTAGCCAACCAACGACCCCTCAAGAAGTGCGCTACAACCGGAAACATGCCAGTGCGCGCTCAGTGTGATAGAAAGTCAAAAGAGGGGTTACTTCAAATCTACGTTGGATGTGCGTGGATGCAGGATGGTGGAATGCGTTATCCAGGCCAGAGAAAATCTGTCAGATTGTTTTCGGCAATGTTGTGTTACTGCAACAAACATCGCAATGGCACGGGGTGTACTGCTCCTTATGGACCACACGCACAGCTGGAACCTGTGGGTGACGAGATGCACGCGCCAGCCCAAGCAGCGCTTGAAGCACGCCTTTAGGTTGATACAAACGTTGATAATGCGTATAGTAATCTCATTCTATTTTATACACTAGCTTTTGTAGTTGTGCTTGCCGTGGCATTCTATAATTAAGCAAATGGAATTTGTAAAAGTGCTTTTAACGATTGCAAAAAAGTTTTAGGAATATTAGGGATAGCAAAACGCATCAGAAAAATCGAATTTTGCTACAATATTGTTTCACTTATGCCACTTCTGTGACAGCAAAGCAATGGCTATCAATTTCTTCAGGCACTAATTTTATTTCCAAAGGCCAGCTGCCACGTCCCTTAACGGCACGGATGAGGGGCAGTCTCGGACTAGCGAGCACCTCGTCTGGGTCAGGACTCGTGCACTTGTGCACCTCTGTGAAGGGGTATAACGAACACCGGTGATTGGGACGTAGACGGCTGGGACTTTCAGCGTTCACTTGCATCTGCTGTCTGGATGGTCTGTAAAAGCCGGAAAGTTTGCGTTATGATTACGTTGATTACATTCCTTAAAATAAAGATTTGATTCAAACAAATTACCGTGTTGTAATTGCCTCCTGTATTAGGGATCACTTTCACCACCACTCCTTTCTATATGGCCACTCCAGCGTGACCTGTCCTATAATTGCAGCCATTCTTCATCGAAGGCAGACTGAGTCAGGTGGCCCCTGCCTTCCACCCGTGTCTTGTTGTTCCTCTGTTGAACTGAAAAAATTCTCTTTTGCCCTCGAAACGTCATGTCAAAATCACACTTTTTTTTTATTTCGGCAACAGTCCGAATTTTCTGGTGGAAACCACATAATGGCTTGTTACCATATCCCCATGCTTCTTTTTTAACCTGTGCCCATTACGCCAGGAGGATACACTTTTAAAAACAACATTTTTTCCTGGCTTACACATCCGACACGCAAAAACCTCAGGTTCATTATCGTTGAAGTTCTTTTTCTTTGTCTTTTGTGTTCGGTGCCATAATTGTCTTTCTCTGGAAAAAAGTGCGCTTTGTGGAAAAGCCCTTCTATGTGGAGCTGGTTGGGCGGGTATTATGCTAATTACTAACCTCATGCACGCGGGTGTTCATTTTAGAAGACTACCAAATTCAACTAAAACAGAAAGAATCGGAGGTTTAAGACACCAAGCTCATGTGCGTACGCACGTGGTTTGAATTAGGCGGAAAAGTTTTTGTATTAACGGTTCAAATGTACGTATAAGTTTTAAATTTAAATTTGGAGTAGAACCTTTTTCTGAAATGCACGGTGTGTGTATGTGTAAAAAACCTTAATAAAAAACTTCCTTTATCCCGTTAAATAATCATTACCATGTTTTCACCATTTTTAAAGTTTAAAGCACATAGTTTTGAAACAGTGTTCAAATGGCCCCACCACACAAAAAAACAATTTCCCAATCGTTAAAATTCCTTCAGATCTTGAGATCAATAAACAGATGGTCACACACAGGTGGGGGAGCTGATACAGGAAACAGGTGTCCAAACAGATGTCCAAAACAGGTGTCCAGTAGGGTGGGGGGGTGGAATTTTTATGACCCTCATCAATCACAAATTTTGGACAATAAGGTGTCCTATACTCTCTCTGTCAAACAATCAAATCCAGCTAAATGAGTTAGCGATGTATGAAAAACGGTGTGGCCCTAGGACTGCCGTAACACTTACCTCTTGTGCTAGGTAAAAATCCTGAAAAAAAAGTAAGGCTGCCGTCAAATGCGATCACTAAAGTGAACGATTGTTACATCATTAAAACATATAATTAACAATAAAAAAAGACGATTCATTGTATTGTTAGACCCTCAAGAGTTGGTGTCGGTGTATCCATAAGTTTAACCTAAAGGTGATAAACTATTTCCTGAGATTAAAGTGAAACTATCATCTAATACTACTCAAAACTATATGAATCTGGTTAATGATCATTGAGCTAGCTAACGTCCACACATAAACACCGCTTCATATGCTCAAGGGTTTACTAGGTGTTGGGGGACAAACATCGATTCTTAGATGCATCCACGATGGCAAGACATGGACGAATTCTGAATCGATGCCCAATGTTTCAAAATTGAGTAAAACAAAACTATAGATATATAGTATATAATAACGTACTATGACGGGAACGCAAAACAGACTGAACTCTGAAGCGCGGAAGTGCAATGGCCACCGGGACTGTCTCTGGCATGAACATAACAGAGGTGACGCACTGGGCTGAGCGTGAAAATCCCAAAGACCCTCTCGTTGTTAAAGCTGACGTGTGGAAATAGTTTGGCTTCTATGAGAAGTTGAAGGGGGCAAGGGAGCTGGACAACAAGCCCACAATATTTGTTAAGTTTTGTAGCATAAAAACTAAAATATTTTCGGAAAAACACGACTTAATATGAGAAAGCAATATGGAAACGTTTCCAACGAGAGGAGGAAAAAACACTCGGCTTGTACCGGCCCCTCGTGTGCCACACCGAGGACCATTGAGCAAACTATATTGGCGAAGCTCTTACCTGGCCGGAAAGGGCAAAGCAGTCATTACACAATCAAATTGCAAACTTTTATCGCCAAGGATTTGCGTCCATATGTAGGTCATTGAGAACCAGGGCTTCACGCTATGTTGCATACTTTGTAGCCGAGATAACAATTTAAGCCCAATCTCAGAGATATTTAATAGGACACAATGATCCCAACACTCTACAACAAGACCCAAAACCAAATTCATGGAAGCACTGACGAAGAGGAGTTAGGGTAGCTGTAAACGTGATGCCGTGGACATCCATTGCCACAGAATCTTGAGTCAACAGAACTGCGCAATGGTTGATTCCAGTACTGCGTGGCAGATAGGGTCTCAGTGGGCTCCAGAAAGGAGCATTGAATGAGAGCCACACGGGTGACAACGATGGCTGCTGAGCTGTTTAAAGAATGTAGCAGAGGAATGGCGAAGATCACTAAAAAAATATATAGTAGTGTAGTTACGATAACGCATCCCACACGGCTGTTGTTGCTGAAATGTGCTTGTAAATTTCCGTGCATGTGAAGTGCTATGCCTACACGTAAAACTTGGCCTCTCCGCGATGGGCGCCTCAAGTTGCACACGGTGGTCAAGACTACTAGGCAGGGTGATGAAGACATCAATTACTACGTATTTCAATCAGTTTACCACTGCAAAAACACCAGCTTGAAGAGAAGCGCAGATTTTACTTGGTCTGCCGAACCACAAGCTGAAGTTCTCTTGTTCGGATTGAAGATAATGATTAAATTTAAGTACGGCTTTTGTATATAGTTTACCTGGTATATACATTTGTTGACCTACAGCAAGAGGTGAGAGTTGAAGAGGAACGGAAACCCCAGAGCACAAACACTTGAGGGAAAGAAGACAAAGAGACACCGACCACTGAGGAGGAGCAACACCAAAAGCCCCTATATAACAAAAGGAATAGTCCTCATTTCTCTGCTAGATAATTCTGATGGGACAGACCTTTACTGATGCTAGAGTACCAAGCCAGACAGCCCATTGTTTGCTTGTATGCAGAGCTGAGGAAGCAGTGACCAAGGTACCGTCGTGCTCCATTCACGCCTCTCGCTAAGTGGTTTGGAGTAAGAATCAGATGATGTTTCCAAAAGTAATTGTGTAGTCCTTGGCACCCAGGGTCGTCTGCAGGAGAGAGAGCTTTTCTCTTATATTGCACATAAAGACGAAGGATGTTTGTTGAAGTCCATTTTGTTTAAAAAGAGATCAGGGAATATGCTTAAGTTTGTTATAATTGATGAGTATATTATTACTTTACTACAAGTATGCGCGTAGTTCAGGCACACAGTGATTCCTGTTGGTTCTTTTCAATGTTCATAAAATATATTGTACGTAAATTCTTTATGGGTCATTACTTGGTTACTTTTTAAGCAACGTATTTATAGTATCAACACACACACCCACACACGCACACACAAAAAAAAGATTCAGATAATCGAGAATTGCTTTCGGATCTGAATTGCAGACCTCACGAATCGGTAATAAAAGCGAATCGTAAGGTGCCTTAGAGATTCCCACCCCTAATCGTTACGGTATCAAATAAAGTTTACAAAATAAATTATTTACTACTGTGCATCACTTAAATGTTCAGCTAACCACTTGCATATATGCTTTGACAATAAGGAAATAACCATGATGAGCCTTCAAGTGAACTCATTCTACATACTTGAGGAAGATGGTTGAATGTGATTTCACGTTCTTCTGACACTCATAATCCACCGCAATTGTGAAAGTTATCACTTTTCCAGTACCAGAGATATCTGTCCCATTCATTTGTATCAAAATCTCAGATAAAATATACTTGAACTCAGGTACCCAAACAAGAAGAACACTCGTGAAAAGATAAGGTGCGGGAATCTGTAGACTACTTATAACGGTAAAACCTACATATTCCCCTGAGAATATCGTGTGTCTCACGATAGTTTTCACAACGCGATTTACTTTCATTGTTGAGGTGTATAGGGAAAAAGCTTTTTGGCAGCGGAAAAAATTTTACTTGTATGGATTAGGATTATGAATGATGATTTTGTTGATCTTGTTTCCTTTCATACATACCTGCCAAAAGATATGTATGACGTATTGATTGGTAGGTATAAAAGTATAAGTATGTCTTAAGGATACGGGTTGTTGGTGTAAAGCTACTGGTCTACTGGGTTCTTTTCTTTACTACACTTCAGCTGGCGTTTACACTGGCAGAATAAATCAGATTGTTTTGCACACATCTGACACAGGTGGGAATTGATGCATGCGGTGTTAAACACAAAAATCCACACGAGATCCGATTTTTTCGCATCTGATCTGATCCGTTTCAAAATGGTGTTTTTAAAAGCAGATAAGTGCGATATCTCGGACATCGGACCTAGTCTAACCCAACAAAATATCCGAGTTCCCCACAGAAATCCCAATTCCGGCGGGCGACCGGATTTGCCCATAAAGATAGCGTTTTTAATTAAAAAATTGCACATTCAGGAAGCTGGTTTTTCAACCTTGCCCCTTGAATTTTACAAATACAACAGCTTCGATACTAAAAGCTATCATTTAATATTTCTTAAGCAATGAGGGTGATAACTTTCACTGGTTGTAAGCCTTCACACTTGCGCGGTGTCTCTCTCTGTCATTAATTCATACAACATTAATTTAATAAAGTGATCATCTTGGCGCTACTTTATTTCACTAAAGCAATTCTACCCTCTAACTAGCGTATAAAAATAGCATACCAAAGGACAATTAGCGTAATTTTCCGTCGATATTATCTGTTCAGTGAGATTTTGAGTTGCAAAACATTCATGACAGCCATTGTCCATGCTGGCACAAAATTAATAACCACATGGCCACTTTGACGTGAATTATATTAAATTATTTTAATAGCACGGCCATTGTCAAAAACGCAAGGATTCTATTGTTGTGTGATCACCTCACAGTCATTTTAGGCGGAGGAAATTATGTAGCCACAGATATCGGATAGCCAGTCGTTTGTCCACCATTGAATGTAAAAAGACGGGCCAAAATCGGATGGTGTCAAAAGATATCAGATCTGTGCATTAAGACATGCAGGGTAAATGCACGCCTACACTTCACTTGGGTTTTTGTAGGAGCCAACTAAAGAGCACAGGGTGAGCACCCCCTGCTGGTCTCACTAAACACCTCATCAAGCCGCAACCTAAGCTGTGTCCCCAAAGTGGATGGTATTAAATAGGGTGCACACTTCGAAGGCCACAGGACTTCGAAAAACCAGGGCCTCCGAAGTGCACGAAGGGGCACCTCCGAAGTGTGTGAGCATGCTCCACATTTGCAGGATTTCCTATATTCCGCCACCATGTGTTTCCGATATTAGCGCTCTGTCACATAGCAGCGGTGTGAGAGGAAGAGCGGACGAGAGGACAATACCGCCAGTATAGGTGGAGCCTGCAATTGCTCATTTTTAGTCTTTATGTTTTACGAGTCATTAATGGAGGGGGAGTGACGGTGATTGAACCTCAGGCTTACCCAAGACCGAGGCCAGGGTAAATTACACTGGTTTGCTGCATCCTTTGTCGGATTACAACGTGTTAAATGCAGGGAAAAATGGCTTGGAGCTTACTTGGAATAATTGTAATGATACATATGAAAAACTACAACAATACACACATACACACACAAAGCAGTTGAAATGCTGAGACTGTATCCTTACAAAGGTTGCGATTTTATGTAGTTTATTGTCTTGACCATGGTGGATAATATGTAAGGACAGTTTTGCAAACCCAGATTTTTTTGGCAGAGTAAACCATAAAAATAAAAACTGAATTAAAAAAATATAAAAAAATAGAGCATTAGTACAGCTTAATGTCAGAGGCAGCTGTGACAGTTGAACAGTGCTCGTGTTTGACTGGTCTGAGTCCACTCAAGATGCAAAGTCTTTCATAATAGGTAGCAATAAATTATTTAATATTCGGACAATAAATGTTGGTTACTTTCATTTTCAAAATAATCAGAGTGTGGACTGTAAGAAAGTACATTTGTTAAGCTATACTCGTACAAATATAACGTACTACGTTTTGTTTTGTTTGTGTTTTTTTTCTCAACAGACAGCAGCACTACAAAACACTGGTATTTTACAACACGATCCATTATATGTAGATTATAAACTACCCAACAGTGTATTAGTAGGCAACTTGAACTTGTAATCACCTTGAACATATTCAGAAGTAAACGCAACTACACAGTAGGCAGAAGTAATATTAAGGCAAAATCATCCTGACGAATGCTGTTTCAGAAAAAATACTGTATGACCTTCACTTGTTACTCTTCAATATCTTAAATACTGTATATTAGATGTATGCACGATAATACGTTTACTTAAGGATAGTTCAGCCAAAAATGAAATTTCTGTAATCATTTATATCTTAAGTGTTTCCAGGTTTGGGAATTCATTGGGGTTGTACATCCCTTTAGCTTACGTGTTTACAAATGACTAAAAAATTTTCCCCAATGTGTATTAGTAGTTCCTAAAAAGTAGTTTGCTAAAAAAAAGTATTCTCAATATTTCTTCCTACTAGTACGTTGCAAATAGCTCTAAAGCAATTTCTCTTTTCTTTCCCTAAATCAGACCAGAACCCTGCACTGCAGGATAAACGATGAATGTGCCAGCGCTGGACAGGTTTTTAATAATGGTTTTGGGTGAGCAGGGAGGGCCTGACACAGTGCTGCTAAGGATCTTCTGTAGAAGTGCCACGATCCAGACCCTGGTGTTTTCTCTTCTGTCTTCCCGTGGTACATCATACAGAGTGGTCTCCAGGAGCATATTGATCAGGTGCCTCGTCCACTGTCCACCGCATATCCTCCAAGGGCGGAGAGGTGCTGGTCATTCACAAGGAGATTGACTCGTGAAGACCAGAAACCACAGGAGGCAGGGCCGGGCTCAAACTGATGTTGTTTTTCTCAGCTAATCCTAAGTATGTTGTAAATGTTTGTAAAACTACTTTCAGTTATGTTAAAAACAAATTGTTTTAATGTGTAAAAAATTTTTACAGGACAAAAAAATAAACATAAAATAATATTTTGTGAAAAAATTATGAGCTGCTTTAAAAAAATTAACAATGTACATAAATACTTCTCTTTTATTTACCGTGAATATTAAAACAAAAATGTACAGAAAGTATCAGGCTTTTTACAAATAAATTACACACAAAAACATGAATAATGTATACAACTTGATTTAATTTTTTGCTTGCATCACAAAAATAAACTACAGAAATTAGGTTGTTTCACTTGACAATGTGACATTTCACGAGTTCACATTTACTTAAATTAAAAAAAGGTTATGCGGGATTGGCGTTCTGTCCGGGGAGAGAGCTCCGAGTCCGGCAAGACTCCGGCCGGGGCACCCCCCCTGTCCGGGGAGAGGGGTCTGAAGCTCGGGAGTTGGCCCAGCCCAAAGTGCTCCCCCAAACAAGCAATTAGAACAGGCCAACAGCCCGATACGACATTTTCGACACCCCAAAAAAACTGGGCTTAATGTTAGAGGGTGCTGGACGTCCTTTGGTATATAATTGTTCGGAGTGTCTAGGAAGAAATTTTGACTTCCGTGGAAGGTCCACTTGAAAGAGAGAGATGGGCAACTCCTGCTGGAGATGCGATTATTGCGCAGTAGGGAAGATAGAAAAGGCTCTGCGGGAGCTGACACTGCTGTGGGAGTGGGGAATATGGAAGAGCTCCTGTGGGGGCAGGCACTGCTAGGCATCTGAAAAAGGAAAATAGCTTCTGCAGAAGCGAGCACCGCTGCAGCAGATTAAATACAGACAAAGGCTCCTATGGAGCGGGAACTGCTGCAGCAGTGAGGAAATACAGAAAAAAGGTCCTGCGGGAGGGAGACAATGCCCACGGCAGTGGGGATATATGGATAGAGGCTCCTGCAGGAGCGGCTACTGCTGCAGCAGTAGGGAAAGATAGTAAAGGCTCCTGCGGGAGTGGATACTGCTGCGGCAGTGAGGGAAATACAGAAAAAAGGCTCCTGCAGGAGCAGACACTGCTGCACAGTGAGGAAATACAGAAAGGCTCCTGTGGGAGCAGGCACTGCTACGGCAGTGGGGATATATGGATAGAGGCTCCTGCAGAGTGGGAACCGCTACGGCATCTGAAAAGAGAAATAGCTTCTGCAGAAGCGAGCACTGCTGCAGCAGATAAAATACAGACAAAGGCTCCTACTGGAGTGGGAACTGCTGCGGCAGTGCGGAAATATGCCTACTCTCCTGCGGGAGCAGATACTGCTGCAGCATCTGAAAGAGAAATTGTCTTCTGGAAGCGAGCACTGCTTCAGATTCAAATAAAGATGAAGGCTCCTGCTGGAACAGGAACTGCTGTGGCAGTGGGGAAATATGGAAGAGCTCCTGCGGGACCGGGCACTGCTGCAGCAGTAGGGAAAGACAGGAAAGGCCCTGCGGGAGCTGACACTGCTGGGGCAGTGAGGAAATACAGAAAAAAGGCCCCTGGGGAGCTGACAATGCTGCGGCAGTGGGGAAATACGAAAAGGCTCCTGCGGGATGGGCACTGCTGCGCAGTGGGGGAAATATGGAAGAGCTCCGCGGGAGCGGGAACTGCTGCAGTGTGGGAATTAGGTAAGGCTCCTGCAGGAACAGCATTGGCAGTGGGGAAATCTGGAAATGCTCCTGCTGGAGCGGGCACTGCTGTGGCAGTGTGGGAATTAGGTAAGGCTCTGCAGGAGCAGCATTGGCAGTGGGGAAATCTGGAAATGCTCCTGCTGGAGCGGGCACTGGGGGAATTAGGTAAGGCTCCTGCAGGAGCAGAGGACTGCTGCTGCAGTGGGAAATATGGAAAAGCTCCTGCAGGAGTGGGAAATGCTGCGACAGTGTGGGAATTGGTAGGGCTCCTGCGGGAGCGGGGTGCTGCTGGGCCAGCTGGAGTGGGGATGGGTCGTTATAGATGGATTAGGTGATGTTAAAGGGGGTTAGCTATGGGTTAGGCGTTGAAGTGAACAGGAGAAGTGGACTGGCCTTAAAGGGGTCGGCTGAAAGAGGGTTCAGTGAGCTTCTGAGTATGGAATCGTCTGAACGCACGTAGATCTTGAAGGTCTCTGCCTTCTGACAAAATCTGTTGTCTCACTGTGGGATCGGGGGGTGGTTCCAAGGCGAGAGTGTGCGGAGGAGAGGTAGGGCGTAGCGGAGAATGGAAAAATTTCTTGCTAAATTCTGAAAAAAAAACAGAGAGAGTGTTTAATCTAATAGGGACATAAAAGCTCTGCATGTAATGACCTAGAACGCTGTCTAAGATTCTGATGGCTGCTCTGTCAAGTCTTAAGTCATCAGTTAGGAAACCTAGGTGTGCTATTTGATAGCAAACCTTTCAATAGAAGACGCCACGGTTCTAAGCATTGGTAAAACTTCACATTTTCCATCTCAAAAATACTCATCGAAATTACGGCCCTATGCTCTCATCGGTCAAATGCAGAAAGAGTTATTCCATGGGCGTTTTGACCTCAAGGTTAGACATTGTAGATCTTAGTGGGTGGTTGTTTGCAGCTTAGTAAACCAAACTCAGTTAGTCCAAAATGGCGCAGGAAGAGTCTTACTAGAACAGGGAAGTTATTGACCTATGAGACCGGACTGTCAAAACGGACTGGCTGCCCTATCAAACATCGTATAGATTCTTAAAAGTCTGCTTATTACTTCTAAGCCACTGATATGGTTTAGCAACCTCAGTATGTGAAACGAGCTCTGGTCAATAGTCCTCCACATTGTCGTGCGTTCTCAAAACTCTGGCAATTTGATAATACCTAGAATATCAAAGTCAATGCTGGGCGGCAGACCTTCTCCTATTAGCACCCAACTCTGATAACTACCTAATATGTTCGGAGGCAGGACACCATCTTGCCAGTTTAAATCTAGAATTAAAGACCCAGCTCTTTAACTGGCTGACACATAGCTACTAATACACTTCTATATACAAAGCCGTTAAAGGATCTTAGGCTGCATAATTAGGTAAACCGGAACCGGGAACACTTCCCATTAAACACGATGTACTGCTAATCGTTAGAGAATGGCCCCCTCTACGTCCTATCGTCTAGTTCTCTCTTATCCGAGTCACCATAGCAACCAGATCCAGGTCTGTTCACAAGTCAGAGGGTCACTGCAGTCAACCCCACCCCCCTGGATCAGTAGTAGCCAGCCCAGAAGGTGGCTCAGCCCTAGAGAAAGGACCTCTACAGCCCTGAAAACAGCGGACGACAGCGACAACTAGAGCCCCAGAGACCGATCCCCTGTAAAGACCTTGCTCAGACGATCCAACGGGACAAGACCTAGGAAAACAGATGATTCTCTGCACAATATGACTTTGCTGCAGCCTGGAATTTGACCTGCTGGTTTCGTGTTCTGTGTCAGCGGAGTAACTGGCCCCTCCGACATGAGACTGGTTTCTCCCAAGTTTTTTCCCTCCATTCTGGCCACTGATGGGTTTTGGTTCTTGCCCTTCCTTCCCTGCTCAGCTGCTGTCGCGTCCTCGTTGCCTCGCTTGTTGCTTTACTTCGTTTGTGCTTGCGTTGCACACACTCCAGTTGGGACACTCATTTACAGCGGGATATCGTTGACTTTATTGTGGTGCCAAATGATTGCACAGATACGATTTAAACTGAACTGACTGCATGATGACATCACTGAATTCGCAATAGTGAACTGCCTTTAACTTCATTTTTGCATTATGACACACTGTTTTTCGTCAATAAGGTGTTTCAGTTGCTTTGACGCAACTTTTTTGTTTTTAACGCGGATATAAACATAAAGGTGACTTGGACGAGAAGAGGAGGCAGCCGCAGAGCTATATAAATAAAGGTGGACTTGGAGAAGAGAGAAGGAGGAGCAAGCAGGCAGGGGGCAGGAGGAAGGATAGCTGCCGGAGCGCTTGCGGGGGCTTGCTCACGCTGGGATCCTGTAGTTAAGTTTAGTCAACGAAGATGAAAAAATATCGTTAACTAACATATTTTCATCCAAGATTAAGGCTGTCAAGGTGTAGCGCAGTCCCAAAAAAGCCTGTCAAGGTAGCGCTGGTTGGGATGGCTCCAGGGGCGGAAGAAAGGGGAAGACTAAGTAGAGGGGAATGGAGGGGCATAGGGCCTGTGCCCTTAGCGGCGGCATGCTCACGCTTGGGACAGCTCCGGGGGCGGGTGTTGGGGCAAGCGCCATTAGCGGAGGCATGCTCACGTGTGGGACGGCTCAGGGAGGGAGCGCTGAGGGGGGGGGGATAGGGTGAGGGGAATGGCGGGCTTCAGGGCCCTGCGCGGGGAGAGTTCAGAGGGATGGGGGGGGTGTGTGAGCGGAGAGGGGAGGGGGAAGCATGAGAGGGGGAGGAAAGAAAATGCTGGAGCTGCCTGCGGAGATGTGCTCACGCTTGCGGAGGCGTGCTCACACTTGGGATGGCTCCGGGAGTGGAAGAAAGAGTGGAAAAGAGAGGGGAAAAGAGAGGGGAAAGGCAGGCATCGGGGGCCTGCGCCATTAGCGGAGGCATGTTCATGCTTGGGGACAGCTCTGGGTTGGAAGAGAAGGGAAAACGAGGAGGGGAATGCCCTATCGGCACGGGGCCTGAAGCCCAAGGTGTTCTGGGAAGGGATGGGGGGGTAGGACAGAGAAGAAGGGGCCGCATGAGAGTAGGAGGAAAGATAGATGCATGGACGCTGCCTGCGGAGAGGTGCTCCGCTTGGGACGGCTCCAAAGTGGAAAGAAGAGAGGGGGAGAAAGAGGGTGAATGGCGCGCATAGGGGCATGCGCCATTAGCGGGAGGCATGGCCTTTCACATGGGGTAGACATGTGGGATGGCTGGCAGGACATAGTAGGGGAAGGGGGTTGTCGGATAAAAGGGGGTGGAGATGGGTCGCACTCTATCGGAGGCATGCTCATGCTAGAGTCGTGCTACGGGAGGCTGGAGGCCACTGCAGAAAAAGGAAAAAAGGGGGTTGAGAGGAAAGTAAGTAGCAGGAGAAAGGTCTGAGATGTGGAGGGTCTTGTGTGTGCAAGGGGAAGCAGCTTCGCGACTGCTGTACATTGCTGTAGGCAACAGGAAGGGAATCCGGAATTGATCCTGTGGTGCAGCCTGCCAATGCGAGCGGGAGGCCACTGAACAGAAAAAGGGTTATTAGTCGAATGAGGGCAGGCGCGATAGAGTTGTGGGCATGTTACAAATGGAGGCAGCATAAGTTTGCTTCAGCTGCCTAAGATGGGTTGGCCGTGGGAAGGGTTTGGGGTGTGTGATATGTATGTCGTGGACAGAACCTTTGTAGCTTGCACTGATAGCAGCGACGGGAGGCAGTATATGCAATGTCTGCCCACGTGAGCTGGCGGACACTGGAAAGAAAAAAGGCGGGTTTAGAAGTATACAGGATGGGAAATACTGGGGTGGGCGGGCCGGATGTCGCAGATTAGACAGCAGCTTTATGCGTGCTGCGTTAGTTGTGGCTGCGGGAAAGTAAAAGGGTTAGCCAACCATAATTGACGGGGCAAGCTAAAAAATGCCTGGGGAGCCTACTGTCTTGCCGGATTTAGCCAATGGGTTGCATGATTTGACCAATTCCTCAAGCCTTGTCCACAGTAATACGTTCTGTTTGATGGAAATCGCATCTTTTCCTTTCGTTTTTGGCCTTCCAGCCGTTTTAAACGCTCTCAAGATGCAGCTTAATGTGAGGAATGCGTTTCATGTTGTTAGTTATGGACTGGTGGAACTAGAAGGCTTTGGTTGGAAAACGGCATGAAGCATGGTGTTAGTCTTGGTAAACCAAGTGTACCCACCAGACATGTTTATAGCAGTAACGTTAATTATGCAGTTATGTGGCTATTTACGTGCACTATGTTCTACAGAGATTTACATTGTGTACTCTTTCATAGTACAGTCCTAAAAAGGGGACAACATTTAAAATTTACTCACATTTGCTGCTCGCTGCGGGGAAAGACACAGACGGGCAGGTGCGTTTTAGATCAACTCTCTGAGTCTTGAGCGCGGCCAGGGTTTAGTTTATTTAAAATGGGGTTGAAATATTTCCATAAAAAATAAATCGATCCTGCCCAGAAGAATTGACATGAACATTATGTTCTGTATCATCTACGTGTGAAGGTATATATATGCACATGTTAGCCAAATGTAATGCACACTCATGTACATTTCTAGTGTGGATGGACAACTAATGAATAATTATTAAATTGCAACACACACGGTACTGCGCCGTAGGTGGAGGGCAGACCTCAAACGTGCTGCGGCGAAAAAAAAAAAAAGCGCGGTGGAAAGGCGCTGAGCCGCGGCAGGAAGCGAGTGAGGCTTTGATGCCAGTGAGATCTGGGGTGCGGTCCTCAGGGCTCGTTGAATGGCTGCTGCGGCAGCAATCACAAGCGACTGTAGGAAAGAGGGGCTTTGAGCGGGACAAATGGTGGTGATCGAGGGGGGGTCGAGGCGAGACTCGTGGGCTTTTTTTTTGTTTTTTTTTTGACGGCCTATTGGGCCACAGAGGTGTGGCCCCCTGGTCAGAGAAGAGCAGCTGTACGCGCTAACGCCGTGGTGTCGGCAGAGGTGGTTTGGCGGGGTCTGTGGAGTTACTGTGGGGAGTCCGAACATACTCGCTGGGGCAGATCTGGAAAAAAATATGGGTTATAGATCTCTTCATTGACAGAAAATGGGGTGCTGTGATACCATGGCAACACAGCGAAACCAAATGCTTAACGCGAGAGATTACGAAGGTACCCCGACAGCAAACAAGTGTTGGCCCTAGATCCGGACCACATCTGGCCCGCATGAAATCCATGCGGGCCAGATGTGGGCGGGCTTGGGCCCGACAACTTGCTGTGTTGTCCGGGGTAGGACGTACTTGCTTATTTATAGGTGGTTCCTATTGAGCTGCTTCCACGAGTAACCTGTTTTTGGAATCACTTAATGCTGACCTGGCTGTGTTAAGTGATCCAGTGGCAATGCTTCCTTCACGAACCATTGTTTATAAAAGTCACTTAATAAAGAGATATTGTAAAACTGTGAATGTACCCATTTTTCCCACTGTTTTCTCTCTGGCTAATGTTGAAGGAATGTATTTAAGCATTCTCATCACAAGAATTGATACTTGACAATCCGAAAGAGCTCTTTGGAGGAAGATGTCATACATTGAGCACTTTCTTTCGGGCTTTGGAGTTTGGATGTCCTCCCTGAGTAGTCCACGCTCCTCTACAACTCGCCCCGGCTGGACACTTAGAAACGTGAAACCGTATGCCCTGTTAAACAACTAACCGCGCCAATTGAATTTCAGCAAAAGATTGTGTGCTTAACTTTGGTATGTTTTAAGTCTTCTCCCTCAGCCGGATCACATTCTCCTTAGTACGTACTACTAAAACAAGGAGAAAAACACGTAGAAACACTTAAGAAAGATATAAAGCCAGGCCGCGCGCGCGCAATTCTCAAACATTAGGAAATATAAGCCAGAGCGGTCGAGACAAAAGTGAGACATAGAATTAACATTGACTCGCTGACTTACTCTCGGTTATGGCTTAGCTTTTTTGTGTAATTCGAAGCTTTTTAAAGTAATGTGTTAGAAGAGGCGTAATTTGTGTCTTGCAAAGCATCTGATATGGGGTACTTCGCTACATTTTCAATAAACACCCCTACATTGTATCTGGCGTACCAGACGTAACCGCAAGCACGGACACCCATCCGGGCCGGCACCTGAGGACGCCCATTGGCACCAGCTTAGGGCGAAGTACAATGAGGCGCAGTGGGGCGCCCACAGTTGACGGCACCACCTAAGAGAAGTTCAAGCAAGAATGGCGAAGTGGAGCAGGGAGCACAAGAAAAGGCCAGAGGAGAGGTTGAGTCGGGATGCATGAGGACACCGCTGACGAATGAAAGCCCAGAAAATCCTACGTCCCTTCATAGTTTCTGCCAAGTTGACACTCGCACGCGACACAGACAGCAAGATGCTGAAGCTCGGAAAGCGGCGGTGACAACACCTGGCCTATGTTGATGCTTACCATTATGCCAAGTGATAAGGCTGTGCTTGCATAGGGACGCAACTCAGAGCCCAGAGGGCAGCGCGTTATAACATCGACCGGACAAGGACACAGTCAACCTCACGTTGCGAAGCATGTAGAGATAAGCTCAAATACATAAGCTATCAGCAGGACATGCTGCGCGACGGTCGTTGGCCCACAACAGCAATGACGCTTTGCCATTGTTAGCCAAGAGGTTGTGCACCAAATTGAGCCAAAAAGATCAGTGATTGCGAAGAGTGCGATTAGTATCGTGTCTGCCGATACTACATAATGTGGATAATTAAGTGCCCGCGGTTGCCATTATGAGATGTGTTCTTTCAACTGTGTGATTCAGTCTGCTAAAAATGCATTTGTAGACATGATGCGTCACAAGTGCGATTGAAGGATACTCTGGGCAGAAAATGTTACATTTTATATAACTGTTCCATATAGTGTAAAGTCAAAAATCCACACAAAGAATGGCCGTCTTTTCTTCCTACCAAAAATCATTATGAATTACCACACACAATATACACATAGCATATATATATATATGTATATATATTATATATACAGTGGGTACGGAAGAGTATTCAGGACCCCCTCAAATTTTTCACTCTTTGTTATAATTGGCAAGGCATTTAGCTGAAATCATTTAAGTATGCGATTATTGTTTTCGGGCCTGTCATTAAATCCGTCAGGCACACCGCAAGCAACACACGGCACATATTAGACAGAAATAAACACAGAATGGTTACAACATTGATATTGGGGGATCGAGATTGTATTGAAAAAAGAAAAACGAGAAATATGGCAGCGCATGGTGCGCTGATGTATAGATATACTGCCTCAGAACCGCGCGTTGGCTGTACAAAATCTCATATATTTAGAGCTCAGCGTGCTGTCAGATTTGTTTCGAGTCATGCACTTGAGGATTGGTTCTGACACGTGCGATTCTGAGATCGCAGAGCTGTGTTTGATTCTACTGATTGGGAGCGTGTGATTAGGAAGGGGAGCCATTGCACCTGGTCGATCGTAAGACCTTAGCAGCTCACAGTGCATGTCAGAAGCAAATGAGAATCATGAGGTTCAACAAGGAACTGCGGCTGAAGAGGCTCAGAGACGACAGAAATCTGTGGCATAGAGCGCCCCGATTCTGGCCTAAGTGTTATATAAAAAAATTCGTGTCTGGCAATGCTTAAAAGGTTTCCTAAGACGGGGCACATTGGCGCTCTCACTAATGCCCTTGAACAGTGGAAAGGACGTTTGTGTACGACGCACGAACCCTCTTCCTATGAGCTGAGGCCGTCTCTCGGCTTGCAAACTGAGCTAACTCGGGGGAGAAGAGCTCTTGGTGAGACGAGTGTAAAGAAGTAACGGTCTGTCTGTGAGATCACTGGTGGGCTGAGGTCTCAAGAGATGACATGCAGTCATGTGACCCCGTATTGGGAGAAGTTGTAGAATTAGTCTAACGCATTCTACTTCAGGACCTTCAACCGAGTCCGGGGGTTTTAATTGGCTAGAGTCAGTGGCCGACATTCGGAAGGACCCTCTCGGCATCAGTGGCGCGAGACACATTGAAAGACCCGCATGTGGAGTTGCTACCAATGAGAACATAGAGATCCTCTGGTCTGATATGAGACGGCAGATAGAAACTTTTTGGCCTTATTCTATAGGCGGTATGCGTGTGGAGATAAAACCAGTTGCTATAGCTGCTTATGCTGCATCAGCGCTGTTCCAATAGCAGTCCGGCAACCGTGAAGGTCATGGTGATGTGGGCAGGAATCATGCGCTTGTGGGGTGTGTTTTCCAGGCCTGGCTGGTCAGGGCAGGGATCAGGACGACTTGTTTGCATATCGAGGGAAAGTATGAATGGGCGTGTGCCATAGTAGCGGGATATGCCTGAACGAAAACCTTCCTCTTCTCGCAGATGACTCAGGACTCTTCAGACATGGGTCCAAGGGAGTTCACCTTTTGGTAGCGTTATGAGGCCTTATCATCTTCATGTCATTGGTTCTATGAATTGATGAATCCTATGTGCTCGTTGTTATGCTAACGTACATGCAGGCATGTCCTTCCGAGCCGAAAACCCACCAAGCTGTTAGCTTTCGGCCCTGAAACTCATGGCAGGTAAATCAACTCCTCTTTCTGCAGCTCTGGCATAGCTGAATGGGCCGGGTCCTGGTGCCACATGGCTGGGGGGGTTACGATTCGCTGACGCAGTTCATCATAACTTTATTACTGCAAACTGGGTAGATAACCGTGCAAACGCCCAGCTGCGCGGTCAGGAAGTCTTGTAAGGAAACGAGGGAAGTAAATGGTATTATAAATGGTATTGACTGTAGTTTCCTTTGTGTGCTGAGTATGTACTTGCCGATACGTCAAATTGGAGTATCTGGGGACAACTTTTATCGTGTGGTAATGCAAAACTTTAAATGGTGTGTATATGTCTGTCATAGTGAAGTAGTAAACTACTTTCATGTTTCTCGCTACCTTTTCCGGGCAATCTTGGGGATGTTTTAAAACTAAACAGTCCTGCTTTGAACCCGAAACCACTGCACTGAGCATAGGAGAATTAGAGCAGTAAATGTATTATTCTGGATTACCGATCGTTGCTGGACTGATAACTGCTGAATATCTGACAAGCAGCCATAACTTCACTCGAGTGGTTGATCGTCACCAGAGAGACTAAGGAAGCTTTTTCCCGGGGCTTCAGTATCGTTGGAGCATTTCATTGGTTGTGTTCAACCGCGAACCGAGGGTGTGAACGTCGAAGTCGGTCCATAAGGAGACGGACACAGAGACGTTCTCCTCCAGGCTGGGCACTTTGTTTTCGCAATCTTTTGTTTCGTCTTGTGATTTCGTCTCACTTCGTCTGATGAGGAACGTCTGGTCTCGACTGGCTTCCTATAGGGACTTTTTCATCTCCGTCTTTCTTTTGTTTTCTGTACTAAGGTTTTATCTCATATCGGGCCTCTGCCCGACACGAGGGAGACGAACTCGGCGAATCATTTCTTGTGGTAACGGCGGTCCACGTTTTTTTTTTTTTTTCTCAAGCCTTTGAAATCTTCGCGCAAACTTGAAACTTTGAGTGTGCTCGGGCTCGGATCGCCGCAGAATACGATGTAGAAAGCACTGCCCATGGATCCAAGACTCCACGAGCAGTCAGCGCATGTGGACAGGTCGCTCTTTCGATGCGCAGGCACAAAGAGCCCCTAGCATGCAGAGTATTATTTCCTATATTAGATTTTAAACGCTGCTTCTAAGGTTGTCTCTTCCCTTTTCAAGGTGATTGATATCCTTGTTGTCTTTCAAAAGAGTTTCTATAAATGTGAGTTTGTCATTACTGGGTCGATCATTTTCTAATTGATCTCGCCTATTTCTCTGCTCGGCACCTTCGCTTCGTCTCTCGTCGCAATTATCTCTCAGTCACGCTTCTCCCCTCCGGGGGCTCGAACCCTTTTCTCACTGTCACTCTCTTCCCCATCTCTTATTTGTATTTGCGTTTTTTTTTTTTGTATTGTATTTGTTTTAACTAGTTTGTATTGTGCAATAATAGGCCTATTATACATCTGTGTGATCGTAGTTTGATGTATCTTAGTATCATAATTATTAAAATCCAATATATATTCATGATTGCTTAGCTGAGCACACACCAAATTGTCTCACATTACGAATGTCAATGGAAATTTTTGAATCCTTAGCTATCACACGCTTATGTGTGTGTGACTTTTCGGAAATGTTATATTAATTTGTATAAGGGGACAGGATGAATGGGTTTCAGATGCCCAGAAACTATTCTTTCTGGATATCATAAGTAATGATCCTACCACCTTTATTGAAGGTGGGTGTGTAGGTTAATATTACGAGGGGGCACGTTGCTTGGACCAGACCCACTGTGTGTATTTGCAGTTAAATTTCCAGTACCAGATAGATCACGTTAATTGGTGATATGGACAGAATGGAATATTGAATTATCTATGAGGAAATTACAGTTGGCCTTGTAATGAGTTATTTGCTTATATACAATTGAACGCTTTTTTTTCATCTTGCAGTAATTTTAATGTAACCGTCATAGACACGAGATATTATATTAATCATATTCCTGATTAATTAGTTAAAATTTCCCATATATATTCGTTTGAGTCTGACGTGAATTGTACTACCGGCAGTGTGGTTACAGCCTTCTATTCATATAATGACGCGCTAAGACCGCACAGCCTAAACAATAACGACAGGAGTGGCTTCAACGAACAACTCCGTTGGACCCTGTTCTTGAGATGGCAGGGCCGAGCGCCTGACTCTAAACCGGCAATTGAGGCACTCTCTGGAGAGAGCCTGAAAATGGGCTTGTCTCAACAACGTTTACCATCCAAGCCTGACAGAACCTGGAGGATGATTCTACCAGGAGGTAATGGCTAGAGGATCGCCCAAATTCAGGTGTGTGAATAACGCTTGTTTGCCTCTTTCGCTCCGCAAAAAGACTCATGGTCTGTAGTGAAGATCGAAAGGGTGGTCTTCTACTAATCCTCGAGCAAAGGGGTTTCTGACATTACTTAGGACCAGTTGATCTTTCAGTTTTTCTTTTTTAATAAATCTGCAAAAATGTCAAACATTTCTGTGTTTTTTTCTATCAATATGGGGCGATGTGTGTCACAGTACTGGAGGAAAAAAAAAATGAATTTACATGATGTTGTTTCGCAAATGGCTGCAGTTGATATAACAGAGTGAAAAAAAAAATAAGGGGGGTCGTAACTACTTTCCGTACCCGGTTCACTGTATGCTATATAATGTTTTTACAACAGTCTCAGTGTAACAAGTTACTTAAGGAGACTTGCTTTGTAGCACCCAATATTGCCTGTTTTTGGTCTATTTCTACAATCAAAAATGAAATGTCTAAACCAGCCAGTTTTGCTCTCTGAGCAACATGGACAGTGTTTCGTGTCTGAAATGAATAAACTGTTTAAATGATGCGGGTTCATGCATTGACTCAACTTCGTAACAGGCTTGCTGACACATACAGCCCATTTAATTTCACATTTAATGTCTTCTTTTGTTGTTTTTTTTTTTTTTTTTTATTTTTATTTTTTAAAAAATTTCTTATAATTTTAAATGAGTATTCAACATTTTTAGGGTCTGTGTACATCAAAAAACATTATTCGCATGCATTGGTAATGCAGGTTAAATGCTTTTGTCGCTGCACTCAAACAGTGTGTAAATAACATCTTAAATTGCCACGTCCGATGAAGCTTCGGCATTTCTCGGCATTGAACAAGGAGTTTGTTGATACTGATGCCTGGTAACAGCCCAAATGTCAGTTTTATTATTCTAAATAACTGATTTCTTTAATTAAAAAAACAACTAGTTTGAGATGAATAGGCCTATCCCAGGGAGATTGTCAAACTCAGTTCCTGGATGGCTGTAGCCCTGCAGAGTTTAGTTCTAACTGCTCCAGCACACACAATATCATGTAGTTTTACAAATCAAGCCTAAATGATTAGATTAGCTGGATCAGGTGTGTTTAGTCTAGGGTTAATAATAAAATAATCATAATACATAATAGACATGAAGATAAGATTTGAGAGGAACTGTGCAAAAATAAAAAGATAAATAATAATCAAATGTAATTTCACTAAAGATGTTAAATGAAAGACCACGCATTTACTATCAAAAAGTTGTGTTAATTTGAAATGAAATACAATATGAGAGCTAAACAGTTTAACTGGGATTTTTTTATGTGACCATTATATTTGTGCGACTGGTCTGTTGAACTGTTTTTTATTATATATCAGACCCAGGCCTGCAAGCCGTGGAAGAGACCAGTAGAAGTTTTTGGGGTCCATTGCCTGTTGAATAAGTAGATTTATCTGCTTTTTCATACCTCCACATTCCTCTACTAAAACTCTTGTCCTCAACCACAAAGTTGTCCCTCCTGCACTTTTTACATTTTCTTTACTTGGACCTTGCCATGGCTTTTTTGCTGTTTACTTTTTACTTGCCTAGCTCCTCTGCTCATTGCTCACTGGCAACCATGGATTCCCATTTTCACATGACGACCTAGTAAAACATAATCACAATCACGGTTCATCTTTTACACACACTCTTAAATTAAATTTCATACACAAAAACATTACACACTGACTAATCTCTTAATCAGTTGGAACCTCCCATGGATACCTTGCATCTCTCTCCCTCAACATCAGGTAGTATGGGGAAAAAATTTTGTAGTCATTTGTTTTTTTGTTTAGAGTGAAAATGATGTTGCATTTTAAAATGCAGGAGTTCCATGAAGATGTCTTTTTTTTGTCAGGCTTCTAATCATTGAAATTGCAAATCAAATGCAGTGCCATGTTAAAACTTCAATTAAAAATGACTAAATTTGGGTCTGCATTAAAAAGCACCTTTGAATTGTGCCATTCATTTTCTTCTCACAAACCATGTGTGTGGATGATAGGGAGAACACACAGACTCCTGGTGATCCCCATTTTGTTACACAGACTAAATTTGACCTTTTGATAAAGATAGGTTACAGATATTGTTTATAGTACACAGGGACCTTGAGAAACCAAACTTGTCATCGTCCCTCATGTCAACGAGACACAGCCAGAGCGCGCGTGACGCTCCAGGACCACAAGTGTGGACATTGCACGACCCAGAGAACTCGCGCAGACCTTTCATCACTCAGAGCGCCAAGGTCAGTTGCGGTTCGAGCTCTTTCAAGCACTTCCGGATCACCTTCGGCAGGCAGGTCCTTCAGTGCCTTGGTGTTAAGCATATTTGAATAAGTATAAGTGGCAAAGCCATGTATATAGTCTACGCAGTGACGATCATTGAAACGCGCATGCATGCCCCGCGCACTGTGTATGTTATGAGCATGCACATAAATTAAAGTGTTTGGTGCTGTGAGTTCAAGAGACGATGGTGGTCTATCTGATTTTTCTCCCCCGTGAATAAGTTAATCACTTTGGTGACTGTGACACGCCTGAGTGACTGCTGCAGAGATGTCTAACGCTACACACTTGGCCTGGTGCACCTGCAGTAACACCATAGCGTGTAAGGTGCATCACGTAACCACCGCTTCCACCGGGGGGACCCCGTGATGTCCCCTAGCTGCACCACCATCGAGAGTGTTGAGGGAGGAGTAGTTAGCAGGTCACAATCCGGCAGGAAAAGGTTGCCATCCATTAAGGGTGGGAATCACAGGGTACCTCACGATACAGATATGAATTACATAACGTGGCACACGATATGATAATATCACGAATATAACGATTCTGCGAGATAATCAATATATTGCTAGACAATCTATATAAGAATACAAGCAAGTTTTCATTGTTTTTATTCAACTCCAAACTGATAGAAAACAGCACAAAAGTTATTTATATATATATATATATATATAAACCTGGTACATTTAAAAAAATTTCCTGGAGTGTTTTTTCAACCTTTTCTCTCTTCTCATCATAAAAACGGAGCCCCGCACATGACATAGCCATTCCATTAAACCCAGTTAAACTCTGTATGAATGCATCATGATATGTAAATTCAAGTTTGCCCAAAAATGTTTAGCTTCAGGTATGCAAGTTCACTGCAAGATTCGGGAGGAGTGAGTGAATGAGGATTGAGAGAGTTTGCGTGAAGGCGCGGGAGCCAGACCAGCGCTTATAAGGTTTTTGGCTGGGTTTCCACTTAATTTAAACACTTTAGAAAGTTAATACGTAGGAAGTTTGCAGTTAGAGGTCAGCGTTACTTGTATCTTATCTTATTTGCAAAACGATTGGAAATAATTTTTAGTTTTTTTGTTTGTTTAGATCATATAACTGGCAAACGCATCGCTGGCCTTAAATTGAAAGGCAATCAAAAAAGCACATGGACAGGTTTTTGCTGACCGGATGAACGACATTCGATAAGTGAAAAAATTATGATATTATCTGTCATTAACATTATCAACGCTGTCAAAAACCCAGCATTTATACACTAGTACCCATCAACCCCCCCCAAGCACACACACTGCACACTTCAACGCGCCAGCGGCGGGACATGCTTTTAAACATTACTAGCAGAAACTCCTCGAGGGAGTTTTGTTGGTGGTGTTTGTGACACTAACTTTCTAACATGCTAATTTTCTTTGGCTTTTTTCCTTTGGCATAGAGTTAATGCCACACTGTTATAGTAACTAAATAGTTCCTGTGCACAAAAAAGTTTGTGAGGACAAGCTTGCAACTAAAAATAAAAGGTCATATGAAACACACAGTCATCTTTAAAAAGCAACAAATAGAGGCTTGTCATGCTCGGTTTATGTGCAATTGTACATCAAGATTGTTTTGTAACTCTCCTCCAAGTTACAAACAGATATAAAGATCATCAAGAAACAAAAACTTATAAAAGATAGAAATATAAATGATAACACGAATAGGATATGGCATATATTTGTTTCACCTGAAAGATCCTCAACAATGTAACATAACCACGGCATTATTGATTACACTCAGATGTGATATGTTTAATTTGTCAATGTGGTTTAATAGGAGTTATTTGTTGGTTCCATTTTTAACCTGGACAATCCAAAACTTAGAAAACAGTGTGATTTATTACTAGAAAAAAACATGTCAAATGTTAACTGATTGATTCGGGAATCTGATACCGTTTACCTATTTATATAATGTATACTTGTATATATATTATCTGTACTGATGTGAATTTTGTTAGATTCTTAGATGTTATTTTTGCATTAGAATTATTAAAAAACAAGAATTATGAAGCTGGAGGCTAAATGGATCGTTAGAAACCCAGAGCATCAATTTTCTATCTCCGCGTCTCACCTTTAATACCGTACCACCCTCCCGACTTGACATTAGATGTCACAGCGTATACCAGACCAGTTACTGTTTCAAAGACTTTGTTTATTTTTTCACCAGTTTTTTTTTCAAACCATAAATTCCAGACCACCAAGTGCTGTTATGCATGCTATTGGGCCACAGTTTTGCAAGAAAACATATAGTATCAGTCTTGTCAAAATTAATTCTTTGTTTCACGTTCCTTTTTCCCTGCCAACTTGATCATCTGGTAAGCCTGGAAACATCACCTGGACTGTGTTCAGTGGTTGTCAAATGGTAGGTTGAATGGAAAAATCCCTGTGGGACAACATGGCATTTCATGTATATAAAATACACCCTAAAAGAGTAAAGTATGATAAAATGGAATGGAAAACAATCTTCACCCACCCTCTCCTGCCTCCAGCTCCAAATTATAATTTATGATGATCTTGCTGGAAGGCGTTGTCTAAAGTGGATTTAAAGGAGAATTCAATCACCTCCTGAGTCCACCCACAATCTCAGTTCACCTCACTGTGAACATAATTAAGTCGAAAAACATAAAAATAAAGCAAAACATAAAGTTTTTTTTTTAATGTTTTTATTTTTATTTATTATAGTTTTATTTTTTTTGAGTGCTTACAAAGGCCTCAACGTTTCACACAGTTTAGTAATTAACTGTATGTTTAAACACCCTTTTGAATGGGGAACCTCTCTATTAGGGAACATCACTATTAAGATTTTATATGTTCTCTCTACATAAATCTCCTAATTAATGCTTATTGATAGTGAGGTAGTTGTTAAAGCTATGGAGTGGGATTTAAGAGATCTGAAAATATGGTCATGCAGCCAGTAAGGCATTAATATGTGCTTTATAAATAGCTAATAAACATGCACAGCATGCTAGCAATAGGCATGCTGAATACGTAGCTAGTTAATAGTGCGAATTGGAGCCTTACAGGGGTCATTATGATGTGAATTTTCAAGTTTTCCTTTCTGTTTGGAGTGTTACCAAGCTCTTGGTTCATTAAGAAGATCTGTAAACTTGCGAAGACTAAAGTCTAAACACCCAAAGACATATTCTTTATAACAGTTCAGACTCCGACCACGGCCCTTCCTAAAACTCCTCATTTAAATATGCTTCCACATCTCTACGTCACTACGTATGTGAAGATTGTGCATAACCACCACCCAAATGTTCAACGCAACTGAGAAGAAAGATGATTCTCAGCTGTTGGCCGGTCTGCCGTGGGCCACACTGGTTAGGGGAAGAGGGTGGGGGGGCCAAGGACGTTTTCGGTTGGGCGAGGTACGCATGACAGTGTGGAGCGCGGAGCAGATATTATTTTGTGTGCTACGGTCTCCCCCCCCCTGTCAAATTGTCATTAATGACTGCACAACATGATTATCTCTGGAGGGTTTTCAGTCACAAGGGAAAATCATCCTGCAACGGGCATAAATTATAAATTAATTATTATAATTATTCCGGGTGCTAGAACATATCCATCCACCGTTGATTTCAGCGTTTCCTCCCGCCCGGGCATCCGTTTATTGCAATGTGTGAGTGCAGGCCAGCGGGGGAGTTCTGTAAGAGGAGGGATAATTGCGCTCGGGCTTGTTCCAACCTTGCACAAAAACAGACTACATGCAAACAGGAAACAGGCAGTAGGCAAACACAAACATACATGCAATACAACAAACATACCACGCAAACACAAACACACGCATCCTTCATGCAAACAGCACACATGCACGGCAAAACAAACCGTTATATGCAAACACAAACATACACTCAGAATACAAACAATACATGCCAAACCCCACAAAACAGTACCTATAATGCACAACACAAACATACACACCACCCAAAAACAGACATACATGCAAACACTACATGTTGATGGAAAGCCATATTGATTAAATGATGATGTAACTTTTGTTTTGACAAAATAAGTTAAGTTTTGTGGATTTTTAGATCTTTCAACCACCTAAACCATGATGCTCCTACAAGAAGGCATGAGTAAGTACCAAATGATCCTCGGATTGAATGCAAGGTGCTTTCTTATGAAATTAGACCTAAAACAGGACGAAAAAATTTGCTGTCATTAGGTGTGTTTTTGTTGTTTTTTAAACAAAGGATGCAACCCTGACAAATGTATTGCAGAGTTCGTTACAACAGATTACTTTCTTTCGCACTTTAAACACATGGCATTATATAAATTGCCACATATTTTTAAATGTACACTATAACCATTTTATTTTATTAAATAAAAACAACTGCATCCTTTATAGTTTTATTTTACTAAGATTTGATCAAAAACAGTTATAGAAAAAGAATCATAAGAAGCTCATCTTATCCACCCCAAGCCAATATTATGAAGCTGCAGACTCCGGAGCCTGCTGCATCTACAGTTCCGCAACCAGGAGTCCCAGCATTTCTCAGTACCCCTCGTTTTTCGTAGACAGCACCTCCTATCAAATTGGATCGGATAAACACGTGAAGAACCGAAACGTGAGTATTTGTCAATTTTATTCAACTTGATTTCTTTTTTAATCAAACTATTTGTCTAAAACCCCAGTGTCATGGTTTAGGTTTAGGGGGGGCGGGGTTAGGTGTAGGTCATTCATACAAAATTCATACGAATTGTGCCAATCTCGTAAAAATACATAGGTTTGGCAAAAAATCCGTATGAATTTGTACAAGTGTAACGCGGCGTCGCTGACGAAAATCACACATATCGAATTAGCCAGCCTCCTAAAATATGTCCGCGAATTGCGTGTCTGAGGATCCTTTGTTGCAAGGGATTTCTGAGGAATGCGTGTTTACTCTGGGTGCGCGGCCTGTAGATGCAGCAGGCTCCGAGTACCTGCAGCTTCATACTACTTCCCCCAAGCTGAGTGTGTCTGACGGTTTGTGCATGACATTATTATATTACCTCGTGTTAACGATGTTAAGTATGTGTAAAAGTTCAATATTACTGTTAAAAAGTTTTTAAAAAGTAATCTTGTTTAGGTTTTCATGTAGGCCATACTCAGTTTTGGTTCAGAGTCTTGAGACAAATGAACATAGAAAGTAATTTTACGATATTTGTAGATGACAGACTCCAAAATGTTCTTTTCCGATTGATTGAAAACAATGATGGTATGCATTCCTCTTGAATATGTATACAGGACAACCAGGAGTACATGAAACTTATTATTGATACGAATACAGAACCACCTTGTAAATTAAGCATGATTCTATGTCACATTAGTCAATAAAAAATGAATTAATTGATATACCATTATCTAACTTTCTCATCAAAACAAAATAAACTTTATTTTGACTTTTTAATGTGTCGATACACAACGGTTTGATGGGGAAGAAAATAATAACATTTTATGGGTTATGTTGTCACTATAGTTAGAATGCTTCTGTAGTTTGTAGTAAAATCACATTTAACCTAAAAACGTTTTTTCTTTCACAACTATTCTCACGCACACACACACAATTTTCACAGGGACACCCACAAACGGCCACACCATTCTTAAGTTTGTTTTAATCCATTTAGCTGTAGCTGAGACCCTAATGGATGTTATTTATGCATTATTACAAGTATAGATGCTGAAAGAGTTCGTTAACCTCTTTAAAGTTAGAAACTGTGCAACATAATATATAACTTAAGACTAGTATGACAAACAGGGGTACGCTCATAAAACAAGCCAGGACCCAATTTGAAGCACCTGTAGCAACATAGAATCAACCATTGCAAAAATGTATTATAGCACCTTAAGATAAAACTCTGGATACGTGAAGCTAAAAAATATAGGCATCGACCTAACAGTTCTGTAAAAATTACTGGTCACCACTCAACACTGTAGCAGGCAGAGAACTCAACAAACGTAACCCTTCATGATTCACCGAAACACCCTGTCTACACACAATGTACATTCTACTAGGATTGGGTAGAGGACAGGTTCCTCCACCCCAAAATGAACAATTTTGTCATTAATCACTTACCCAAATGCTCGTCCAAACCCATAACGCTTTGGTTTTCGTCTTCGAGAACCCATTAAGATATTTCTGGATGAAAACAGGGAAGCTTGAGACTGTCCCATAGACTACTGCCAAATAAATAAAAGGTGTGCAAGGTCCAGGAAGAGTCATGAAAAGCGTTTTTTGGGGGTTGTTATGTGTACCAAAATATTCTCGGCGCTTCATAAAAGGTTACGTTTTGAACCACTGTATGGCAGCTAGCGTACTCTGACGATGCTTTCCTGGACCTTGAACACGGTTATTTACTTGGCAGTCGATGGGACAGTCTCGACGCCTCCCTATTTCTCCTCCAAAATATCTTAAATTCGCGGTTTCTGAAGACGAACAAAGTTTTACAGGTTGATACGACCGGCGGAGTGTAAGTTTGATTAAAGACAATTTTTCATTTTGGGCCTGGAGTATCCCTTTTAAGTTTTTTCCCAAATCTCAATCCATGATTCAAAGTTTTCATACGCTCCGTTGATTTTGTCCTAAAGAGAGAAGACTCATTTTTTTTTGAAGACGCTACATTTAAAATAGCTACCAAAATAAATGTGTTCAGCGGTAACTGCAGTTTGGCTAAAAAGTAATGACTAAAAGTTTGACAAGAATGCAATGACTTTTCGTCGGCCTCTAAACATATTCAAGACTCACAAAACTAAAATGTGACTAAGCCCTATTCGATGGGACTAGTTTTACAGGGGGGGATGGGTCGTTAAGCGAATCTGCGTTTCACAGGCGTTACTTGGTGATTTTAATGCCTCGTCCGAATCTTGCCACTTCTGTGTTTTTCTCCACAAAAACCCCCCCCACACCCTCTGTAATAAACTTCAGAGCAAATTACCTACTTGTTTTTCAGAATCAAACTCAGTGATCCTCTAGAAAAACTGAATCCCGTGCCGAATGCGAATGTCTTGTGATTGCCGGCCGATATTTTATTTCACACAACGCGGTTTAATTGTGTGTTTTGGCCAACTGTGAATTAACCGGGTAGATGCTCTTTTAACCGCGCGCATGTTTGATATTTATGCTTTCCCTGCAAAGAAATACTAATGATAAAAAAATAATAATAATATAAAATCAAGAGCCAGATCACGTTAAACTGTTAATACTGGTCTATTGTAATATCAGCATCCAGGGTAAGAATTACTCACATTATTTTAATGCATGCCAGTTACATAAATGTTTTACATTACAGATGTAACCTTTATGACAAATTTATAAGCATGGGTTAGCCTACTACAAAAAACAACAACAACAACAAAAAAAAAAGTTAAACATAAAGAAACCAGAACATTAAACATACGTTTTGCTATACTTAGCCATTTCAGTTTTAAGTTTTTAATGAATGTGAATAATCACTAATGGTATTCACAATCCGCATGACCAGTACGCAATGCAACGCATACAGTCACTGTGACGCCAGATGCACCAAAACAGACCCCTCCCTACCTCTGTAATAACACCCGGAGATGTTAGTCCCGTCCGAATTGCTACATTAAAATAGCAAGACGTCAGGTCCGTAAGAAAAAGAATCGAAACTCAAAAGTAGTTTAGAAAAACTAGTCCTCGTTTCGACGAATAGGGCTTAACTTAAGACTATGAAGCATTTTCATTCTTTCAGATAAGGACTAAGACAAAATCAAAATGGCCGGTCAAAATTAACACTGCTGTGAGACCAGCACCCTGCGCCGTACGCAAGGCTTCAAATGAGGACATTATGTCCCCAGTGAACAAAATAATTGAAAATATGGAATGTCCTAGAATAATCAAATATCTAAATGCATCAAACAAATACGCGATTTTAATCTTTTTTTTTTTTTACGACAAGAATATTGCCTTTGATATAGATCACTTGAACTTGGAAGTCATGATTGAACCCGGAGCTAGGACTAAATGGAAACTAACTCCCTGAAAAATTCAGAAGTGCCAAGTAAAAAGATCACATGCCCATTAAATCTTTTAACCAGGGCCGCTGGACTACGCTTTTTGGGCTGGCGGGTGGATCCTTAATAAATACCAGGGCCCATATTCACAAAAACATTTTGTGGTAACCACTAAGAGTTTGTCTTCTAAATAGAGGTAAAAGGTTTTAGGCTTAAGAGTTGTCTATCTAACTATTATCACCACAGCTTGTTTACTGAGACAAAACTTACTAAGGAATAGACAGAATTTTCAGCTCAGCGTAAGGGGGGCGGGGTTGGAGCTTGTTGCTATGGATTATGTACAGCATGCTTTACTAAACTATGACCACAGTGATTGGTGATCGTCCCTCTGTTCAGCGATTTATTCCATAGAACATATTGTAGAAGCACATATTATGTGGCCATAATATAGATAAAGGTTTTAAAAAGGAATGCCAATAATTCAAATTACAGATGTTTAAATGCCGGCTAAGTCCTACACTAATTAAACAAGTATATGTTTCCGTTGAAGTGTCAACCTCTTAAATGGAAACAAGTTAGCAGAGAGTCGCGAGATAAACAGGCCTTGTAATTAACGGATGAGTACAACACAATCATGGTCTACTAGTAAGAGCGTGTAAACCTTAAAACGGGAAAAACCAACTGGATGCAAGAATAGTTTTGTACTTTTCTTGCCGTCCTAATTGTTAAATGAAAACAGACAGTCATAAATACCCTTTGTGATTAAGGCGATACGATGTTTAAAAAGCCTCATTATCGTCAAATTTTTCTTAAAAACGGTTTTTACTTGTTGTGCCGTCACACACACCTGCCCCATCTCACTGGCTATTATCTCTTTTTCAGGACCCCTCCTGTGAATCCTAGAGATGGTTTTTTTTGTGGTAACAATCCCCATTAGATTCGCAGCCATTTTGTTTGTTGAATACTCAGACCACTTTTTCGCTGGCACCCCCACCATATACCATTCCCTTCCACGTTCAAACACCCGTTTAGTTAAATCCCCTTTCTTCCCCATTAGGCCAGCTCCGGTTTGAACGTCAGAAAGTTGTCTTCACCACATTTGATATGGATGTTAATGCATTGAGTTTCTGCCCCACATGTGATTGGCTAATTAGGCACTTTGGGGTTAACCAAGCAGTTTGAACCGGGGGACTAATACATTTGCAGGGTGGTGATGTCGTTTAGTCCAGAAAGCCTTGGAGTTAGGATTGAGATCAGCTTTAAACTTTCTTCAAACCAAAACATTTGCTAAAACTGTCCGGTCCTGCCAGATTTTGCTTTAATTAAACATTAAGAAGCTCAGGGCCCTTTCTTTTGGAAACATGCTGCACAACTCCTTGTTCAAGCTCTTGGTCTGGTCCAGGCTAGACGATTTCAATGCTCTCCTTGGAGGTCTTCGAGACAGCTCTAAATCAAACCTTTACACTTTCATCCAGAAAGCCGGCAGCAAGATTACTTTTTTAAATGACCGCAAGAATGCATACAACGTCACACGTTTTTTGTGTGCGTGTCTTGTTTATTTTTTCTTTTTTTTGGGTCGTTTGTGGTCAAGTGTCTTGCTCTGGCTCTTTGGGTGGATAAAATCAGGCAATGATGTGTGCCTACAAAACCAAACCACCACTGGGCTTCTGCACCCCTTTACTCTATTTTATTACTTAAGACTGATGTGCCCTCTCGAATCTTGCGTTCTGCAAGCTGAACCGATCACTGTATTGTGCCATCCATAAAGAAGCAACAAAGTCACTTGTACGGGGATCTTTTAATTTTAAACGTCTGTCCTCCGCCGTCTGATCTGTCACTCAATTCGTGCTGCCAGTTCTGTCCCTATCGCTTATCTTCTTCAATCGGTCACACGACATCTCGTCCAGTTGCGTTGCATTTGACCCTCTAACTTAGCACCTCCCTATTCTAATTTATTTAAAAAAACAAAACAAATCTAACCACCTTTCTAAGCTGGTGGTATTCTATTTTTTCTTTTCATTTATTAAGACAGTGTTATATAAAAAAGACTTCTGACACTAGCTTGCTCTATCCAATGTGGGCGTGGGGGTTATAGGCTCATCTTGCTTTCGTCTTGTTGTCTTTTTATTTATTATAGGTTGTTTCTAGTGGTTAAAAGCCGTGGCTATGTGTACTTGGCGGTTTCAGCCAATCTGGAGACTTGTGGATAGCACGAGATATAGCCTTGCTTGTTTGTGTTTTGATGCTTACAGGGGCTCCATTTTTGTAAGTGTTTCTAAGTCGTTTGGATAATAAGCGTCCTGCTCGATGCTAATGTATGGAAATGTAAATGGTGTTGGTTGTGTGTGTGTGTGGTGGTTGTGTGTTTGGTGTTGTGTGGGTGTGAGTGGTGTATATATTGTTATATTGTGGTCAATAGGAGAAATATCTAAATTATACTACAAGGGTATATAAAAGGGGTGCCATTTCGCCGACCCTTTTACCGCAGAAGGTGTCTTAGTCAGTGACAGTGGCGAGACAGGACTTGGGTCAACGGCCTACTAACTCCAAAATAAGAATTGTGTTTGAGTCGGGATCTGTTATAATAGGTTAATATAGAGTATATTATGAGTGTCATCGATAAGATGAGTAAATAGAAGAGAGATGACATGCGGCCGACGCTTTTGTTCCGGGGCGTTTGTTGGTGGTCACAAATGCCTCAAAAGAGGGTCCATCGGTTGTCAAGGTGCAATGCAATGAAACGCAATTGCGGATCAATAAAGGTCTGCTGTATGGACGGGGTATGGTGGAATCATAAGGGAAAGTATGCTGAGTGATACCAAGAATTCCCTGGGAAGATCAGTCAGACCGGGACATCTGGTACTTCGCGGGGAATGCGCCTCCCACCCCGGAAAAAAGACTGCTGTATATACTTTAGGGGAAATCAATGGAAGAGGAGGCATGTCATCAATAAATTACTGTTGCTTAGCAAGACTTTACGTGAGATGAACGAAGGCAAAGGTACGAACAGGGGACGCTGTACGTGCACACTGTATCATCAAAGACACCCCCTGTCCCTCATCCTAAAGCACTACGCCGCCCCCGGTATAAAGCACTGGGTCGCCTGGTTTGTCATTTTTCAGGGCCCCCACACGCATACCCATCTGCTAAATATGCCAGCATGAATAGTAAGTACTTTGGTTGCGCCCCTGAGCTTAATAGGTGGCGCTTATGCACTGAAGGGGACAGTGTGAGATTCACTGTCCTTGTATTATCAGATACGGGGAGACACCCGACGGCACGTCTTCAGGTTGAGCGCCATCCATTTCACCCGTAGATCTGAGAGCGTTTGGGGAGCTCCGTTAATAACGTCGGGTGAACCTTTTCGGGCCATCGCCTCGTGGCTAGGCCAAGCACCATACAGTTCGCTTTTATAAACAAATGGGCAAAAAGGCTGGCAGCCACCGCACCACCTAGCTCGACGGCGTCTTTTAATAGCACACGCAGGGCAAAGCCACCTGGCAATATAAGGTGGCACGCCCGTAAGTATCCAGAACTAGTAAGGTCTTAAGTATAATGGAAACAACGCCTGAGATAAAAAAAACCGATCCCGCCTCCTCAACGTTGTCATGAAACCGGGCAATATTTAGCGCATATTAGAACAAAAATCATTTTGGGTTTGCACCAGGCTGGTAAAACGCTTTCGGTTGTTCTTCTGCCTGATCCATCATGTCATAGAAGGGGCATTTGTAACATGGGGAGTCCTATGAATTACAGTTTAAGCCACGTCCTGTGTTGGCTGCACGAGAGAGTGTGGGAGGGTGGCCGCTTGTTAATTATGTCAGAAAATATGCACATGCAACTTAACCAAAAGAGCTGCGCTCCAGTATCACTAGGGCTTCACCTCTCGCTCCCACTTTACAACTATCCTGCCAGCTGGAATCACGTGTATGACTTCCCAGACGCCACTCCAGTCAGAGTACCATTTGTTTGACATCTGTGTTTTCAAAACAGTCGCCATGAGGTACTCATACTACCAGATTTTTGTCGTACTACGCCACTCTCGTACTACACTCTCTCAGTAGACTGAAGGCGGTCTGTGATTATGCAAAGACCACGAGATTGCTCAGGAGACATTATTACACTTATTGTGTGGGCAGGCGGGGCTTGGACCACAGGCTGGAAACTGTGCATTGTCTGTAAGTGCACCTTTTTCAGTAAGATAGATGGAAGAGCCTGTATGTGGTTGGATTGTGGGGCAGAGGGCGAATGAATAATATAAGCGAGATTTTCTTTTCAATCTATATTGGCCTCTTGCAAACCCCTGGTTGAGATTTAGACAAGTTGCTCTCTCATCGTTTATTAATGGACATCGGTGATCTTTGAACCACTTTCTGACAGATTTCACAGAGGAAAGTGTAATCTGGTCTAGCTCAGTTAAAAATGCAACTTTCAGAAAACTCCCGGCAGGGGCTGAAAGGTATGGGTCTTCATATTCCAGGAGATGTGGAAGGTTACAAGGATACCAAGCTTGCAATCAATAATCAAAATCCCGAAGGTTTGGTGCTTGAGATGTGATCTGAGTTTTGCAATTTTGATCCTATGCAGTGCTTTGTTTGTGTAGAGCCTCAAAATGTCAAGTTCTCAGACTGTGCATCATGTAAACCGACTTGCTAAGCATGTTTATCATTGAATGGGAACGAACTGTGAAATTTTCGAGGATCTGTGTCCTTTCAAATGCAATCTCTCCTCCTTCCCTGCTCGAAAAATTAAAAACCCCACAGGCAAAACCCGGCCAACCTGCTTTTTAGCAGCTAGTGCCTTGTAAAGTTAAATTGAGTACCGAAATGAGCCCAGCCTGCGTCTTTGATGTCTCTGAATCTTTGTTTTACCATGGGATGTTTCCTGACAGGTCATTGTATGTCCTCTTCTGAAGCTCTCCTAGCAAATCCATTATATGTTCAATGTTGTAAAAGCAGACTTTGTGCGGATTTTCTCTCTTCCAGCGGAGCTGCTTTGTGGGCCCAATACTTTAGAGGATAGAGGACCAGACTTTTTATTGGAAACACTCTATGTGGATAGTTCTTGAGCACCAGGAGCTGGAAGCTGGTTGTATATCTCCATGGCCTGCTTGAATGTGGGGTGTGGGGTTCTGTGGCAAGAATGAAGTCCCCATGGAACTTGTATGATCATGCAAAATTAGCAAAGTGCCTTTTGCAGCCTGCTGTGTCATATTTACAGAAACCTGTCCATGAATGGAAAGTTCAGGAGCCAAGGCATTTGCGACCATAGCCATCCAGGTTTGTGTCCAGTCCAGATTGCTTCGCTCTTTTTATTCACTCTTTGATGAGTGTATAATCAAACACATTAAATGCCTGCTCTCAGTACACACAGCTGCATGACCACCTGAGTTGCAGGTTTGGTATTCCATGGTCGAAATACACCTGAGGGTAAGGTGAATGAGCTGTTCCAGCGGGGGTCATAGTGAGGTGTTCATAACTTGTAGGTTCCCTGTAAAAACATGGTAGACTATTGGACTGCTGTTTGTGAGGATGTGGTGTGGATGCAGGATGAACCTGGTCAGATCCTTCCACTTTAACCGATCCACCGCCGAAGAAACTGGCCTTCAGGGATTGTCCCTATGCATCCAGGGATACTGGACTTAACTTGAGAGAGAGTCCGAACTACTTAACGTAGAATATGTGTCGGCTTTGGATAACGGTCCAAACGCTATCAGTCAGGGGATTCTATCCCACAGAGTCCACACCTGAAATGAAAAATGGCTGTACATTACTGTGGTGGTATGATAAAGTTATGTACCTCTTGAAACATAATTATGAGGTTTTATATTGTTTTAATTTTAGGGAAATACACCACCTGGAACTAGCAAATAATCTTCAGGGCAGTTGTAAAGCGATACCCAGGAAACAGAGGTCTTTCCTACGGGCTGCCACTTTAATGGTCTACTAGATCTGATGCATGGCTATAAGTAAATGAAAAAAAATAGAAACACTTTTTGCACTCTGCTGAGGCAAGAATGGTCTCCAAGAGAATTATACCTCGCAAAAGAGTTAGCATAACTGTTAGTTACATCTCGCCCACAAGGCAACAATTTTGCAAATATGAAAGGGTTCTGGAATATTTGGATTTTTGGCCGAATGTGAGATTAGAATACACGAAGCACAAAGCTCCTTTCGCAAACGCTTGAGTAACCGCACGTCCTGTAAGCCAGGGATACTCAAAGTTCAGAGCCAAACGTGGGCAACATTTTAAGACGGTAGTATAAAATGCGAAAGTCGCCACAAATAGTAAATATTGTGATAATAAGACTTTAATTTTAATACAATATTTGCAGATTGTACTGATTTAGAATCATTACCGTGGTTATTTTACTTATCTAAGTCTTGACTTCTCTCTTTAAAATACTACGGGGAGGACATATATAGTATATATATATCTATATATGTTGTGTGTGTGTGGGTGTCCTGTGTGGTGTATGGTATCAGTGGTGGTCAAGTAACAGAGTGAAGCTTTGACTTTGTGTTCCTGGTAATTAAGGACATTTTGTCAAGTATCTGTACGTTACTGGGAGTAAGTTTTATTTTGAGTTACTTTTACTTCAGCTACATTCCAAAAAGCATAATATCGTACTTTTTTACATCATCCTAGCATTTCATAAAACATATCGTTGACTACGAGCTTATAGAATACTATCACATGCTCCGACACGCATAAGAAGCAAGTGTCTGTTTCATAAACGAAACTGAGTCTTTTCTGTGGCGGCATTTTAATGCCATTTAAAACCGAGCACACAACAATTCCTTTCACGAATTAGAATGCTTGCGCGCACTGCGTCGGTAAATCACAACTCGCGATTTCAGGAAAAACTAAATCGGAGTCTCGGGGAAACGGGATTCCGCGTAGGAAACGGGAGATCCCCGTGAGCTCATTTCAAACTCTCGCGCCTGCACTGTGACATGTCCTATGCCGCGCAATACAAGCCCTCGCAATCGCGCATGAAAATCATATTCCCCACACTCCTCGCGTTCGAATGTTTCTCACCTCGTAATCGCGCGAACAATTTTTTAAGTTTTGTCAATCGTTGGGCGGGGCTTGGTGTTTTAGTGTCCTCTATCCATCTCAACATGTCAGTGGGTTATTCCTCTTTTACTGAAGTCATTATCGGACGCCTGTGCCGTAAGATGATTACTATTTTCACTTACTTGACCACAGTAGACTTTATGTACGCTGACCAGATACATGTGCGTTATCATTTAATTTGTCGTTCCATGTTTTATTGATCGTTTGTCTATATTGAATGTACTCATGCAATGCTCTATGTTCTCTAGCGTAGATCTTTTTCTAGATAACATTGTCATAACTGTCTGTTTCTGATTATTAGCGGACTGCAGTCCCTTGTGATGACTAAAGAGATGCTCACATATGAACCCTTTTTACAGACTGTAGATACACACGACACAACACCCAACACAGCACGACAAGAGGGATAGAAGCTAATTTACATGACAGTTGATGTGTCTGGATAGATCAAAAAGTGCTGTTCGACTGGTATCGACAGTAAGCTATCAGTGGAAATTATCGTAATATTTGAAGGCATTTGGCCAGGATGTTTTACCCACCACAGAACGGTTTGAGAAGAAAAAAATGCTATGAATTACAGGGTAATTAGTCATCTACTTAAATGCCCAGTCCTAACTTCAGCCATAGTTTGATGTTATGAAACTGGTCTGTTTATTGCAAACACCAGAATTGTAAAACTACCATTCACTCATATCTTATTACTGGTGAAGTCAATGTCAATCTTTTTGGTTGCATATTGTTTCTTCTTTCCTTGTTTGCTATTTGCAGGCTACACTGCGCAGTGTAGCTTTCCACAGTAACCTAACTACACCCGGGCCTCGGACGAGTCCATACCCAAGATTTTCTCAGATTTTGAGTCCATATAGTGTTAATTTGGGCATATGGCTCAGGCATTTTTGAGCAGCGTAACGGAAAATGGCTAATTTAAATTAAAATTAAGTAGCCTAGTATAAATTAGAATAAAATCTAGGTGGTCCGTATACCTAGTACATAACATTGAGTCCGGTGTACTGTCAACTCAAGCCCGGATTGAAACAGGATAATTTTCTTTTACTGGCGCAAGTCTTTATTATACTATCTGGTAACTTTTACTCAAGATGTGTACTTGCGACGCGTCCCTACTGGTAATTGCGAAATACTTCTTGATCAAAGTAGCGTCAGACAAAGTGAATTGAGTGATGTCTGTACTATGATGTTAATCTCTTCGAGACAGCGAAAACAACATTACAAGTTTTGCCCTGCATTTCGTATTCAAAGAACACACATTATCTTATCCCACGCACAGATTGTGTTTATAATTTGACAACGGCCAACAGTTCAACAGCCCAAACATAAGCACCAGTTGAAGTCACAGGGTCATTTCAAACCGCATAAGTCCTTACTTTGTTCTATGGAGGAAATTAAGAATATATAATATAGATATATCGATATGTAGCTTCTCATCTCGTAGTATAATATATATACTATATGATTTATATACTATTATAATATATACGGCCTATAAGAATCTAGCTTGTTCTACTGAGGCAGAATACAAAGCGTTGTTCTAGTATTACATCAACATAGTATAGAAACTTGCTCTCAGCACTGCGTCAACTAAATTTTGACTGGTTATTGCGCTTATGTATGATTGGCTTTTGTTGATTTTAATTTCTTCCATTGTCTTATCTGTACGCCACTTTGGATATAAGTGGAGTGGGTAAACATGATAACTGAAAGATCTACATCTTCACAGGCACCATAAGAAGCTGCTATGTCAACCTCTAAAACAGCTCTTCAATATCTTCACATTTAGCAAGTTAAAACAAGGATCAACTCCCCTTGCTACATAACTATAGTTCGTCACCAGTCTGTAACATAATCACATTCTGCCAGATGACGCACAGTCCACAACAAAGCCACTTTGACTTTTTACCCTGTGATGCTAGTTTAGATACGGAGTTAGTTGAGCTGTCCTGAGGCAGGTGTCAGTACCGTGTAGGCTAGTCTGGTGAATCGGTGTTCAAAGTCTGCACCTAGATGACGTACCGCATCAAAAGATTTACTGTACACTAAAGTTGTCCTAACAGTTCCAAATGGGGGGTCAGGCTATGATGGATAACAGCAAAAGCAAAAGCTAAGTATTTCTTGAGGCTTACCTCAATACCAAATGACCAGGAATCCTATTAGCAAGAGAGGTGAGGGATTTTGGTACGACAGGACACCCCCTGGATCTACGATAGTTCCCCACGGATGCAAGAGACATTAAGACCTGGTCCTAGCAGGATAACCAAGAGGCCATTAGTGTGTGACTAGTGTGACAACAATTTCACAAACTCCCACAATGTGGCTTTGATATGGGAGGGTTACCAGATATGAAAGCCACCCTAAGAAGTTGCCGCTTGATGCAATCATGAACCTGCGGCTTTGACAAAACTACACCTCTAAATGATCCCTTGACCCTGGTTTAAGGGAACGAATGCATTACATTGGCCTCACAACTGAATGAATATTCAGATCGCTTTTCCAATACAGCTCACCATCCAAATGGACAGCATTCCTACATTTAAAGACTGGTTGCTGTGTAATATCCTGGTATGGTGTCGTTTCACGTCTTGCAACATTGCTGATTCCTGTACACGACTTGCAATTACATTATAGTAGAAAAATGGCTATGGGTAAAAAGAAATCACATTCTTGATGAAATTCTCGTTGCAGAAAGTTTGCAATGCTGGAATAGGTTATCTTCCTCACATCGACAAGGACCCAAAGCAGCACATGTCACACTAGACTGCAGAGGAGAAAACAGGTGAATCATCCAAGCGTGGCCAAGTCAGTTAGCCCAGACTTAAAACACAATATGAACATCTTGCATGACTGAGACTGCTAGTCCACAAAACGCTCGTCCATCATAATGTAACATGGTAAGTCTTGTAGCTATTTCCCTGCAAAAAGCTTGCAATATTGTATCTCTTTCTCATGACAACGGGGACTGCAGTCACGTTAGTCAGAAGTGTTCCAGCCCAACAAAGTATCTAAAAAAAAGATTAATAAAGCAACAATGCATTCAAATTCCATAAAATACTGACAAGAAAATGACCTAAACAAGCAGATCCATTTCAAACTAAGAGTATCTGGTCCAACTTTTGAAAGTCCATGTGTCAAAAATTTGGGTTATACTTTCACATGGGTTTAGGCGTCCAATTAGTAAAATACAGCGGATAAAAAAAAAATAACAAATGACATTTGACGATAACAACCTTAGGAGAATCAAAGCCCCCCCGCTTTCACACTGTGCATGCTAAATGTGCTCACGCGAGCAGAGGTCAGAAGATCGATGCTGTTTTTATGGGGGAAATCGCCATTATGGATTATGCTACAGCTTGGTTTAGTTGCGCGCTGTTGGGTCAGTTGTTTTCTCACGCACAAGAGTTGAACTTAGCTCGCGGGCTCCCGTTTATTTTCAATAGGAACTGTAGTTTTCCACTCATTCAGTGCCAATCTCCGCGCGCGCACGAGTCTCTGTGTGTAATGCCCTAGAAATGACACGAGGAGGCCGCCATAATTGACGCACTGAAGTACTAAAAGAGAACGCAAAAAGCTAACCAAACGATAACAGTCATTAATTTAGAAATAGTTACCGATTCTTTCTTATTGTGTAAAAATGTACAAATCAGTCTGATTGAAAAAAAACATTTAAATGCGAGTCTACATGGAACTGCGGTTCATCCGGTCAGAATGGGGAGATACATTTATGCCTATGTTCTAAGGTTTTTATAGGCCTAGTGCGATTTCTTCTGATGTATAAATGCTATCATGCATAGTTTACAGATGCTGGGGTCATTCAAACAGGTGAAAGAGTCATTAATAAGCAGAGCCAGAGTAGAACCAATGAAAAAGGTATGAACAGGTGAAAGAGTCATTAATAAGCAGAGCCAGAGCTCCCTCTGCGACACTCCCTCCTGTGTAATCAGCCCTATTTTCCGTTCCTTGTTTTTGTGTGTGACTCAATTCCGCTTAAAATAAAATTTTTTCCTGATTGCTTTAGACTCACAAATCCGATATTTGTTCTAAACATGATACAAAAAAGCTATCAAAAATGGTAAGGAGTAACCTAAATTGTTTTAGACTTATTAAAAAATATATCACAAATGAGGCAGCATCATCTTTTTATGCATGCAAATGCTCTTATCCCAAGATCTCATACTGTTGGATAGTTTGACTGAAACAAGTGATTGTAGTTTTACCACATGTTGGGTAATCAGCGCATCATGAATAACACCGGATAAAAAGCGTACCAGATGGCATCACTGCAACGTGGAAAAAAAAAACATAATCCCTTCTGGTGTTTAGACTGACATCTTTACTAATATTTAATCCATAAGTGTAGGGAATGCAAGTTGTGGGAAATAATGGCAGATGCAGCTTGCAAAGTGAGTTGGGCATTCAAACCTCGCTTACCTTAGATCCATTATATTGATTCGTGCTTGTGTGGATCTGGTATGAAGGGAGTTGTTCCCCAAATGAGTTTAAGAAATACTTGAAATAAAGTCATTACATTGAAGGTTAAAGGGGTTTGGTTCAAAATAAACCGAATGCAGCTTTTTTAAATGTAAAAATTTTTTGTAGTAAAAGTGTAATGAAGTAAAAGGGTTTTTTTTTTTGGCCGGGTTAAAAAGCTCCTTTCCCTTTATGTAAAATTTGGTAGGTTTTTGAAGTCGAAGTGAAATATTGTGGTAGTTTTTTTCTATGAGCGTAGTTTTTTTTTTTGTTTTTTTTTTTCTTTTTTTTTTTAAAGAAAACCTTTCTGGGCCCGAGATGAAAATTTGTTTTGCTTACTTCGGGGTTTTCCGCGGGTTTTAAAAAGCTTAAAGCCCTTAAATGGTTTTGGAAAAAAAAGGGCCTTAAATGGCTTAAAAAAAGCTTTAAATTGATTTACGGGCATTAAATTTTTTTTTAAGTTTTTAAGAGAATTTTTTATAAATTTATTGAATATAGCCTCATAATTTTAAAAAAAATAGTTGTCGCAAGATTGTAACGTGTTAGTGTGATAAAACCCGGGAACCCGTTGGGAATTGGTTAGGCCGGGCCAATTGCCCTGATGCGGAGGGACGCAGGATTTTTTCAGCGGTGGAACCCATCTGAACCCAGGAAAAAAAAGGGAAGTGTCGTTCAGCCAAAATGGTGGAAAAATATCGTTACCTTTAATAATTTAGTGCTCGACAGCAGAAGTGGTTTCTGATTCCCCCCAACGAAAGAGTCTTTCAAAAAACCCCTTTTTAAAACGGAGCAAAAATTTCACCAAAAAACATTACGAATTTAAGATCGATTGCGTGTTCCGAGCGACACCCCACTGATTAAATGAAACCCTTTAGTGGAGTCTCCCGTAACTAATCACAAGAAGAACCCGGAGATCTTTGAGCGCGCGCCCCGAGATGCTGTTTAAAAGTAAGTTTTAATGTCGAAATTTTGAATTAATTTTTGAAAAAGGAAAATACTTTAGGCAAAACTGTCATTTTTGGTGAATAAAACTGCTGAAATGGTGATCTATTTGGCCCTGAAAAGCTTGAAGCAGACGATGCAGCACACAATGGAGTCTCGGGTTTGGAAAAAAAAAAAAAAAATATAAACATTAAATAAAACCCCGATTAAATAAAATAAAATTTCAGTTCTAATCCCGCGCCATAATGTTAACAGTTTATTAAAATGCTACGCATTTAGCCCTGGGACGTCTGTTTTTTATTGTTTAAAAACGTATACATTTTTTTAAATTGTTTGGATTAACAAGCCAAGTAGACAATATGAATGTTTATTACATAACCATACTAAAAAATAAGAATATGTTAGCTGATGCTCAACTGTCTAGTAACAAGCTTGTGGGGCTAAGTTGAGTATTTTTAAAAAATAAGTCCTAATATTTGTATTTTTAAACTAAGTTAGATACCATCTGGGGGAAAAGAAAGGGATGATGTGCAGAACATGGTAATTACAGTAATTATCAAAGTGTGAAGTGATACCCTCTGGGGACATTGGCCGGGGGGGTTTTTAGACCACAGAAAAGGTTTGGAAGGAAAAAAATATTATGTAAATATAATTAATTACCTTAAAGTTTTTCCTAAAAAAGGCCCTTTATTCTTCATTTTACTTGGTTTGCTAAACAGCAAATTTTAAAACATTTTTTTTTCTTACTGGGAAAAAAGAAAAAAGCAAGCAACCTGAAAAAGTGCCCACCCACGAAGCCCCCTGTTACCCCATTTTTTTAAATTTTTAAAATTTAATATCCTTCCGGGAGAAAACAAAATTATTAGTGAATTTAGTCGAGGAAAAGGGTTTTCCATTAATCGCCCTTCAGATGATGTGATGATAGTTCCAATTTTTGTCCCCCCTTCCATTTACTTGAGTCCTTTTTTTTATCTTGGGGTTTGGGGGGAAAAACTCTTCGGGTTTCCTAAAAAATTACCTATTTTGAAAAAATATTAAATTTTTTTTTTTCCTAAATAAAACAAAATTATTCCATAATCCCAAAAATATGTTTGATTTTGATTTTTTCTGAAAGGGGTGCACTTTCCCGGAATTTGCCACACTCGTTTGCCAAAAAAGATTGTTAGAATAAAAAGAATTCCGGCTTTAGGTACATAAAAGTGCCCCCCTGAAAATGTCAAAAAGGAGAACCCTTTTTAAGGAAGTCACGGTAAGATGCTCAGAGTCCAAAAATTACTTTGTATTTAAAAAAGTGGTGTAAAATAACCAGTTTTGTAGTACTGTATCTGTTAAATTTCGAGATTTTAAAAAAATAACAGCTAATTAATAATAACACATGATGGTTTGAAAAAGCAACTCTAAAAGAATTTGATTCAAGAAATGAATTGTTTTTTGTCTGGGTTAAATAAATTTGAGCTGAAGGGTTAAAAAAAACCGGGTAAATGAAAAAGTTTTTTATAGGGGTTTTTAAGTAAAAAAATTTTGGAAAACACAGTAAAAACCCCGTGAAAAAAGAGTGTGGTAGAAAGACAGCTTTTTGTCTGTAAAAAAGCATATTCAAGGGGGAAATTTAAACCCCATAGCTAGCACTTTTAAAACACTGCTTTGTGAAGCTTTGAAACATTTGAAACTCATTTGTTTTGAAAAAAGGGGTTTTGGGGGATGGTATAAAAACCCAAAGCCCCTGGTAGCATTTAATTATTTAGGATGCTTTATCCAAATTGATTTCAGGGGAAGAATACAAAAATTTTTAAAATTTATCCCAAAGAGGAAAAAAACACAGGAAGTGTTTGGTAATACAAATTTTAGCATTGTTCAAAGGGGTTGCTGTGTATGTTGCAAAGCCTGACCTAACCGGGCAAATTTATTATTTTTTAATTATTGTTTTTTTTTTGTTTGTTTTTTTTTTTTTTATAAAATTTTCTTGTTTTTTGGGGAGGCATCAGCCTTTTGTTTAAAAAACAACATTTTTGAATATTGGTTCTGCGAAAAAGGACTTTAAAGGGGCCTCGGATGCCCATTTTCCAAAGTTGATTTTGATTTTTAGGGTCTTAATAAAACTTTCTATAACAAGTTTGTTTAAAAAATTTCCAAAGTAGTGAAAAAAACCCTTTTTTTCCCCTGTAAAAAACCCCTCTTTTCAGTTTCAACCCTTTTTGGGTTACCTTTTTTCCTTTTTAAATTTAATGAGCTTGCGGGCCCCCTTTTCCTGATTTTCTTTTTAAAGATTTTTATTTTTAGCCATAAAAGGTGAAATTTGCAAATTATTCAGGGTAAAAATTCAAATTAGCACATCCCTAGGAAAGGCGTTTTTGCAAAGATTCATTTTCAAAAAACTATACTCCCCCCTTTAGAAGGTGTGGTCACACAGACAGGCATCTGAGATCAGCTCGATTTTTAGGAAGGGAAAACATTTAAGAGATAAAAAATCCACCCGTGTTTTTTTTTTTTTTTTTTTTTTTTATCATTTAATTTTTTTTTTTTACCCCCCCCCTACCCCAAAACACCTTTCAGTTTAAAACCCCTTGTAAAAATTTCAAAACCCCGCACCCCAGTTCCTGCGGGAGTGCACAAAACTTGGGAGTGAAAAGGGTACTTTGGGTGCGGCGCCCCTAATAAATGAGCAGAAAAATTTTGCCCGAAACCCTTGTCCCGTGGGGATTAAAAAAAAACATGGGGTCAGAAAAAAGGACTAGGAAAAGGGGGGAGTTTTTGATTTAAAAAGCCCGCCCAGACCAACCCCCTTGGGGGCGAACCTACAAAGGAGGGGGCCCCAAAAGGGCGAACGCACATGAGCCAAGGCGCACATGAATGCAAAAAAGCAGATCTAAAAAAACTTCATGGGAGAGGCCCTTTTCCGGTTTACATAGGTTTTCAGTATCCTTTTCCCCGGGATGGGTTTTTATTGGATTGGTTTTTTGGCACATTTTTACCAGGTAAAAAGGCCCGGTTTTTATAGGGCCATAAATGGGGTTAAAATTTTTTGAAAGGAAAGACATGCAACATCCCTGCTTAAGAATGCTACATTGGGGACCCCTTTAATTTAAAATTTTTCTCCCCCACAGAAATCTGGGAAAATGGTCAAACGTAAAAAACCACCTTGAATTTCCCTTTCCCAAACTCCCCCTTTAAGGTAAGCTTTTTAAAGTCCCCTGTGCCGATGCTCGTTTAAACTGACTCGTGCTATGGGTCCGATGTCCCTGTACCACGATGCTCAGAGGGCTGTTACGCTAGGCCCCCTAGTTGCCGTCCCCCAAGTTCGGATATCCGCCTCGCCCCCTGTGGTTCCAAACCCTTTCGCCACCCCCTAAACAAAGAGGGGTTTAAAAACCCCCTCCCCTGCCCCAAGGGAAAATGGTCTCTTGTTCCCTTGCATTTTGTAATGAGCTTGTGCTTCAAAAAGTCTTTTCCCCCAAATATTTTTCTTTAAAACAAAAATAACAGAGGAAGCTGATATATTCCAGATATTCGACAGCCCTTTTGATGGCATGCTGGCATTACACCCCTGAACTGAAATTTGCGGGTTTTAAATAAGTTGGGGCAATAAAAACATACAATAAAAAATTTTTCAAAAAAATGGATTTTTCATAAATCACCAAAAAAAAATGTATCTGGAAAATAACGTAACAGGGGGAGCTGATTTTCCAAAAATATTTTAAGCCCTCGTGCTTTGGGACCCTGGCAAATAAAAAAAAACACATGCCCCCAGTTTCATAGAAAAGGCTTGGGCCCGTCCTAGAAAAATGTAAATTGAGCTGTTTTTAATGAAAGAAAATGCAATTTACTGATCTTAAAAACCCGGGCAATGCCCCTTTTTTTGTTAATTATTCCACCAGTAATGCTTTTTCCAAAGGGGTTTAAAAAATTATTTAAATATGGCCCCAATCCTGGCTATTTTAAAACCAAAAAATGAATTTAAATTATGGGGTACGAATCAAAACCTTATCACTGGCCCCTTTCACACAAAACTGATTAGCATAACGAGGGGGCACACAGCACAGAGAAACAGCCAAATCACTTAAATGTTTATTGTTTAAACAGTTCATAAATTTCAGTGGGGTTGTTTAAATTTTTCATGCCCCTTTTTTTTTCACATTTTATTTGCCACCTTATGTTAAACGGGTTAAAAAAAAAAATTTACATCAATTAAAGTGATTCAAACCCTAATGACAAAAACCAAAAAAAAGGACTGGCAAACTTTAAAAAAAAAGTTTAAAAATTAAAAAAAAAAATGAAAAAGTACTTGCATAAGTCTCCTACCCTTAAACCCACCCCCACTTAGCTGAAGAACCTTAAAAACCTCAAAACGGGTTTTTTTATGATGCGACAAGCTTTGCACCCTCTCCCTTAAGCCCGTTTTCTGCCCTTTTTGTCCCCACATCTTCACCTTCAAGCCTGTCAGGTTTGGGTTTGGGGGGGACGCACCCTTTTCAAGGTTTTCTCCAGAAAAAAATTTGGAATTTTGGGTTTTTAAACCAGGCTTTGGCTGGGGCCCCTCCAAAGGGCATTTACCGGTTTTCTATAAACCACTCTTGCGTTTTACTTTTGGGCCTTTTTCCTGAAATTCATTTAACCTTCTGCCCCTCTGAGTTTGAAAGCTTGGGACGGGTTTTCATTAAAGGTGGGGGGGAAGCGTTTTTTTTTTTAAAAAGCTTTGGGAAAAAAAAACGGGGTGGTAGCAAAACAAAGGTAGCCAATCAACAGTAAGGGGTGTGTCTACTCATGATGTGGAGGAAGAGCGTTCAGTGCACAGGATCAAAAATGCGAGCCGAGCGACAGAAAGATGAGATGGCGGATAAAAAACAAAAAGGGGAAACCGTCTGTGGAACAAAAGAAGGCTTAAGGCAAGACCTTGCGAATGGTCCCGAGGTTGCTTTGTTTCTTCTTGATAGGCAGTAACAGCTGTGCCGCAACGCTAAGCTGTCTTTTCCACTGGACGCGACAAAGCAACTGTTGAAAATCTTTGAAATTGTGTCAATATGTTAAAATAGAATGCAGCAGCAGTTTTCTGTCGGGGATTTGTTGTGCGTGCTGCGACCAAAATTTTTATATATATCTATGGTGTAGACCATGGTTTTCAAACAAGTCCTGCAAGCACCCCTAGCACCTCACTTTTGTATGTCTCCCTATATCGGACACCCATTTCAGGTCTTGAAGTCTCTACTAATGAGCTGATGAGTTGAATCGGGTGTGATAGATGAGGGAGACACAGGAAGATGTGCAGTGCTTGGGGTGTTCGCGGACCCGGGTTTGAAAACCACTGGTGTAGACAATCACTGATTATGAGTTCTATAGTATTTTTTTTCACGGGCGCCCCTCAGTGTAGACTGTGTAACATTGGTTTTTCTTTGTTTCACAGCTTTTTTAACAGATGGGTTGCGTATGTATGTGTGGGGCAGAGCTATCAATATAGGGGTGGGGACCCTTTTGGGGAAGGCGTGTTTATTTTGGTGATTTCAAATGTCAACATTGGCTACCAGAAATCGCTTTCCCCCCTTTAAGGTATCCTCAGTATTTTGGTGCATTGTGCTTTTCTTTTACTTGAGAGTCCTCAGTCCTGCTGCTGAAAAAACAGCCCACAGCATGAGATGCTACCAGCACACTTTACTTTTGGATGGTACTCTGCAGGTGATGAGCAGTGCCTGGTTTCTTTCAGACATGATGCTTTGAATTGAGGTTCCAGAGAATCTGGCTTCTCACAATCTGAGGGACTTTAGGTGCTTTTTTGCAAATTCAAGTTGGTTTCATGTTTTTCTTCAAATAGGAGAGGAAGGTGTTTGGCCACACCACTATAAAGAATGAATGAATGAATGATGCATTTATATAGCGCTTATTGTGTACTGTTGTCCCAAAGCGTTACATCATGTGGGGGGTCTCTCCTCAACCACCACCAGTGTGCAGCATCCACTTGGATGAGGCGACGGCAGCCACAGGACAAAGGGGCCAGTGCACTCACCACACACCAGCTACAGGTTGGTGGAGTGTTGCAGTGATGTTTGTCCTTCTGAAGATTTCTCTGGCTTCACATATGATCATGGAGCTCAACTCAAGTGACAGTTAGGTTCTTGGTCACCACTTTAACCAAGACTTTTCTCCATCGATTGTTCAGTTTAGCCAGGAGGCCGGTCACCACTTTAACCAAGACTTTTCTCCATCGATTGTTCAGTTTAGTAACGGAGACTACATTCTTCTGTGAACCCTCAATGCAACAGATTTTTCCTGAACTCTTCCCCAGATGTGTGGCTTGATGCAGTCCTGTTTGAGCTCTATAGCAGTTTTGTTTTCTTTTTCTTTTTTTACCTCAGGGCTTAGTTTTTTCTTTAATATGCATTTTCAGCTGTTAGACCTTTTATTAAGATGTGTGGTCTTCCAAATCATACCCATTCGATTGAATTTGCCACGGGTTTAAATTTTCACTTGATGTATAGTAACATCTACAAGTGATAGAAGGCTACTGAGCTAAGTTTCAAGTGTCCCAGATAAGGGTATGAATATTTATGCAATGGAATCATTTAAGTGTTTTTTAATATTAATACATTGTCATTATTTTTTATTACTACATCAATCTACACTCCATACACCATACTATCAATTTAAAGCAGTTTAACATAAGGCTGCAACCTAACAAATGTGGGAAAATTAATTAAGGGGGTATGAATACTTTCGCAAGGCACTGTTGCAAGTGGACACAGAATATATATTGTCTGCAATCAGATAGGGGTTTGGGGCACAAGCATTGTTTTTACTAGCATATTTTTATTTTTAACAGATTAATGATGATACGTAAAAAAGAAAGAAAAATAACAGCATAATCATAAACAGTTTGTTCAATAACATGGGTGTTATGAGAAGTGCTATTTCTAATAAAAAGCTATTAATAATGAAAGTTCAACATTAAAAACTGCTGTTTTTAAAAACTTCACATGCTAATTTGAGAACTCATGTGTCAAAATCCAGCTGTCAGTCACTGATTCCAAAAAAGTGTGCATAGTTAAAGGTATGTCTTTGCAGTCAAGAGCATAAAATATTATAGACAATAGTGATAACTGCATTTTCAACAGTTGATGAAGGAGATATTTCTAGTGATCCTTAAGACCTTGCTTAGCTGGTTCAGGTGCATTTAATTAGGGTAGCTGAAGTTTGCAGGACATTGGTCCTCCATGAGCAAGACTGACATTAGCTCATCACATTTACTAAATGTGATTTACATCTTAATATCTAGAACTCTTGACAAATAAAAGTTCCAGCTGGAGACACATTAAATACACAAACAAGTGTGAATTAACAATATATTAAAATAAACAGGAGTGTAGTTTGTGAACAAATTTTGAAATAGGCTTGAGGAAGCGAAAACGCCCACAAACAGAAGACAACGCAGCGAGACTGTTCTTCAAGTTTTTTTTATTTTACTGTTTGCTTCGCGATGAGAGGAATAAGACATAATTCACCCCAAAAAGATGTGATGTGGTTGAGGATTTGAGATTTGGATTTTCTCAGAAAAAAGAATGAAGCACTTTATTCAGCAGAGATCATAAACATGAGTAAGTCTCTTTTTATTTATTTATATACTTTACTAGTTTTTCACATAACTGTAACTTTACTAGTTAGACTTTTCCAAACTTTTTCCAACTTAGTTTCCTGACTACATGTATAATCAATGAAATTTATAAGTTTCAATAACAATATACAATACTCACCATTCAAGCTTGATGTAAATAAGAAAATTGGTAAACAAATAAATGTACTGTAACAATAGTACAAACAATGCGTTCTTCTTTTCAATTTATCCCCTCTAAAAAAAACTGAAAAATATTCTCATCTCTTTGCAACCATTAATAATAATACCATAAATTTTTTTTGTAGAAAATAAATTGTTAAAAGTGTCTGAAGGATGGTGTGAACTGGAGTAATGATGCACACGTCAGTTTTGAAAGGCAGCTTTGATTTGTTCCCAATACACTGTTTAACTGCTGCACTTACAAGTGACATATTAATTATGTTGTGGGATAATTAAATATATTCTAAACCGACTACAAACATAAATGCATATACACTTGACTTAGTCCTCCATAAACCTCTTTCTTGTAACTCATCCCTCTCACAGTTGACTTGACAGCTGACTGAATGAGCTCATTATGGCGCTCATTATATGCGGGCCTTTGTCAATCTGACAGAGTGTAAATCACAATGTAATTCTATGATAGTTGACGCCTACTCGCATATACTTTTATTTTTACCAACAAAATGTCTTAGAAGAATGTAAAATCAATTATTGTGTTCTGTGATTGAGTATTAGAAGATGAATTTTCACATCATTTTAGAAAGAAAAATTCTAGCTACACCTCCAGTTTCTCAAAGAGTCTCGGGAACCAATGTTCTTTATTGTATTTAATTGCCCCTTATGCAAATTGATTTTAACATTTTTAGTGGTTTGCACTATGCATACATACCCATTTTTCTTCAAAGAAACACCAATCAATATACATACATGCTGCGCAACACTCAGCTAATATAAGCCCAGTTTTGTGCACAATTATGCGTAATGTGGAACTTTAAGCCATTTAGATATTAGATAGAAACTGAAAAAAAGCACAGAATGTCAGGGCACTTTGACAAAACTCTCCAGAACCCAAACAATACCCATTAAGACCTCCCAGAGGAGTTAAGACCTTGCGTGTTGCGGGGTCAAATTGCATTTAAATTAAAGGTAACACAGAAGTTTGGCACCACATTCAATCCCTCCATAGGCAAGACTGACAGTAAGAAATTCTGCATTAACTAAATCATGATTTTACATCTTAATATATAGAACTATGGACAAATAAAAGTTCCAGTTCAACAGACACATTAAATACACAAACAAGTATGAATTAACAAGATAATTAAAATAAACATAGAGTAAGAAGTTTGTAGACAAATTTTGGAAATGGAAGCAGTAAAGGCGAAAATGAAAGGTAAGAAAAATTTTAAAATACTTAAAGTGTAAAGCATGTCTTATGTGTACACATATAAGAGCCTATTTAAAAAGAGGAAGAACAACTAAAATTCAGCCATTTGTTTTGTCTTTAATAAACTGCTGGGGAAAGAAAAGAAAAGAGTAGACTAGAAAAGACTTAATTATCTTGTGCCCGTCCTCTAGACAGCAGTAAGTAATTACGTGGTCTTCATTTTTCAGATAGCACGAGTTAATGGGATTTTTGGGGAAAGAAGTCAGACCAGTCAGAAGCAAGCTATAACATAATGAGTCAACCAGTCCTAAAGCGGTCTGATCACGAGTTTGGTGAAGCATTAAAGCCCACATGGTCAAACTAAATATCAAAAACTATAAACCGATTTGTAAAACCACAAGCGAAACATGAGAATTAAGCCGAAATCTCGTTTTCCATTTTTTAAACTAAATGAAAAAAAGATGAGCTGCCTTTTTATATCTCGATTATTCCAATCCAAATCAGAAATTAAACATATAAAGTCAATACAGGATATCAACCCTCGATCTGTGAGTTTCAGCAAACATACTCTTCAAAGATAACAGTACCCCAGATGTTAAGCTGCCCCCTGGCCCGAACAAGAGAACCCTACAGGAATGAAGTGTAAAATCTCACATGTAGTTAACTCCTCAGTAGAAAGATCAGAGACTGGCAAACACCCCACTAAATACTATATTGGAAATTGGGCTTCCGCACTGACATAAGTGACCTTGAATTTTATGGAGCTCCTCCCCCCCACGCAAAAAAAAAACAGGACTACGGGAGTCATGTAGATATTTGCGCTCGGGGTTGGGGTGCTCGAGGTAGTCACATATCACCACCTTGTTGCTTTGGTAAAAATCTATAACTTAACATTCTGAACAAGAACGCTGTCAAAGCATAGAAAACTGAAAAATCGAATACTGTGAAGAAAACGGTAGGCAAACGCGATAATGATTTCATGAAGAGGCCCCGGGCTAATGCTAATCAAACTAACGCTGAAGCCACTGCTGATAAACACAGACAATGAAACAATAGCGGAAATTTGAGCGTATCTTTTGACAGAAAGTTTGATGTCCTTCTCATGTACTTTACGCGGAGCTGAACGTATCCATCGCTCACGGCGGTTTCTTTTCAGGAGGTGACAGAGACATGAAGAGGACCTGCAAAAGTTTCACAAAAACCCGCATCAAGTCTGGAGAAACCTGTGCACATTCTGTAAGCCGAATGTGAAAACATAAGGAAAAAACCTGTGACATATAGATGTCAAAATCTCGATGCAACAAAAACATTGTGAATTGTCACATATAAAGACGGGTTTGCTGAAAAATGGTAAACCTACTGAGTTTGTGACAAATTCTTCAAAAATGCGCCAAATATGCTTGGGCGACGGAGAACTTTTGGACAGGTCCAATTCAGGCATCGAACAGTGTTGCACAGGACCGTTCACTGCACCACCACAACCATAATAGAATGCCCGCGCTCTGGCAGCATTTATTTTGCCCGACTCCCATCACTACCCAAGTGAAAGAAGAAAACTTCTATCTGCACCTGGCCAGAATCGAAACCTGCTGCAATACGATGAAAAAAAACGATACGTATTGTTTTACATCCAGATCTTTTTGCATGATGTCTTGATAACAGAGACAGAAGTTCGGCAAACCATATACTAAAGAAAATGTTGGGAGCATGAAGTGCGATGCGGATTTCGTTGTTCGTCCTTCAAAGTTCATTGTGACGTGGTTGTGGGATAAAGAAAACGAAGACCATTATTTGACCATCACAAGCAACCTAGGTAGCTGACAAGCATATACTACGATGAGAATGGCAGGCGGCAGGCAAACAATGGGTGAAATGGTTGAAAAATTGGCTGGGAGGGGAAATTGTTTATAGACAGTGGAGTCAGAAAGAACGCTTGTGTGTAGATAGATTCTCTTTGATATATTTTGGAAGACGACTGCAAAAGTATCATTTTTGTTGCGTATTTTGTAAGATTTGAGTGGGGGGCTGTCGCCATTCTAACTGGAAGACGATGTCCAGGTGGCATAGAGGGTGAGTAAAACTTGCGAAAGATGTCAAAGGTTATTTTATTTTCTGTCTGGGGTGAGCATCCATAATGTCGTATAGCATGGGATGCAGTTTTTGGGGGAGGGGGGTTCATGGCGGGTGAAGTAGTACCTTTTTTGGAGTTTCAGTATTGGAAGGTGTTAAGTGTGCAGCTTTTATTTTAACAAGGGTAAGCAGCAGAACTTGATTTTCTTATCTTTACATACGATTGAGAAACGTGAGCAAAGGTGGCGGCACACGAATGGGGGGAATTTATGAGAGCTGGGAATGTACGTGGACATAACAGATCTAAGTCAAAAATTCATTAGCCATCACTTTAGTTGAATGTGTTATGGTACCTACACTTTGACTGTCCTTAATTTTTGGAACGTCTTCAAGGTTATACCCAGATTTTATGCATTCACGAAGTCATCATGGGGGGTGATTACAATTGCATGTTAAATTGCCGAGGTTAGACACGCATCCCCTTTTGAACCATAATAAAGTAAATGGGCTGGTGTACTAGTTAATTGTATGCAAAAGGTTAAATTTAAATAGATTGCTGGAAAGTTTTGCAAGAAATTCCTCCCACGGATCCATGATTTCATTTTTAAATTCTCAGTTCAAAAAACTTATTTCTAGAAAGGATTGATGAAACCCTTTTTCCCCCTTAACAGATTGCCGATTGTTTGTCAAACATGTAGTCTCAACTGAATACCACGTATAGATTATTAATCAGATCATTGCCCCCCACAGTTTTCAGCGTTGAAAGTATCAAGAATGGTAGTAGAGGAAGTTATTCCTGAAATTTGAATAAGTGTTATAAAACGATACCATTTTTAATGAATTGTTCTTGCTAAGGCAAAGATTTTACATTGTTTCTTAGAACAATAATGATAAAGGAGATGTATCTGATATCAGTTCTTTTAGAGACCATGACGCGCTGTGTTCCTGAGGTGATATTATAGGCATAATCAAACAGCTAAGAATAAAGAGAGCAAAGCCAAAACTGGGAATGAAATTGACGAGACAAATAAATAATCTGGAAAGTGAAAATACCAGCATCCAACTAGTTGTGAGTACCTACCTTTACAAAGAAAATTGTTGCACTGAGAAGTTAAATATAACTTCAATTCTTTAAAAGTGCTCGAGACAACTTGAGGTATATTAGGCAAAGACACAGTTTGAAATAGAGTGATATGGAACCCCCTAAAAAATGACCCATTGCACGCCATTTAAAGGCAACTCTTCAGGCACACTTGTGCAAGAACATAAAATTGATATAATGTGGAAGACAATAGTTTTGACCCCACGGAAATTAATCGTAATGCTTAAAGTTGCTGATTTCTAAAATAAAGAAGTTCTAATGAATCCAAATGTACAACAAGCCAAGAGCAATAAACATAATTTTTCTTCTGTTCATCAATTGGATCTTCCCAATCTTAGCCCAGATGCAAAACACATCCTTACAGAAAGAAATTACTCTATCATAAATAAATGAAGTAATAACCCACAGTTACCTAATAACAAAGATGTGGGATCCGGACAGCTGTAGTGCCGATTCTCATAAAAAGCATTCAGAATAATCTTGTACCACACATGATTCAAAGATAAACACACAACACAAATTAAATGTCCCGACACCCCCAAATGTACGAAGCGAGTATAGTATTAATTCCAAAACTGGGGCGGGGACACGCTGCAGATGTCTGTACTATCATCTAGGTTTACGGTATCCAAAAACCTCGTTACTGGTCCCTGATGGAAAGAACGAAAACGTTATGGTCGAACAGACATATGGGGCTCTCACTTGGAAGGCCAATCGTCTCTGAGTTTTAAGAGAAAATGCCAATGAAAATTGGCTTGTGGATTTTTGCATGCTGAGGCACACACTCCCCAATAGAGGTCCCAGGTGGTTATAGAGGTGACAGCGTGCAGAGCCATTCATAATCAAGGTATTTTATGCGTGAGGGGAGCCGAGAACCTTGTCCGTCCTGGGCAACAGCAAATTGAGGTTCAAGACTTGTGGCATGTGGGACATAACGTCTCCAACTTCCCCCTTCCATCAGGGACAAAGGGTATACATAACCGAAATGACCTTCCCTCAGTCATGTCGGACTCCACTATTATAGTTATGTCAAATGCACATATGGAGTGCCATGGAAAATGCCACAACCTGAACACAGTCACAACCCTGTGGGCTTGGCGGGGCGATTTTGCAACAAGCTGCGGCGTTGTCACAAAAGACATACAATAAGGGCGTAACCTTTTCCAAGCAGCCCCAGCGCAAATTCACTGACCTTGGTACCTAAGTCATCCAAGGTTCTCGGCTGCTCCTAGAAAGGCATTCGGCTGATTTTACCATCCACAAAAAGTTTTAGGAAGGGATTTCACAACACCTCCCTCAGTGAAAGTATTCGGCTTTCAAATAATTTTCCTATTTGTCCTTAACAGCGCTAGGCAGGGGTAACGATGGGTCACGTGAGCCTGGGGAAAAGGTCGCGTACGAGACCCAAACGATACACCACCTCCTACCCGTAGGGAGGTGACGTTGGAGATCGTGATATGGACTGACCCATTGGGGCAGTACTACATATGGTGAATGGGTCTCTAAGTGCAGGTCCTACCGCTAGAGTGTAAGGGATGGAACAAGCTGTCCAGAAGAACTGACAAGAGCGGTCTAACTCAAGTGAAAGGACACTGTGGTTACACCAAGATGAGAAACCTTACTGTGGAGATAGGATACACATATGGGAGTTACCCATTGGAAATCCAAGCAATTAATGGACAACTAGCCCCAGTACAAGGGGCTGACCGGTTGACTCCGGGCAATAGCTACACTGCCAAGTCCTGGGCACTGGCGACAGACCTGTCTCTCCGCCGTTGTCTGACCGCGCGAGGGGGTGCGGAGTAGGATGCCTCGACCAAGGGTACGCCAACCGGGTCAGCGGAACTCTCTACTGTTAGAACAAAGGCACTCAACATCTCCCCATCGGTGGGGAAATTGCACAGCAAGCATTGAACACCAAAAGACCAGTTCTTGGCCATATGAGCCACAGGAGGAGCGTGAAAGAGCGAAGGCGGAAACCTGTTACCCAACACATGTAAAAACTGGCTCTACACGAAGGTTTAAAACCTTGCAAATAGGTCTTGTTACATTTACGGTTAGTTTTTCCTAACCCGACAACTTGACGCTCGTTCACCGATTGCTTCGCCCGTTAACTCGACAAGATTATTTTAAATCTACCTTTAATTAATTAGAAAGGATCATCTGTCTGTGTCCGTTAAAAATACTGAAACCATTTGTTGTTCCGACAAGGTAAATCCTTTATAACATGCGCAAAAAGCATCAAAAAACAGATTCACATGTGTTGCTATCATCTCACCCTTCCTGCCCGCTGCAGCGCTTTTCTCTACTTCAGTCGTAAGACACCACATATCCCATCTACAGTGCTATATATGGCATATATATATATTATTACAAATATGCCTATACATGATAAGATATCTTTTTACTTACATCCTAAAATCTAAAAAAATGTAACGAGACCAAACTTTTCCCCCCAGTATCCTCGTTATGCAGAGTATTCCGGTTTCGTTTTTTTTGTGCTGGCAAAAGGAACCATCATTGCAGCCATGAGAGCGGCATACTATTTTTCTTTCACTGGCTTATTTTTTAAGCTTAAAGACTTTGTTTTTATTCGTGAATGTGCACCAAATAAAGGACAACCATTTACAATTCCGATTATCTTTTTGACTCAAAAGGAGTAGTTGCTTCCACCGTTTTCCACTGGGAAAAAAAAAATGAATAAAAAAAAATCAGTTGAGTGCTTGTTCGGGGCTGCAGCACGCACACACAGTTACTTTGTCAATGCGGCCTGTTCATTATCATAATAACATACAGTCAGTCAACATGAAAAAAAAAACGGCGCAGTTTAAATATTCAGAAACAATCTGTGCCGTTCAGTGTTATCCCTGTACCGCCGTGATATATGCAAAACATTTTGTTTTACCGTAGATATTTGAACGTGAGGTTAATTACATAATAAATAATAATTTGGCATTCAAATACATCGCAAAATACGAGGAAACATTTGGAATTTGTGTAGAATGAGAGACACCAACGTTGGTTTCAGTTTAATTTTGGCCTACAATTAATTTGTTTTGGGCTTGTCGTTTGTATTGCTATAGCTCCGTATATTCCTGTTCTTTTCTAAATACTTGTTAATGAAAGGGATTGTTGTTGGGGAGTGAGGGGAACCTAAAATAGCCTAGCTATGTTTAAAGTTGTTTATATAATGTTTGTAAAACAATTGTTTCCCCGCGGTCCTGCATTAGGCCTATTTCTGATACTGAAAATAATAAAAGCGTGACTTATATATATTTTTTTTCTTTAAAAAACACTTTTTTTATATAGCTGCGTAGCGTAGGCCTACATTAACCATGCCAGCAAACCTTTTAAATATATTTGATAAATTCCTGATAATAAAAAATAAATGCATTTTTTAACTGTTAACTGATTGTATTAATCGATCAAAATTCTTAAAACGGTCGGTTAACTGTTAACGGTTTAAAAAATGATGATCCCTACGTGCGAAGGTGTTAGGTGTCGCTCCAGAACCGCCAGCTCCGCACAGATGTCTGTGCCTTGTGAAGAGATCTTTTGAACCTTTCACGTGTGGATTCTGCACGGGATGCGGCAGGACCCAGTGGCTCTGACTAGGGTGGCGAACACATCTGTGTGATGGTGACCACCAATGTGTACCGCAGTGGCCATGCCCCATCTTAGGACTCGGGAGTGTAATCAGTGCTGAAGTGGTTCTCATATGAAGCAATACCAGCGGCGTGACTTGCAGCTGCGGATGCCATAAGCCCCATGAGCCTATTGAAAATGTTTCAGTCGGTACCACTGTCCTCTGCCTCTGAAGGAACTCAGGCAGTTCAGCACCGTGAATGGGCATGCCTCACTGGTGAGACCGTTGCCGTCATGCTCACAGAGTCTAACTCCATATGGAGATAACAGATTCTCTGAATAGGGGAGAGCTTGGCTCTTCTCTCGTGTTGCTCCTGAAGCCCCCAACCTGACTGAGGTTCCCGAAGACCAGGTCCCTGTGATCGCACAAGCCTCTCGGGGACTGGGGTCCATGCTGAATGCCAAGTCATCGAGATAGTTGAGGATTCCTGATTGCCTCACTTCCCAAAGCTGGGGCAAGGGGCAGCCCTCTGCGATCTTCGTGGAAAGACACGGTGGGATAGGGAGAGCCTTGCCTACTGGACCTTGTACTGCCATGTCCGACCCTCGAACGCAAACTGTTAGAAATGGTCTGTGGCGAGGGAGTGTCGAGACATGAAAATTATGCAGCCCCCTTCAGGTCGATTTTGCTGCAGACCAATCCTGGGCTTGAATGCATTTGATAATACGTTTCTGCGTTAACATCTTGAACGAGAGGAGTGTGCAGGGACCCGATTCAGAACTCGCAGAATACCAGGATATGTCAAAGGGCCACAGCTTTTTCCCTTGGGTACGATGAAGTAAGGGCTTGTAAAACCCACACCTCCTCTACGGCCTGGAGGCGACCAGCTTTGATTGCATCCTTTCGCCAACAGGACAGCAACTCCTCGCGCAAGACACAGAGGCATCCCTGATGCCACCGAAGTCTCGAGAATGCATTGAACTTGGAGGTTCGCCGGGCGAACTGAATCGCATAACCGAGTGCAAACCGTCCGAAATGAAGCCAACGCGAAGGTTGGGCACGCAAGCAAACCACGCCCCCAAGCTCCATACAAGTGGCACCAAGGGACAGTCGACGTACCCGCCGTGGGGCAGCGATGGGGAGTTGTGTTGGATGGCCCCCAAAAAACAATAGCGTTCTGAGTCCATCACAGCAAAACCTCCCCGTGTTCCCACAGAGGGAACTGGACGCGGTGGAAGAGGCGTTGCGTCAACCAAACCGCGACCTCTTGACCACTGGCGAAAGGGGGCAATCGGTTGTGAGAATTAGGAGGCACTGCAGTGCTCATTGTCAACCCACGAGCACTTGCTACTTGGAGGAAAAGGAAATTACACTTTTAATTGAAAATGGGGTACAGAACATAAAGCAATATGAAAGATTCTCCGCCTCCGGGGGGAAGGAGTGGTGCTGTCACACGCCAGCTCCTGAAGAGCAGTCTCCCACATCTCGTTGCCCGTCTCCCACATCTCATTGCCCGTGTCAGGGCCGCTTTGTCCATCTTCTTAAAAGGTTTTCGTGGCCGGATGTGACACGAAGGGCACCGGTCTCCTGCGCAGGGAACCTCGAGAACTCTCAGCAGGGGGCGGTGCCGGTGCGTAGGAAAGCAGGGGGTTGCACCATGGCAACGAGGAGGCTGAGGCGTCTACCCGCCGACCGGAATGGTGGTTGGCTGGAGGATCACAGTCAGGGCAAAAAATGGTGTGAATGGCCTCAGTCTACTTTTTCACCACTGAGAACTGCTGGGCAAAGTGCTCGACAGTGCTCGACAGGCCTGCTATGGGAGGAACGGAGAGCATCGAGAGGCGGAAAGCGAGCTTCGTTGAATGTCTCTCATCTCGGCCAGGTTTAAGGCCAGAGATGGCACTCCTGGACCACTAACGTGGGGACAATCAACCTGTCCCGAGGGACCGTGCCGTGACCTTCGGTCGCCCGTTAAGGTGTCAGTCCACCGTGCGCTAGCAGCTCCTGCATTCAACCTCAGGTCCGGTAACACACCCCTTCGTGCATTGCTTTTAGCACCTTGACTTGATGTACCTGCAGGATCAGCCATGGCATGCAGGGCAGAGGCAGCTTGGGCCCGTAACACTGTAAGCTTTGGCAGCGAGAGCCGCCGACAGCTTACAGGCCTGGGACGGGAGGCGCAGGACAAATTCCTCCAACTGGTGGCATTTGCGGGCACAAGTGGCACTGCAACCGCTCTCTCTCTCTCACATCCACCTGGGAATGTCCACGTTGACCCCATGGATGCCCTATCATCGAGAGTGGGTGAGGATGGAAGAGGGGGACGGACTGCTTCATGGCCATAATAGGGGCCATCCGCAGACTTCTGTCACCTCTTCCATGCCAACCTCTGGGCACAAGAAAAGAACCGGAGCAGCGATGCGGTTGTGAGCCGCGCGCTCCACGACGAGAGGAAAACCAATCATCCAGCCTGCGATGCTTACGGCTGGCCCGGGCAAGCATGCGACCAACAGCTCTCAATTTTGGCTAGCCGCGACAACACCCGAGGGGGGCAGCCCTGCGAATCCTCATCCTCAGAGGTCGATAGCACATTCCCGATGCTGGCAATTGACACACTGATCCTCAGGCGGTGACGAGCCCCTAAAGACACACGCTAGGACCGCCGCGAGACGGCCCAGCAGACATCAATCAGCAGCCTCACAGGACATAGTACTGTCGGGAGGAAGTGAGAGTTCTGTGGGGCGTGGTCCACGGCAGAGAACTCTAAACAGTCAACCTAAGACCTCCCGAGCGCCAAGCCGGCGGGTCCCCTCTGCGAGCCAGAAAAACACAGGGACAGGTGGCGACCATAGGGGTTTGCTGCACTCCCCTTGAGAGGTGAGAGACGTGATAGGCAGCGATGACCAGCTCTCATACGCCCACAACAGATCGCATCCACAACACCGCCTCAGCGGGTATTGCCCAGACACAGAAGACAACGCATCGTGACCGTCAACCAAGGACAGGAAACGCACCGCATCGCAGAAGGACACAGAACGAAACGGCATCTTGGAAAAAGACACAAATTGTCTGTGACTTTGCTCTTTTAGGGAAAAACAACTGCTCTTTCATCCAGTCCAAAGCAACCATGGGGAATCACGCCTGCCGGGACAGCCGTGTACTGGCCGGCCGTCACACCGACCAGGAACAGTCTTCCACAACCACGAGATGAAATGGCTTTGTAGCAAATGTCTATATCAACGAGCTCCATAGACTCCGATGCAAAAATCTGAATGTATGGATGCACGCATATCACCTTATATACTCGTAGGCATGGGAGTGGACCCTCAGCATGGCAAAATCCACTAGCCAATTTGCATTGGCGTTTTCTCTTAAACTCAGAGATGATTGGCCTCCCAAGTGAGACCCCTATGTCGTTCGACATAACTGTAGTTCAGTAGTGACCCAACAGATAGGGAAACGCCTGGTCTCTCTCAATTTCCACTGAATCCTAAGGGATTATAACTAAAATTCTGGAACAAATTAAGATACATTTGTCTCTTTAATTCAATTGGACCAGATGGTTTTTATGCCAAAAGAGACATAATATATTTTAATTTGAGACGGGCCTGTTTAACAATTTATAACAAGAAAAACATAAAGACGTTGTTAGTTTCATTAGCTGCTCAACTGAGCTCTTGACCAATAAGAGTGGAAATACATGATTGCTGTTCTAATAAATGTGGAATTTGGTTTCAGTATTTATTAAAGGGATCGACAAATAATTTATGCACATACAGTACTTCTGTTATTAACAACCAACCAAAACATTTCAAATCCATCTCAGTTTTTTTTTTTGTTTTTTTCTTTTTCTATATCAAATCTTGAGGTTAACACCTCAGGGATGCCCTTTTTGTCTACCTTTTTTTTTTTCCAATGGAACAATTAGCAGCCAGTACAAGACCCTTCCTAACATAGCGCCTATAGTGACAGAGGGGCAGACCCCAACACATCTTTTGTTGTATGCGCATGATATTCTCCCGTATGTTTCCAACCCTGAAATGTCTATTCCACCCATGACCTGAGCTTTATTGAAATTTTGGCGTCTTTCTGGCATTCACAATAAATTGGGAAAAAACAGCAACTTAATGCAAGTCTCTGAAAAAAAAAAAATTGAGTTTACATCAAATAAGTTAACGAGCACCAAATTTAAAATTTGCAAATCACCCTCCTTTAATATCTGGGTGTAATAATTAATTACCAACACAAAACCTGAAAATGTTATTAGCAACTTGAATTGGAAAAAAGGAAATTGATCAGCTTCAAAGACAATATCATTGTCCATGGTAGTCAGGATTACCGCTATAAAAATGGTGGTACTTCCAAGATTTTTGTATGCATTTCAATTCTATTCCTTTCTTGTTATTCCCCATAATTATTCTTAACCAGTTAGGAATCTATTAATAAGCAGCTATCATTTGGAACAACAGAGACAGCTAGGATTAACACAGAGACACACATCCGAACCAATCTAAAGATCAAGGAGGATTTGGGCTTCCCAATTTTAAATATTATTTATTGGGCAGCTAACTTAAATATTTTAGCGTGGTGGAGGAAGACTGGTTCAGTGGAGATTAGGTGGCAAAACAGAATGGTTAGTAATTGGAGAAGCTTCTTGTTATAAGTAGTGGTCAACCGATATTGTTTTTTGCCCAGCCGATGCCGATAATCTTAGCAGGGTGGCCGATTGATTAATATATATACCAGGTATAGTTTTTTTATTTTTAATTGTAATTGTTTTATTTATTTAAAAAAAAATACTTCTTTGGTTTATTATAGAAAATGAATTATATCAAAAAATAAATGTGTAAAATAAAACATTTTAGATGATGATAACTTCCTGATGCTTATATATTCTATTACAGTATTTTTCACAATAAATATTTTAAAATATATAAACAAAAAGAATAACACTGTAACCAACAGGGGGACACTCGGTAACCTGGGAATATTTGTGTGCATTGGGATCAATATTTTAACTAAAGCCATCGAAGGTCACACTCCATTTTTACATGCACAGCACGCAGTAAAAAATGACATGAATATGACAGTGTGCAAAATACATAAATCAGGGAGCACGGGGAGTTTGAAATCACGAGATTTAAGTTTTTCCAAGATTGCGCATCTCCAGTAAGCTGAACTGCTCCTCCTGTCCGGATCATAGACACGTGATCCGGATTGCAATTTTGCACGGATCGACTGTCATGCAGAGCACACGCGATCGTGGCAATATACAAATGCACACTTCAAGGATCTCACAGCTGGATTTGAAATAAAGCCTTCTACACGGCACGATTTTAGCAACCCTATTAAGATCATCACTGGTTCCACTGTGCGACCTGGATCTAATAAACTTGTGTACGACACTGCTTGTAACTGTACGATGATGACACCTATTGACTCGTAGACTACGAGCACGTTTCTATGGAAGAATAAAAGGTCATTAAACATGCGCTAGTGGTAAAACAAAAAGAGCATAATGAATCACATTTTTGACAGTTGTATTTTTTTATGTGTGGCTGAAAAAAATTGGAAGAGGCGAAAGAGGAAGGAATAAGAGCTTAAGGTAAGCATTTTTTTATGTTTTAGCGCCATGTCGCGTTTGATTTCATGTCGCATTTTTACTGGTTGGTCAGTAAACATGGGTCGGTAACTGCAAAGACACTGTGCATTTGATCATGCTGAATTTTCTGACACTGCCAGAAAATTATCGTAGGCTATCTTTTGTTGCAAGACTGTTACAACGGCTATCTTTGAACCTCTCTCACTGTACGACATAGGACCACCAATTAGGAGCCACGATCACGAGAAATTGCCATGATTGTTTCACAATGCCAATTTTTTTGTCTGGGACAGCCGAAATCATGCAGTGTGTCTCGGGCTTAATTCTGCAAGGTTTGTGAAATTAAATGTTCATTAGCAGTGGTGAACAGTGGTAACGGAGAGTAGGCATTACTCACTTGTGTGTACTTAAGTAAAATTTTCAAGTATCTGTACTTTACTGAAGTAGTGTTTTATTTTGAGTAACTTTTACTTTTACTTCACTACACTCCAAAGCATATATCGTACGTTTTACTTCACTATATTTCATAAAACATATCATACTCCTTATAATATATTATGTGCGTCTGACACGCAGAAGCGTGGTCTGATTCAAGAACTAACTGATTCTTTTCAATGAACCTTTAAGTTGGTTCGCAAATCGCACCAAAAGATTCATCTTCACGAATTAGAATGATCCGACTGCAGCTGTTCTCGAATCGACAACTCACTGATTCAAATGAACCGTTTAGTGCGGGTCTCCAGTGAACTGAATTCACAAGTAAGAACAGGAGATCTTGTGAGTGTATGCGACTGATGCTGCTAAAAGTACAGTTAATAATGGTAAGAATTTTAAAAAAGATTAATTATTGTAACTGAAAATCATATTTAGGGTCAAAACTGTAAGTTGTTTGTGAACTGAATCTGCTTTAAAGGGCGATCTATTTAAGCCCACTGAAATACTTTGAATGCAGGCACATCAACATCCAGTAGGTACGTTTGACAATGGACACTTTTTGCTTCCATCAGAATTAAGTCATTCTGATTGACTAATCCGTACATTGTGTTTACATGAACACTAAATGAAGTGATTGGGTTGATAATGCGCGTTTATGTCACAAGCTCTGATCGGATTTACTCTTTTGACATGCGCACACTGCATGAATATACAGGGTTTCGCGCTGTGGTCGCATACTGTTTTTTAAAAGTACACATGATATTTATCTACTTTTGGGTCGAATTAGGCGACGACCAGCATATGAACTGTTGTGCAGTGCTGATAACCTGTTGTGCTGCTCTACTTCACAGATGCTGGAGTGAAAGGGGACTTTTATAATGACAGGACACTCATTTATGACACTAAGGGGACTTTTATAATGACAGGACACTCATTTATGACACTGTAGAATGTCTATTTCTACAATCGCTGCACATGCGCAGTACTTTTCAGTTTCGGTTTTCAATTCCAATCAAGTGTTTACATGTTCTTGGCTTGGATTTCAAAAGGAATACACTATGTCTTTACTAATCCAATGAAATTTTAGTTGGATCTGGCCAATTCAATCCGATTGACCTGTTTTTACGTGTGACTGTTTTTTTTATTATGATTGTGCTCCTTGTCATATTACGATCGGATTGTAGGGTCCATGTAAACGCAGCCTAGTGTCATGTTTTAAGGTCCCTCGCAAAAAAGGAAACATTTAAATAACACAGATTAAATAAAATAACTCCTGCATGGTCAAATTCCTTGCTGCCATAACAGTTTTATTAAAATGCTACAAATGATGTCTTTTTTTACAGTATACATTTTTATATTGTTGGATTAACTAACCGAGTAGACAGAGATTAATGTTACTTCATAACCATACTAAAAAAAAATATCTAAATATTGTTAGCTTATGCTAACCGTCAAGCTTGCCAGGTGCTGAAGTTGAGGTAAATTTTAGATATAAAGTCAAAATATTTTTATTCAACCACTAGATAGATTACATCTGGGGGGGAAAGGAAAGGATGTGTTTGTTCAGAACATGGTAACTACAGTCAATTATCAAAGTGGGAAGCGATGCATTTTGGCCAGGGGTGTTTTTTTTTTTTACACCACAGACCATGTTTGAGGAAGAAAATAATCATTATGGAAAATATTATTATATTTGCCTTAAAATGTTCTTCCTAACTTCAGGCCTTATTCTCATGTCATATATAACTGATGTTCTCACGCAAAACAATAGTGGTGGAAATTTTGATTCTTTCAAAGAGATTCGTTCATTTTCAGTTTTCGTTCACCCAAAATGATTCGTTCCAGATTCGTTCAGTTTCATTCAGTGACCATTTCTCATATTACACAAATACACCAGCAGGTGGCGAAAAGAGTATCTTATGTGTTATGTCTTAAGTCAACAAACTATTCACTTGTTACACAAAAACTGATTTGGCTTTATTAAAATGTGTGCCATAATCACATTAAACAAAATAAGTCTAAATAAGTTTTTCAGATGAACAAAGCACAAGGTTTTCTAGCATAATAACACTTTAAATGTTTGGTCAGACAGTTTTCATATATAATATATATTCACATTCATAATGGGGGGTTAAAACGTGGAGTTTGTTATGTATGACCTAAATATGAAAACAAGCATATGTGCACAGTACCTATAACTGCGCTTTTGTATCTGCTGATTGCTGATCGAGATTGTACATGCTAAATGGCCAACTGACCCCAGTTCCCTCTCATTCCATTTAGTTCACGAACGAGATAGGCTATGTACCAGTTCATTTCAATTCACGACGCGAGATGTATCAGTTCATTTCAACTCGTTCACGAACGAGAAATCTCTCGACTCTCGTTTCAGACTCAAACGTAAATTCGTTCAGTGACACGGCGTATTCGTTTCATACATTCAACAAAATCAACATGCTCCGTCACATCTCATACTCGAAAGCTAGTTGGCTTGCTTGAGTTAAGTCATTCTTTGACGGGATGAAACCGTTTCTATTGAGCTAACACCGGTTCACTGAGCTGCGCTGCACTGCTAATGCACCGTGCTGCTGTGACGGGAGAATTGCAGTGAACGAGAAATATCAGTCAATGGATTATGCTTGCACGAGAACGAGTCGTTCACGCTAAAAGAATTTGTTCAAAAAGAATGATTCGTTCACGAACGAAACATCACTATTAAAACAACAAACTTTTTAAACACTTTTTTCTTACTGGTGAAAAATCAGATTTCAAATCTGTTTTCTCTCAGGGTACATCGCAGTTTGTAAGCTTCACAGTGAACATTACTACATCTCTCTCGTCAATGTAGTCCCCATATCAACAAACAACAATATATCTTGACTCCATATAGTGGTTATTTTGGGAAAATCCCAGTATTGTGAGCAGATAGAAATTATAAAAAAACATGCTAATATAGAATTTAATTAAGTAACCCTAGATAAAATTGCAAAATCTAAATCATCAGTACTACTTTTTGTACTTAAGTACATAAAAAATCAAGTACTTTTTACTTTTACTGTAGTAATTTTTATCATACGTATCTGTACTTTTACTCAAGTACTTGATTTGTGTAAAAAACCTTCGTCCACCACTGTTTCATTAGTCATTTAAAGGTTAGTCTAAATGATATGCGTATTTGCTGAATGCTGACGGCAAACGAGAAAGTATTATGTTTGCATTTCTGTTAGTAATAATATAAAAAACAATCATTATAATACTTTTTGTATACTTTTTATTCATTTGTTCAACAGTTCTGATTGTAGAACAGGCTTCTATCTGTATTATGGCAGAATCTGTTAAAGTCCCCTGTGGTGAAAATCAAGGTTTTTTTATGTTGTTATTTTTGTCTGTGGGTTGTTTTAATATGCTTTTAGACAAACCATGTTGCCAATCCATTTATCACCACCATTGCTGATTATTTTCTTCTCCTTAAAACTGTAGTTTTTCCACAAGGCAGTCACAGAAAACACAGTTTGAAACAGCCTTTATTTTGCTACATCACAAAACTCAACAACCAATTCGTGTCAAGGGAATCCTATCCTTAGCATATTACTGTACTGCAAAGCAGATGGTCTAGTGAGAAGTCAGCCAGTTAATCCTGTACAGGTTTTTTTTTTTTTTTTTTTGGATGCTTTGCTAACTGTAATATTTCCCCCTATTATCATGGATGGTCATGTGCTGTTGCGCCTATTTCTTTGTATTTAGAACCGCTAACTTTGAATATTAATCACCCTGCGGCAGCAGTGTAAAAGTAGCCCCAGATCAGACCCCCGCGCACCTCCTCCTGGCATTGAGATCCCACACGTCAAACACGTGTTATGATCATGGGCTCGATTTGGCAAATACCAACCTGGCTGCATTGAGTCTTCAAGGATTTTAAGGACAACAACATTGTCAAGTAAATTTAACGAATCGATACAGTATCCACTGTAGTTTGTCCGCTAGTGAAAAACAGTTTTTATTAGTCATTATCCGTTTTATGAATCCCAGCGCAAACAGATAATGTTAACTCACGAATTAAGACATCAGTCTCCTTCCTTATGTTGAGCCACCAGCCTTATTTCTAAGTTTCAAACACAACATGGCTTAATTAACCAATAATTTCCTCTTTTGCCATTGCCATTGTATCACATTTACTACAGTTCAGGAGGCGCTGGTGGCTCATGGCTGGCTGGTGAGTGTGACTGATTTGGAGGCGGGACGTATTTTTGCATATTCATAGATCTGCGTATATACAAATAAGGCGCAAAGGGTGTAGAGTCTCTCAACATTCAAGCTATTTTAAGGCATGAGAAAATTACTTTTTTACAAAAAAAAACTGCATGTAAATAATAGGTAATTTTTAGGTGAGATCAAATGGTGTTTTACACATCTATATAAAGGGGGACTTTAACATGAAGATGCAAGCACCTGACCACACATGAATAAGGAGACATCGTGAGCACCAAACGTGTTGCGCTCGTGGAGCTGGTGTTTCTCAGCGCCACCCCCCCCCAAATAAAAGGTCCCCGCCTCAAACACAATCGGCTAAGCAGAAAAAACGTATCGGCCGGATGCCAATATTTGATAAAAATGCCAAATATCGGCCCCCGCCGATACTATCGGTCAACCACTAGTTAGTAAGACATTCATTAACAGCTCTACTTAACATTGTAATCAAAATTGAAGTAAAAATATCAATGGTAAACATAAGTTTATTTCCAAACTAATTAAAGTATGAAAACAAATCAACGGTATATTTTGAAACATTCCAGATTTATATCTGGATACCCCAATCTATAATAATCATGCTTTCCTCTTGGGTTACATGACAAGATCTTTTTTCAATGGGATACAAATGGGTAGAGTAACCAATAACAAGCATCTCTTATAGGCCGGTGCATTTAGTTTCTTTCTTGAACAACTAAAACAATACTCTAACTCTTGTGTCCTAGCTCATTTTCCTCTCCGAGACTTAAGTAGGAAGCCAAGTGTACAGAACTTTAAAGCTTTGAATTTAAATCCAACTATAGAGGATTGTACAACTGACGATCTGTCTAAAGACGTTGCTGACCGTAGCTAACTATGCTTCTATACTGTTGCTAACTAATGGCGAGCAGTGCTAGCACCCGACTGTCACGTTTACTGTGGCTAGCGTAAAATGCAAGCACTCGCGTCCCATACCTGCACAACCCTGGATTGTCCCTCTGTGAGCAGCAGCCACCACAAAGCAAGCCACAGGAGGCACACTGTCTTTCGTTCCTCTTTTAATTCTGAACCCAGATTTAGAATTTACACAGGTTAGGGCCATATCACAAGTCCTCCTTCCCCTACAACATCTCTCTCCAATGAACGTTGACAGTCCACCTTTTTATATCACCGGGCAGTAAATTAACCAAATCATCCTCAAACTAACTTGAACATAAACACACATAACATTGCTAACGCAAAACAAACCCAAACATCTTGTTTAAATAAACACATAAAAGCAACTCTAAACAAATACCCCTAATGCACCTGGCTTGCTAACGCTGACTGCCGGTTCATTACAGTATTGTTAATGTACAACCCTGGACGCGAGTGGTACTTTGTCAAATTTTTACAAATTAGTGTTGTTAGAAAAGGGTGACAATAACAACCTCACAAAATAAAACATTCTTGGGAAGAGGAAAATGGGTTTAATACTCAGGAAAACGGGCGGATGAGTGCTTGAGAAATGTACATACATGTTTCTGTAAATGCTAGACATAATTTTGATTCAGTTCAAGGTAATTCATAGGCCGCATTATTCTAATTAAAACCTTTATAATTTTTATCCCACGATTTCCCCACTCCTGTTAATAATGTAACAATGTTATAAGGCACCCTGTTCATTCTTTAATGGTCATGTAGTAAAGTCCAGCCTTTTTTTGAAATGGTATATTTTAAATGCTTTCTGAATGTATTTATGTCGACTTGGAGGTCTGGCCCTTGTATTGGCCTTTTTAGGTGCAGAAAATGCCTGTTGGTAGTAAAATATCACGTACAGGCCATTTCGCTTTGCAATGTTACTTGCAAAAAACTGATCTTACCGATGTGGAAAAGCAGACCTCTTCCCTCTACTTGGAGATGTGGGCAAGGGAACTGGAACATATTGTTACATTTGGGAAGAACTGAGATTTATATTAAAAGATAAATCCGCTTTTTTATCAAACTGTCTGATATACACACAATTTGGCTAAAGCTGTTTTGCCGTCCCTCAGGAATAAACGATTGTATATTAACCATCTGTTGCTGATTATAAAACACTTAATGTAATGAATGCAACCTTCTACACTTTTTTTTTTTAGGGGGGGGCTTAATGTCCATATTTTTTTTCTGTATAGTAGCTATTCTGTGACATTGTGTGGTGTGTTGTTCAAGAAAATCAAATAAGAGAGATAAAAAAAGAAACTGTAATTGAATTTAATCAGTAAACTAATTACCATCATGTTCACTTTGGATCCCAATACCAATCTAGATAGGCTTTAATTTTTTTCATATGATGATTATGTGCAGGGTGTAGGCTCAGCAGATCTTAAACAAAATTTTAAATTTGTAATCCCACAGGAGATTTAAGAGATTCACTTTTTACAAAATATGGTGGAACCATCCCTTTCTAACCACAAAAGACTGCTTTTTAAGTTATCTTCCTAACTTATCTAAATTTCCCTCAGCATATCCAATAGCTTCAGAAAAAAACTTTGATGATGTAAACAGAAGCCTATAGACTCCTCTCTTTTCTAAGCACTTTAGATATGGCTACTCCTTATCCCACTTCTTACGGCAGATTAAGGAAACAGTTCAGACACTGTGGTATAACGAGCACACTCAGCTGACCCTAAAGACAGCAGCCCTGAAAATTGAGCACAGCTGGAAGAAAAACAAAACTAGAGTGTGTTCTTGCATTGTCATGGAGGGAAACTACCTTCTCCTACAGAAAAGTATTAAAACTGCTAGATGTGATACTTACTTCTCACTCTTTTAGAAGAAAACAAACACAACCCCATGTATTTCTTCAATACAGCGGCTAACTTTATGAAAAATAATGCGGTTTGACATTTCCCAACAGCGATAGCCTTAATAGCTTAAGGAACTACTTTCCAATATTGGATCATATAAGAATTGTATACACTTGTTAAATCATCTAAACCCAACAACATGTATGTTAGACCCTATTCCCATATAAGCCACAAAAAAGTTGCTTCCAGAAGTCATAGATCCTCCCTTCTGAACTATTAGACATTTCGGCATTGTCATTAGTATATGGTCCCAAAACATTCAAACCGGCCTGGTATTAAGCCTCTTAAAAAAAACCACAACTTGCCCGCCCAAAAAATGTTAATTAGTTTAATATACATACTGATCTCGAATCTCCCTTTTCCGGGCAAGGCGACTAGAAACGGTAGTAGTGTCACAATTTTAGGGATCAGTCTGTGTGTAAAACATTTTTGGATAACTTGAGTCATTGTGTATTCAGTATAACCAACTTGAACAACAGGTGTTCCCTTGTTCGTAGTTTACTAAATGGCTATTGAATTAAGCTTCCCCAAGCCTTGAAACAATGTGCCTCAAAGTCTTGACAAAAAAATTGGTATAAACGTGGTTAAATGACAAAGTTACCTCGTAATCTTTAACCAAATATCTTTCCAGTCGAAATGAACGAATTCTCTTTGGTGACATATGCAAGGCCTGGACCAGTCATTGGAGCCAAAGCATAGCCCTGCAGGCCTACCTTCACCAAGCCTTCCGATTTTGAGTGCCACACCCCTATCTCAACAAACAACCAACATTCAAGAAAACGATACATAGAAACAAAGAACCTCGCTCTGCTTCCAACATTTAATTTCACTCGCGATTTATGGCACAATACAGAAGATCTGTCCCCTACTTCATCGTTACTACGCTATGCTACTCACCCCCCACACCTCCACCCTGTGAATCACAGATCGGCTGCTTTTAGGTGCTATCCCTAGATCTGTGACCAATACTGGGTTTGACAGCACTGACGATGGAAGCTAGTCTGGAGCGGTGGCAGGGTGGTAGGCATCTTGTTGTATCGACAAACATTATCTACATGGAACTGACAGTTCATATGTCCTAAACATGAAGAAGAAAAGCTTAACAGATCAAAGTAAGCTGCTGGAATGAAGCTCAACGATCTTTCGTTCTCCATATAATACAATGCCCCTCTGATGAGACTTATTGGCAGAAATCCAAACTATATGAATATACCTTGAGCGATCCGCACAAGAAAGTCAGAGAGATCATTATTTTTTTTCGGCAAAAACAAGAAATGGTATGAGTGTGCGAAATAACAAAATTAAATACCTTGCCAATCTCTTACGCTGACACTCTCGGCCTCAAATCATCTCCACCATTAAAGACAATGCTGGCGGAATTGTTCAAGGTGGCATTTTTATAAGAAACTTATTACCTCCTGAATTTTCGATGTGGGGAAATACACATGGCTTACGATATGACAAAAAAGACAAGAGTATTTGGGAATAGTGTTTCTTTCGTCAACGCAAATTATGACTAAATTCGTTGTCAACTAACCTTCTAGCACGTGACACAAGAGCCCACAGACACAACGGAAATGCTGGTCATGTGAAGATTACTGTAAATTAAATGTAATACATGCATCTTGTTGGCAAATAACCATGAGACGAAGTGTGTGTTGCCAAATAAAATACTAATGCTAACTTGTCTCTTCATTTTCGTTTGACGCAAACACGATGAAACAAAATGCTATAACATTATTTTTGCCTTAGGTCGCGTTTCTTATTATTTATTTAGCAGTATTTTTGTTTCCTGTTGTCTCACTTCAGGGCTGCATTGCGACGTCACTTCCTGGAAGCCCCATTCGCGCGGCTGATTTAGAAGACTACACAACACAAGTTTAAGCAGGATTATTACCTTTCACTTGGCTCCTCTTCGCGAGCCTCCACTGCTCTGTCAAAGCGAACCTTCCCAAATGGGCGAGGCTTTTATACTTGCCTTGTCGCGTAAAAAAAAACTATTCTTTGAAATGACAGGGGAGCGACGAGGAGTAACTGTCCTCTAAAACTGTCCCGGAATCACAGAGTACAAGCCTTGTGATGAATGAGTTGATGAATTAATATATAATTTCTTTATGTACAAACTTAAAACAAGCATCAAACACAAGACAACTTTAAAAGCAAATAGTGTATAAATTAATATCTAAATGAAGTCAAATTCTTTTTATAACAATATAAAATACAAACGTACTTCAAATACGAAGCCTTGCCCCAAACTAGGCAAACGATTTTTTTTCAAAAAAAAAAAAGTTTCTGTCAAAAAGCACCTGTTGGAGTTTTGAACTTCACATTAAAACTGATTCTGTTTCACACAACGGCTGGCACAGACAATACATGTTTCCCCCCGGATGCGGAGCCTGTTCGTCAGATTTACAAAAAGTGGTTTCGTCTATTACTACTAGGTTACTTGTCCTATAGTGACTGGGTTAATATAGCATGGTAAATAGACTAAATGTCATCAGTTTTCCGTAGACTTAAAAACTAGACTAAAATGTTCATCTGTTTTTTGTCGATCTAAAACTAGATGACAATATCCATGGCTAATTCTGACTAAAATAAGACTAAAATGCTCAGACACTTAGTTGACTGAAACTTGACTAGACCCAAAAGAAGAAGAGTATGACGTGACTTAAACTAATAAAAACTAAAATGACAGCTTCACACAAAGATACAGGTCCGTCTCAAAAATTAGCATATTGTTGAAAAAGTTCATTATTTTTCCATAATGTAATGATAAAAATTAAACTTTCATATATTTTAGATTCATTGCACACCAACTGAAAATATTTCAGGTCTTTTATTGTTTTAATACTGATGATTTTGGCATACAGCTCATGAAAACCCAGAATTCCTATCTCAAAAATTAGCATATCATGAAAAGGTTCTCTAAACGAGCTATTAACCTAATCATCTGAATCAACTAATTAACTCTAAACACCTGCAAAAGATTCCTGAGGCTTTTAAAACTCCCAGCCTGGTTCATTACTCAAAACCGCAATCATGGTAAGACTGCCGACCTGACTGCTGTCCAGAAGGCCATCATTGACAACCCTCAAGCGAGAGGGTAAGACACAGAAAGAAATTTATGAACGAATAGGCTGTTCCCAGAGTGCTGTATCAAGGCACCTCAGTGGGGAAGTCTGTGGGAAGAAAAAAGTGTGGCAAAAAAACGCTGCACAACGAGAAGAGGTGACGCGTACCTGAGGAAGATTGTGAGAAGGACCGATTCCAGACTTGGGGACCTTCGGAAGCAGTGGACTTCGATCTGGAGTAGAAACATCCAGAGCCACCTGCACAGTCGTGTGCTTTTGAACCAAACAGCCGGCCGAAGCGCCTGACCTGGGCTACGAGAACAGCAGCCTGGCTGTTTGATCTCAGTTGTCCAAAGTACTTTTTTTCTGATGAAAGCAAATTTTGCATGTCATTCGAAATCAAGGTGCCAGAGTCTGGAGGAAGACTGGGGGAAAGGCAAATGCCAAAATGCCTGAAGTCCAGTGCCAAGTACCCACAGTCAGTGTGGTCCTGGGTGCCTTCAGCTGCGGTGTTGGTCCACTCTGTTTTATCAAGGGCAGGTCAATGCATCTATCTATCAGGATATTTTGGTAGCACTTGGCACATTTCATTCCGCATCTGCTGAAAAGAGTATATGGAGATGAAATTTGTTCCGTGTTTTCGCACGACCTTGGCCCCTGCTCACCGTGCCAAACACCTGGTAAATGTGTTTACTGACCATGGTATTACTGTGTTCTCACTTGGCCTGCCAACGCTTCCTGAAACCTGAAACCCCATAGAGAATCTGTGGGATATTGTGAGGAGAAGTGTGAGAGACGCAAGACCCAACACTCTGGATGAGCGTTAAGGCCGCTATTCGAAGCATCCTGGGCCGCCATAAACACCTCATGCAGTGCCACAGGCTGATTGCCTCCAATGCCACGCCGCAGTGCAAGCAGTCATTTCTGCAAAAGGATTTTCCCGACCAAGTAATGAGTGCTAACTGAAACATAATATTTGAAGGTTTGACTTTTTTTTTGTATTAAAACACTTTTCTTTTATTGGTACGGATGAAATATGCTAATTTTTTTGAGATAGGAATGTTGGGTTTTCATGAGGCTGTATGCAAATATCATCAGTATTAAAACAATAAAAGACCCTGAAATACTTTCAGTTGTGTGCAATGAATCTAAAATATAGAAATTTAATTTTTTATCATTACATTATGGAAAATAACTTTTTCACAATTAATTTTTGGGCTAGTTTTTTAAGAAGGACCTGTATTTTGTACATGTTCTATAAATTATAGGGGTGTAATGATTCACTCTCGTTTTAATCGATGCAATCGATACAAACCCTGAGAATGCATATGCATGGATTCTTTAAACAGATTGCTGAATCTGGAATCACCGTGTATCGCGGACAGTAATGCTATTTAAAACGCTAGATCGATGAATCCGCGATTTCTATAGCGTTTCAATGCTGTTTCAAAATATATACAACATTAAATTACTACAAGCACGATTAATGGAGACCTTGAACGTGTTCGTGCCTCGCTCTATCCTTCAACGCGCTCCACTATATCCGCCCGACTGTCACAGATGCGGCTCGATGTGTGGCTGATGTGTGTCTCTCCTTTGGACTCGTGGCCAGTAATACTAAACTGAAGTATTTTTACTTTTCTGTAGTTTTTTTTAATGGCTCTCGGCATCTTACCTACAACATTCCTAGCATTCGAACGCTGCGTTATGTATTTGCATGGACGGAGCAGAAAATGTATGTGCTAAAGCACAGTTTCCACTGCATGATAAATTGTTTTAACAATTGCGGAATGAACCGAATGATGAAGGAAACTTTTTAAATAACCACAGCCTTAACAACAACGCCCCCTTGAATATAAGACGCAATGTTTATACTGATATTCAGATGTGCATGAAGTAGCGTCGTTTGCTTTTAGCAAACAGACATCGGGTGCGGCGTTTTTCTTTCAGAGTCATCATTTGCCGATGGAGAGAAAAATTAAAATAGCTACTATAAGCAATTTATTTTTGTGAAAATGAGAAAAGCATTTTCACACTGAAAGAGAAGTGATCTCGCTCTCATAGACCCTGCCAGGCTATATCTGCAGCTAACTGAATAAAAGCATATGACTGAATAAAACGTTAAGAAAAAAAAAAAACAGAAACTCTAAAAGTATATTTTCTTCTACTTATTCTGTGCAGAAAATTGCAATAATTGCAACTTTTAAATGTATAGATAAAACATCCATAAAGCTTGCATAGCAACAAACAAATTATAGATTACAAATGATTGATTATTGTTCCGAGCATTGTATTTGATTTCGTACAGCAATTAAAAGTAATAAAAAAAGAAGAGAATTCCTTGTAAAAAAAAATTATAAAAATAAATAAATTATGATAATACATAGTCTGCATACATTAAATGAATTGTATTTGACATTGCTGTCACTTCTGAAATGATGGCTACGCCCCTGGTGTGACAAAATGTTAGCATATGCATAATTCTTTTAAAGCTCTTTTTAAAATATTGGCTTACAACATTTTTACATATTCCCTGTCATCATAGCATCATTAACACTGCATCTAAACAGGGACAAAAGTTCTTTTTTTTTTCTAACTTAATGATACTCTAACCAAAGGCTCTGTGTAATTTGCCCCCTGAGTAACTTTAAAGATTTAGGGGAAGCATTTAAATATCCTGTGAATGCACTTAAGAATGAAGATTGAATCGTTATAATCGAATCGAATCGAAATTAATTTGTAATAAAATTGAATTGAATCATTCTAAATTGGCAAAATTCATTCTTGAATCAAATCCTATGAATAGTGAATCGAATCGAATCGCTGGCCTACCCCAAAAATCCAGCCCCAGTAAATTACACAGAAGCAAAAAATATTTGGGCCCAAAAGGAGAAAGGTTGGCCTTTTACAAAACCCAAAATAATAAATTTAGTTTAAATCTTCAGGGTTTTTTTGTTTTCAGAGGAAAATCAATGCGGACGTTCTCTAATGGACGTGACAGTTTGAAAGCAGAATTTTTCAGACTAGGCAAAGCATATACAATGCTTTAAAAACTTTAAAGGGGTCATATGATGCATTTCCAGTTTTCCTTACCCCTTGGAGTGTTACAACCTGCATAAATAAGATCCCTTTAAAGTTGCAAAGTCTCTAACCCAAAGAGATATTCTTTAAAAGTTAAGACTCGACCTGCCTTCCTAAACTCCTCGTTTTAAAAGCCCCCACATGTCTACGTCACTGGTGGGAAGATTTACATAAACTGCCCAAAAAGTTCACGCAAAGAAAGAAGGCAAAAACGTTGTTTCTGGCTGTAGTATTGTTCCTTGCCGCTGCCGCCATGTCATGGAGACGCTGGCATTTTATTGTGAAAGCGAAACTACTTTGTTTGGCCCTTTCCCAAAAAAGGACACAACTAGAAATCAGTGGGGTTTAAGTTGTATTTACAACACTGTTTCCAGAACCAAATATTCAGATGTCTGCAGTGCATTTTAATGGAGGACTGTTTCCCTAAACCTGGGAAAGTAGCCTACAATGCCGTCTACGGGATGCACGATCATGATTTTTCTTGGCCGTTTCCCCGATACCGTTTTTTTAAACAAGCAAACTGGCCGATTCCGTTTTACCGATTCCGTTTTTTTTTTATATTAAGCACAACAGAAAAAGGGAAAGTGTGCAAGATGTTTTATTTGTATTTAATGGCCAACCTGGCTTTTGGCTATTGAAAACAATAACCGTAACCATCTGAAATTAACGGCAGTACAGAACTAAGTATCCTTCATTCAATCAAACATAGATGGTACAGACATCAGCATTTAGCTTTTTTTTTTGAATTGGGTTGAACCTACAAGAACAGGCCTTAATTAAAAGATTAACTGTAACCATGTGAAATTAAAGGCAATAACTGCATAGTTCTACAGTCCAAACAACACAATCAACACATATTCAGTAGATGTTTCTTAATCAGCATTCAGTATTTTAGTTTTTTAAATTTGCTTTTGAATTAAAAGAAAGGTCTTTACCAGTGAGACTAAATAAAGGTATGCTATAAATACATTATTCCCAAATGTTAAAATTAAATAATGTTGGTGCGAATAAAACAAAGATGCAACGTGTTTCATTCATCCGATTAAAAAAAAAAAAATAGGGTAATGATTCACACTATATAAAATAAATAACTATTGGCTCAAGTTAAAAAAATATATAGATGTGAATCATTACCCTAAATTTTTTTGATTGGATGAATGAAACACTTTTTTTCAGTGTGCTACAGCAGTGTTTTCTAATCAATTAAGTCAGTAATTTTAAGGTAAAATAAAATAATCATCTATACAGAACTGACGTTTACTTCTGTCTTTCAAGCGTGTATGCAAGTTCTACTTTACAAAAAAAAAAAAAAAAAGCATTTCAGTTTTGTCACAGTTTAGTCCATTTCGTTTCTCATCCAACACGTGAGAAGTTGAGCTGAACGTCCCTTCACTGTCTCCGCTTGTGCAGGTCGCGGACAGGTACAGTACACTCGTGCAGCTTCAGCGAGTGCAGGAAAGGCTCTTATTTGTGCGCCAGTACACCAGCCGCTGTTCACTTCCTGCTATCTGTGACTCAGACATGTAGCTCTGCACTTCCAGCGCTGAAGGGCTCGCCGTGTCCTTGCGCACAGATTCAAAAATACTTTCCCACACAAATGACATGATAGCGAATGATTACAATGTAGTCTGTGCCGCGGGCGCACTTCCGGAAAAATCGGCTGGAAAAAGACCAAAACCGGCCGATTGCCGATCACGTATTTTCAGCAAAAACCGGCCGGTTCTGATTTATGGCCGGTCAACCGGTGCATCCCTACCGTCTACACAAAGGCTGTTTTCTATAAAGTGGGGCAGTTCCAACTTCGCAGTCTGGCGCTTCGGTCTCACAGCCTGTAAGTACGTTTTCATATTAAAAGAATTTGCCACTGACGATTCAAATGCGAGTTTGAGCGGATTGAGTACGCTTGTTGTTTGTCGTTTCTCCGTCACAACATGGTTTTATGTTTACACGGCGCGTATGCATCTTAACCAATATAAAACAAGTTATAGACTGATTTTTTTTGATGTCTGGTTTCTTTTTAAGGGCTGATTTATAATTATAAAAAAATTATATATAATAAAAAATTAATATATATAAAGAGAGGGTTCCCCTATATTGGGTAATGAATACTTTAGAGAATTATTTCCATTTTTGGGTGAATGAAATGCGGATTTTTTCATATTGCAATTTTCAGCTGAAAGTTTTGACCTCTTTATTGTTTTTTAATTACAAAATACATTTGTTATATAATGCTTTTTTGAAAAATGGAGAACTTGTGAGTTTTAATTTAAAGATTTTTTTATTATTTTTTTTCCAGTATTAAGTTTTTTTTTCTTTGCAAAAATCCATGGCCAGGTTTTATTTTTTATTTTCTTTTAATAATGGAAGAATAATAAAAAGGTTCCCCTTTTTTCACAAAAATAAGGGTTTAAAACGTTTTTCTTATGAGTGCGGGGTTTTACTTATTTTCTCTGTCCGTTAAATAGAACAGAAAACAAATACGTCTCTGCATGAAAAATTGTAACGTTTATTTAAAAAATTATTCAATGAATTTTTCAAACTTTTGTTTTTGGGTGACAAATTTAAGTAATGTGCCCGACTTTAGCATTCCAAAACGAATATGCTTCCATTTTTTAAGCCCAATACAAAGAAAAACTATCTTTTTTATTTTTGGTATGAAACTTCTTAAATGATTAAAAATTTGCACACCTTTTTTAATTTGTAAATTTAAAATAAGGTATTGGCAAAAAAGAGAAAAACAAAACACGGCCCTTTTTCACTTACTATTTAATTACGCTTGAGTTCGTTTTGAATAAAAAACGCACTAAATAAAAATTTACCCACTCCGCAGCCACAACAAGCTTGTGGCAGAGTGCAATACAATACGGGGCTCCAAAAAGTTCACATTCAAAACTTTTCAAAGTCGTGGTTAAAGCGCCATTTGCGGAAAAAAGGCAGTAAATCAAAATTTTTAATGTTCCCCCGCCAGCAATGGCCCGGTTAAGAAAATTTGGGAATGAGTACCACTGTATGCGTGGCCCCAAAAGATCTGCAAGGTGCTTAGGGCCCTTTTTAAAATTTAAATCTATTACCCCGGGTTAAACCATGGGATTTTTTGCCCGTTTTTTAGGATTCATTTTTAAAATTTTATTTGTTTTTGAAATTTTAGATTTTGCTCCTCTTTTTGCTTTTTAAATTCGGAACCAAAAACCAACAAGATCCCTACGATCTAATGACAGAAAATCTGTTGTTCCCCATCTAAAATGAAAACTAGAGGGGGTTTGACCCCCCTAAATTATGAAAAAGCCCTGTCCCATATATTAAGGTGTCCAAAGCTTGGGCAGTTTTAAAAAACCATTGAAAACATTTTTTTTTTTGTAGATTCAAAAACAAAGATAAGGCAAAAAATTTTTTAGTGCTATAGTGCCTTTTCTGATCTCTTAAAATTTTCTGATAGTTTTTTTTTTTTTTAAAGGTTTTTTTTTAAATTACTTTTTTAGAAAAGGATATAGTTTTTTAAAAGTCGTCTTCGCTTTTTGTTTACTGTTTTTCAGCACTATAGTAAAAGTGTTTTTTTTATTCGTGTTTAGAAACAATTTTAAATTTGAATGTTGCCTTGTCGTTGTTTCTTTGGGTTTTGCGCCTATTATTTGTTTTTTCCAAGAAACAGAACCTGTGAGCCCCAACTGACAACCTTGTACTGTCAAAATTTTTCCTTATCAGCCCCTTTTCCCTGAAGTTATAAAAAAAGATTATTTCCCCCGGTCTCGGTGGCCCAGTTTTGTTTTTATTGAGTTTTAACAGGTTTCTTGTCTCTTGTGAAATAAAAAAATCTTTTCCCTTTCCCCTTTAAAAGCCCTGCACAAGATTTTTACTTTTGCTGACGTATCATTTTTTAGACTACCACGAAATTTTCCAAATTTAGATTGTCAGATTGTAATTAGATTCTCTAATTTCAGTCGCGGTCTCAGGATATAAAATAGATTTGTAGCCAAGTCGGGCAATGCCTCTGTGATACCCGTTCCAGATTTGATGTTTACTTAATGGTTTAAGTGGTGTCCTTCTGGGTTTACATATCTAAGAGTACAAAGATCTCACCTAAAATGGATTGCCTTCATAAATTAAATTTTAGTACAGTCATCGATCTATTATTAACAATCTGGATAGATGGTGCAGTTTGCCATTATCACTGCTAGGGCGTATTCACTTTATCAAGATAAATATTGTACCTCCGTATGCTATACCTCTTCGATAGCTTTCACTTGGCAAAAAGGCCTAGACTTAGATACAGTTTTCTATCACTTCCTAGTAGATTGAGGTTAGCAGCTCCCTCATTTGAATTATATCAGCTATCTGCTCAATTAAATTCCATACTGGAATGGCATTTAGACGATCCTAATCAACTAGTTAGTGCAGAAGCAACAGAATCGGATCTGTCCCCCCCTTCCAGAATTTGTACTATATTTCATCTACAAAACTATCAGATTTAGTCAAGGTAATATAATTCAGTATCACTTTATAATAACATTCAGTTGTAAGTTATTCATAGAAGTGATTGGTTAATGATTAACTAATCTTTTACAAAACATGACTGTGTTCATAAATGACTAATAAGTGATGTGTTAATATTTTTATCTGTAGATTGAAGATCTTGATGATCGCCATGTTCGATCACCTGACTAGTGGCCGAGTAGAGGTGCTTGTTTGTAATGTGCTTCAGTCACTAATCATGTTCCCATAGTGTTGACACAATGACACAGTATCAGATACTATATGTTAATTAAATGGCCTGATTTCCAGCTTTATTTATTTATTTTTTAATAGGGTTTGGGAACCGAGAACGGTTCAGAACACATGACATAGGAACGGTTTTCCCTCAGGCAATCCATTTGTTGAACACTTGACAATAGTGTGGAACACACAACTACTTATACATTATGTACTTATACATACTTATACATACTACTTATACACGTATACATTTCTTTATCTAACACACTTACTTAGTTTACATTTCAAATTTGCACATAATATACCTGTACATACAAAATTGTCTATTGTAATATACCTACATACAAATACATTTTCAATTTTTTATGTTGTTATTCCCCTATCTACTTCTATTTTTTTATTCTTTTATTATCTGTGTTTTGTCTTGTCACTGTCATTCTGTTGCACTGTGGAAGCTTCTGTCACAACAAATTCCTCATATGTGTAAACATACCTGGCAATGGCTCATTCTGAGTCTGAAAAATAAATAACTCACAATTTTATGATACACTTGTTAACATGTTCTTTAAACATTAAATATTACCAAAGACGGTGTTGGGAAAGTTACTTTAAAGTAATGCCCATGCCATCTTTAAGGTACATTCTCTAAAAAAAGTAACTAATACATTACTTACATGACTTTTTATGGAAAGCATTACTATGTTACTTTATACATTTGATTACTTTTAAATATGAGCAGGGCTTGATTGTTTTTAATATAAGTAAAGTCTCATTTATAGCAAATATAAAAAAGCTCTTTCTGCACACCAAAAGTGTAATGAATAAACCTCAGGCTGAAGGAAAAATCAGTCCATGATCTGTATAGTAAGAACACCACAGGAAGAAGAAAGGTTCAGCGCTCTTCAGCAATAAAAAAGAAAAAAAACAAAACAATAAAAGCCTACAGTTTAATTTTGTTTATCTAAGGAGATCATTTTTTGTATTAGTACAGTTGAACTACGGATTATCAAGGTCAGCAGCAAGAGACATTGTTGTTAAAATGGGATTAAGATACATTTTTGTGTTATTTTAACATATATTCTTTTATTGCGGAGTTTGCGTAATATTATACAGAGTTTGCATTTCACTGTTTTTGATTGTTTTGATGAATACTAAATCTGTTTTGTTTTTGTTTTTTGTGAGTGGGATGAATTAATGCACGCATTCACATTTAGTCTAGAACTACAGTAACATCATGTTCACTGCGCCTCCATACTTCGATTTCTCCCAATATATGGGAACAGGAGGCTTGTCAGTCAAATAGAGATACAAGTAACTGGCGTTACTTTTGAAAAAGTAGCTCAGATATTTTCTTTAAATTAAAAAGTATCGTTACTTTACTAGTTATGAAAAAGTAATCTATTGGTCACATTAACTTCAGCGTTACTTAGCAATGCATTACAACACTGCTCGAAATCAACAAAGCGTAGCCCCTGGTGACAGGCGCTAGGGGTCTGGTGTAGTTTTTAGACACCTGGCTATATCCCCTTAAAGGGAATCTCTTCCTTCTGATTCCAAACCTTGACTGTCCATACAGAGCTTGGAGCTTCCTAACCCAGCCCTTATACAGTGATAAGATTCTTTTAGGGTGTGCAGCTCAGGCCCCTTGGCCGAGAGAAAGGGATAATGTCACTGACAGCAGTCAAAGACATCCTTTGGAATAGCTCCATGGCTATGAGTAGAGGGATTGGTACTTGGTACTTCGCCATGGTTTTCTGGCATTCACTCCGTCAGCATGTGGTGGCATGGGTATACCATTCCCCATAGACGACCCTAAGGGACACAGTTCGAAGTTCCTTCAAAGGGCGTCTCAGGTTATATGTAACCATGGTTCCCTGAGAAAGAATGAGACACTCCTGACCCTCAATTTCTTTGCCATGCTGTGGACACTTGAAAGCTTCCAGATGAAGAAGCCCGGATGATGTATGTGTTATCCTGGCGCCCTTTGTGATACTGTGGTCGCACAGGGTAATGGCGTCATAGGCTGTCGCCCGGCCAATGTTAGTAATCATTTTAGATATATGTGACCGATCCGCGGAGCCAGTATTTACAAAGTCGGCAGCACAACTGACAAAATGAAGCGTTTTTAATTAATTTTAAGTGAAATCGGCTTGTTTTTAATTCTATGCGCAGTAGGGGCATGTCATTGTCTGTGTGTATTTCCATACTGGATAAGCCGGCTTTGTTTCTTTGTTGTGCCGCCCTCAAGGCGTGGCTAGTATGCAGCTCTGTGGCGGCGAAAATGTTTTGAAGTACTTCTTCCGACAAGCGGATGCTTATGAACAACTCACTGATTCTGAAAGGCGATCTATTGGCGGCGATGAAGCTGACATAATAAGATTGAATAATATCCTAATCTACAACTGGCGAAGATAAGGCGAGGAAGAATGTGGCCGGACTGATCAGGCGAGTTGGACCATAAGATATTAGAGGCTATATCGATAGTAACATTTGATGGGGATAAAGACAGAGAAATGGGGAAAATAGCACTGACTATAAATGCTACACAAAGGAGAAAAGAAGGGCTCTCACCATGGGGGAACAGTCCTGTAATGGCTTTCTGGGCAGTATAGCCTGCAACATCTGGCTGGATTCTTTTAACTGAGTTAAAGAGTGTGGGACGATATTGGACATTTAGAGGCAAACAGATGCACAGTGCAAACTTGGGAGATGGTAACATCCATCAAAGAGACCCGACAAAGAGAAAGAAGTGTGCCCGAACGACTTATTTCATTGGAGGCAACGAGATCTGCAAGAATACTTTTTCTGTTGTTTCAATAGGTTGAGTTCCATAAACATCAAAGTTTATTAAGTTTTTGTGTTAAAAATTAAAATGATGGCCAGATTTTAAAGAGGTGTCTTTATAGCGTTATCACACGTACACAAGTTCAAATAGAATTTTTGACAAAAAGGTTTATAAAAGATAAAACTACACATATTCCAGCCTCTAAATCATTTTTATAAAAGTCAAAAGATAAATTACTGACATTTACAGTACACATTATCCTTTATTATTAATAATTATCGCGGTCGATTTTCCGTTGCGTCTATGCGTTGTTATGCAACCATGCAGCTATGGGGTATGGCTTATCTAAATGAGATGTAAATGAGCCTATTGTAAGCTCCAGCAGGTGAGAACAGGTGAGACTGCACAATCTTAGAGGCCATTTTCTCCCTTTTAAACTTTTGAGTGCCTACCTTCAAATGGCCATAACTTCTCCAAATATGATCAGATTTCCATGTGTTACATCGTTTAATGGAGACTACACTTTCAGAATGTAGCTGAAGATAACTCAAAAGCCCCAGAATGACTTGTGTCCCTACTTTCGTGATTGGTCACATATGCTCCAGACACTGGTCACTCTGAAGGCATTCCCTATAGCGACCCCTAGAGGGACCTGGTGTCTAGTTCCTTCTCAGGGAACCATGGTTATACATAACCATAGACATTTTCACCTAATACATGAGCATTGTTTCCCAAAAAACACAAACATATATTCATGCTGCTCATGTGTGTAGACAGTTTCCTGCTAATTAAAGTGTTATCAGACATACATTAATATTTTTTAAAGATAATGAAAATTTTTTAAAAATGTCAGGGCATGTCAAGCCTTCACCAGACACCAAACCCCTCAGACCCCAGAGGATTCATCCTCATCTTCATCTTGTGTGTGTTTATTCAACAGGGGTAGCATACCAACTTTGCAGTACAAACACATATATTATTTGGAAAAAATACATAACAGTTGTGTCACTATTTGTCCACATAAGCTATTGGTTCTTGGACAGATAATCACGGATCACCACTATGGCTATATTTGCAAAATGGAAATTCGATGAAAACCTTTTTTGTGGAAGGTTTAGACTTTCAAATAGGAGTATCAAGATTTAAATTGAATATTTATTTTTTGATTCACTGCCAAAACATTTAAATTGATGTTAGAGTATTTTGTTTTGACTTATGTTTGGCTATGAATGGACACCTGGCTTTAGGGGTGGATATTTTGTTGAAGAGTTATGCCACAAGGCATGTAGACCTTCTCGAATTGCTGCAAATTACAAGTAGAAATGTAAAACGTTCCTAGAATACATCAGATAAAAATCATATACTCTCTCTTTAATAGGAAGCAACCTGAACAAAGCAGCGGTAACGAAATGCACATACATTTTTCAGTAGAGTGGGTGTCTTGTAAAAATTTTATGTTCTCTTAAAAATGACTTTCTGAGAGCCCTTTGTGTCCTTATTAATCCTAACACAGGTGTGCGTGAAGAAAACTACAAAAAATTATTTTACGCTAGTTATTTCATTAATTGTCTAGCTATTTTAGACAATATAATTATGTAAATTGATGGAATTTAATTCAGTGTTTAAAAAAAAACAAAATTTTGAAACTGAAGAAGACAATACTCGCTGCTACTTTCACAATCTTGTTATATTTCTTAATTTTAGTTAAAACAATGTCCTATAAATCACCTGTTGTTAAAATGCATTTGTATCTGAATAGTCTGAAAATGTTTCTCTTTTTAATGTGAAATTTTTACCTATAAGGTCTCTGTGTGTCCTGTGGGTCTCTGTGTGACGGTTGAAGTCTTCTGATGATGTTTTCAACTGAAGTCTAAGCTCATTTCTGTAGTGATACTTATACTCAGAAAAACAGTCCCTTTGCCCTCATGGACTGAGGTGCCCCCAGGACAGGTTGGAACCCTAGTTAATATTTTAGATTGGCATCTACCACCAGCAAATGTTATTCAGGGGTTAAATCCTAAGGCCTGAACATGGGGCTGAGTTGGACATACACCCAGGGTTATTTGGCAAACAAAAAAAGAAAACTGATTTCCACGCTGAAAATAGCTAACTACGTAACGTATCTGCCATTGCCATAGCCCTTGATAGGCTCCATTCTACAGTATCGACTATGGTTGGGCTAATTTTGAATCAGATCATAATAACAAAAGGTTGACATCCACACAATATTGGTTGCATTTAGGAGCGCCGATTAGACAAGTTTTGCTGGAGGTTTGGTGCCTTGACAGGGTAAAAGATGATCTACCAATCTAAAACTATGAAAAATTTCGAAATTGTGTCTCGAGTGGCGTCTCGGCTCTTTCTGTGTTTCTCTAACGATTGGGCTGTCTACTTTCATATTAATTTGATCGTGCGTGATCCTTGTCGTCGTGAGCCAAGGCTTGAGCTCTCCCTCAACCTCAGAGGGGTGGTCTTTGTAGCCCTGCCACTCCCGATCTAGAAGGGTCTGAGGCGGTTCCTGGGCACTCGTTGGCAGCCAGTTCATGCCCCAGGTAATTAGCGGCATGGGTTTGGTATACTCTTATCGTTTGGAGAGTATACCGGTCGCTAAAAAATTCTCAGCCACAATAAAAAGTTAGTGGTAGGTGCTACACTCTTCCACGCGATAAATAACGATCAAGTCGTAGTGGATGGACAACATTTACTATGTTGAATGACGCTGTGTGGGAGTTGATGTGCACAGGAATGCGGCTCGTGACTATTGAGCCAGCTCTCCTCCTTACACCTCGGGGATTTTACTAGGTGTTTTTGGATACGTCTGTTACAGTGCAGACAAACTCTGCCACGGTCTGATGCCTGTATATAATGTAATACTAGTCCGCACCGTGTGGCAAGTACAGTTTTACATTGTGTATGAGTCGTCGTTTACATAATCTGTGTCCATCACAAAGACGCATATTTTATTTGACGGTCTTTTTTTCCTATATTATCATAGGCCTCCAAAGACTTGCGCACCATAAAATATTAGTGTTTGCGCGCAGGAGTGACGTTTTTTTGCTGATGGTCGCCACTGGCGACTACCTCGCCCGCTGAAAAGCTCATCAGGATTTAACCGCTAAAAAAGTGTCTTCAGGCGGATATGATTCGTTTCATTTCTATGTCCAGCTGCCCAGGTCTGTGGAATAAACCGAACTCGACGGGTCCGAAGGTAATTACATACGACACAACTACACGAGTGTGGACCTGCGTCGTTGTTCTACACCTGGCGTTTCAGCGAGATCCGGCAACATAGGGAAAACAATGCCGTACTTGTTAGCAGCCAGCAAGGGTTGTAGTTCGAGTCGTGCTCGGCTCGAGGACCATTATCTTCATCACTGTATTGCAGAGACTGAACCAACATGAGACGCCATTCAGCCAGAATGTCAGGCCCAACGTGTTATTGCTATTCTGTGGTGAATATTTTAATTGTTACTACGTTAAAAACTTTGAATGCTATGCCTTTTTTTTTATTTCTGTATCGTTTTGGGTTCCTAATTGTTTTGCTGTTCAAATCACTTTTGTTATGTTCACGCTATTAACCCTTGAGGCGGATGTTGATCCAGTTTTTAGTTTTAGTGAAAACTTAGAGAGCTTTTAGGACAGTCCTTCATCTCTGCCTGCCACCACATCAGTGCTGACCAGTCGACTGCTTAGCAAAATACAGGTGACTGCCGCACACAGTCCTGATAAACGCAGCTACTGGCTTGGGCGTTTGTGTGTGTAGCGATTTGATGATGGTATAGTATGTTGGATGGTTTTGGCAGATTCGGAGCACGTAAGAAGGAGAATGTGCAGAAAATTATTTTACGCGTACTATTTCGTGCCTCAACTGACGAACATACCGTGAACTAGGTAAAGCTGTTGCAGCCTGTGTGAAATATTGGCACCAATCTGTGAACAAAATTATGAGTTTTTTCTGATAATACTAATATGGCTCCCTTCTTCTAAACCAGATCTTGCGTCTTGGTGTTCTGGTGCTTTTAATAGTAGCAACTTCATTATTTGAAGTGCGCAACTGCAGTACAGTTAACGCGGGTCTTTTGTAATCTTCACGCTAATAAACGAGTCAGTACCAGACTTACACAATGATTCCGGAATTCCTAATCGAATTATTCAAACTCCATACAGTTTTTTGGATCGATCCTTAGATGGGCGCAGGCAGCCGGGTAGCTTAGATGCCTCAGTTTCAGTTCAGGTGGCAAGTGAACCATTTGAATCTTGTCTTCTTACTAATATAGTACTATAATGTGACATGTATTATTTATCAGCAAAAGGTTTAGGCTATTTTATAAGAGAGCGCTTACAGAGTATTACAAACTTTAATGAAACTGTTTCATGTAAGGAGGAGCCCAAGCTACTGTAGACGTTTTCAGACAGCAGTTAGTCATTCATTGGTTCTGAATTAATGGAATCATGGCTCGCTTGAATTCGTGGTGAATTACTTACAATTGCACAGGCTTGGCCTTAAAACCCAAGCTTTTATAGCCCCTTTCTGATACTTCATGCAAGCGCTAAATTCAAACGCTCTCGCAAGCTGAGGCAGGACCGGCTCTCCTCGGTGCCGACCCGCGATGGCTGGGTGTTTAAATTCCTGACCTAGTTCATCGTATATGTAGATACTTCTCCCTTATTTTGTGTACCTACGACTTCGCGAAATAGTGATGAAGACATGAATATAGCCCAGTGGATGCTCGATTCCAGAGGGATGGTATCTTGTGTAGGAAATATAAGGAAAGTACAATATAATTCGATAGTAATTGTACTGTCTCTAGTCTTCCGATGGTTTTTGTGCGCTTAGATGTCTTCCACCATAGTAAAGACTGGACGTATCTACAATTTTTAGTTGTGTTAATCAAACTTTAAATTGTGTTGAATTCTGCATATGAAATGTAACTGCTTATGTCTCTCCACCTTACCCTACCACTCATTTTTTGGTTTTATCTGTTTAACCGTCACCTTTGCTGTTTGAATTCCGAAAAACATATCATACATAGTGAAATTACAGACTAAAATGATAGTACTCTTGTATATTACCATCTGTGCTGGAATATAATTGTTAATGCACTGAATTACTGATCGTACCACCATAAACTCACTTCGACGTGGGCTGCTCTACCAGAGTACAAGAAGGAACTTTTTTCCCTGACTTCATGATTCTGTGGACGTTTAGCATTGCGACGTGTTTCCCGCAAACAAGAGGCGTGAACACAGTCGCTCCAATTAAGAGATCTGCCACAGGAATTTCTGACCTTGAGATTACGTTCTTGTCGCGATTTGGGACTCCTTAGGGAGCTCTTCATTCTCCGTTTTTTATTTGCCTTTCTTTACGAAGTTTTTTTCTTATATTTCGGATCTCTCCTACACATGAGCAGGAGACGAACTCGAATGAATTGATATTTGGTAACTTCCCGTTCGTTTGAAAATCTTTGCAGACTTCGCGACGACGAGTTCGGGCTCGTCCCGTTGAAGACAACGAGGGTGATGAACACGCCCAGCTCGCGCAGCAGATGGAGAACAAATGATACCCCACATTGATAGTATTTTATTTTTCTTATAGAAGATTTAAACGCTGTCTTACAGGTTTCTTTATTCCATTTCATGAGTGATCTGGACCCCCGATTCCTTGTTGTCTTTCATATAAAGGTTTTACTGTATGTGATTTTTTTGCCCTACCGGATTCTGCAGACGATCATTACTTTGCATTGATTCTGTCCCTCTCTCTCTCACCTATCTCTCGCACTCACCTTTTCCATTCTCTCTCTCTCTTCTTCATTTTGTTATTTGTTTGTTATGGTATTTGTTGTTGTATCTGTTTGTATTGTTATACGACAATATTTACTCTGTTGTGAATCGTTCTCCGTTTGATGGTGATTTATTAGTTCCAATTTATTAAAGCGCCAATCTCATTCATGATTGCCCTTCTGTCTTAAAAACACGCTACATTACGAATGTCAATGTGAATGTTTTTATCTTAGCTACAAACCTTATTTGGTTACTTTTGTCTAGTTAACTGCTCAAATTTTACGAAGGACAGGGAGCATGGTGTTCATGTGGCCAGAAACTATTGTTTTCCTTGGACTATAAGTATAGTAGTGTGAGAACTCTGGTTGAAGTGATAAGGTTACTCTTATCGTGCCGTTTGCTGATACAAAACCACTGTTTTGATTTGCATTGTAATTTCCCAGTAAAAAGGATATCATGTTATATGCTCTGAAGAATGGGCATTACTTGACGTATTACTGAGGTAATATTACAGTGCCACTGGTACTGAGATTATTGTATATATACGCCATGTGACCTATTTCATTTTTCATCTTCAATAATTGTTAATTGGTAAGTTACTGTTACGCTGATTGATATATATATTAATTCAGTATTTCTTGATTAATTATATTACATTCCCCTAAACGCCACTGTCGTTGATCTGCTAACGTTACACGTACTACCAGTTGCTGGTCTATACACTACACTCAGTGGCTCTAATGGGATGCATTTATGACCTCAAATGATTACTGGTACAGATCTGTGTGTAATGAACAATTCGCTTTTGCTGACTGTAGATTTAAAGCTGCCCGAAAGACATTGAATTCCCACTAATTGCTGAACCTTCAGTCTCACCCAGGTCACTTCGACAAGATTGCATTAAAATAGTGATAAAGTCAAGGAAAAGGATGACGGCATATAAACACATGAAGTACAGTATCGATTGAACATGATTGAATATTGTAATCTAAATTATAATAATACTGTAAAACGAATAAAACAAAACATCGTTAGTCTTTGGTCACCTGAAATAAAAGTTATTTGGCTTCCTAAGTTTTTTTCTCTTATAGGAGCCAATGGATCCTCTCGCCCGAATATTTTCTTTTGTTTTTTTGTTTGTAGGCCCTGATATTAACTTCATTCAATGTCTTCAAATAAACTTATTTTTGAGATCATGATGTGGTTCGCGCTATCACAGAATATTAGACAGAAATCGATATTATTTTATAGCATGTGATATTCCAGAATAGATTAAAGGCTATGTCTTGATTTACATTATTTGCATCGCACTATAATATACTTCACGGGATGCATTCGATAATTAAATATTCTTGGTCCCGGTAAACCGAAAAAGATGGAACCCAAGGCAAAAACGAGAAACACTGAAAGAATAAGTGCATGTCGGTTATTAATACGCATTGCATTCTATGGATTTCTGACGGTGCTACTATATACTTTACTAAATTCAATGGCATTCGCAATTGCATAAATTAATATTCGAAAGTTTCATAATAATGAAATCAATTTACAAATTTTTTTGCAAATATTTATATTTTAGCACATTGAGACACCAACAAGTGCCACAGTATAAAATTAAAATTCAAACATAAAACTGTTTGTAACTTGACCCCACTCATGTGGTTACATTTGAAAAATAATGTACAGGCCTACTGGCCGCAGAAAGGTTTTAAAATTAAATGTTTCTCTCATACAAAAACAAAGTGCAGTTAGGTCAAGTGCATTTGAAAGTTTCGGTTGTTACTTCTTTTTCTCTCTTTTTTTAGGACTACTACAAGAAAGTGCATTACTTCTCCAGTAGGCAAGAGGGTTATCACTTCTGGGGATGGCGGCTTCAGACAGATAACCATCTAGCTGTAATAATATTATTATTATTTGAGGCACTTTCTTGCAGTATTTCACTTAACATATCAGACAACGAGAGTGCAGGAGAGAGACGAGTCTTTTTTTCTGCGCTCTGATCTCCTTCTCCGTGCGCTGCTCCGTCTCCGTCTCCACGCGGGTTCTCCGCATCCATCGCGGCCTGGATCATTTCTTGTGCGCGCTGCTTTATTTCCGCATCCAAGTAATGATCTTTATAACGCGGATAAAGCAGTACAGTCGCGATGAAGTGCAGAGGATCCGCATAGATCTCATTGTGAAAACGTGTGCTGACAGTTTCTAAGAGTGTAGTTTTCTTTGTTTTCACTCCGTGGTCCATCTCAACCTCTTTGCTTATGAGATGCTTTTGTGCTGCGATTAAAGGAATAACGTCCGCTACAGATGTGCATTAGAGGAGCTGATCTCTTTAGTTAGCTGCTCAAAGGGGGCAAGAAGAGAGAGAGAGAATGTTCTCTATTAAGACCCACTGGTTAGAAGTGCAATGTCGAGGGGGAGCTCATGGTCTGTGCTATGCAGGTGCACGCACAGGTCGCGGTTTCTGTTTGAGTCATCACAACATTTCGGCCGTATTTTTTTTTTTTTTTTTTATTTTTTCAGTGAGTGATAAAAGTCTTTCAGTGGCCGAATATTCGCTGCATCCCTAAAAATAATACTTTATTCTTCTGAAAATACCCAAGATTGCTTGAAGAACACAGACCATATATTTTGTGCAATTGCATGTTTATTGTCTTCCGGTAAAGATTTCTCTATTGCATTTTATTCAGCTACAGCGATCCACTAGATACCTCTGTCTCATATCAGTGATTTCCTGGAGCATTATCTTCTACTATGCATATGTGGAGTTTCTGCGCGAGGGGCGTCCTCCGGCTTCTAGTATGAAATAAATAGTAGTGTGTACTGCTCACAAAACCCTATTTTGGGTGTTAAAACTAGGAAAGATAATACTTTTTTCTACAAAAACAGGATTCCCTAAATTATCGTCATTGATATCGTTATCGCAGTAAATATCAGAAATTACCGTGATACATGTTTTAAGCCCATATCGCCCATCCCTAGTACCCGGGATGGTTGCCAGGGTGTCGCTTTGCTGTTGCTAGGGTACCCGGAGCGGTTGCTAAGGTGTTGCTATGCGGTTGCTAGGGTACCCGGTGCTGTTGCTAGGGTGTTGCTATGCGGTTGCTATGGTACCCGGAGTGGTTGCCAAGGTGTTGCTATGCGCTTGCTAAGGTTCTCGGGGTGGTTGCTAGGGTGTTGCTATGCAGTTGCTAGGGTACCTGGGACGGTTGCTAGGTTGTTGCAATGTGGTTGCTAGGGTATATTGAGTGGTTGCTAAGGTGTTGCTATGCGGTTGCTAGGGTACCCGGAGTGGTTGCTAGGGTGTTGCTATGCTGTTGCTAGTGTACCTGGACCGGTTCCTAAGGTGTTGCTATGCGGTTGCTAGGGTACCCGGAGCGGTTGCTAGGGTGTTGCTATGCAGTTGCTATGGTACCCGGAGCGGTTGCTAGGTTGTTGCTATGCGGTTGCTAGGGTACCCGGGATGGTTGCTAGGTTGGTTTGGATAGTTGCTAGAGTGTTGCTATGAAGATAGATAGATAGATAGATAGATAGATAGATAGATAGATGAGTTTGAATGAAGATAGATAGATAGATAGATAGATAGATAGATAGATAGATAGAAAGATGAGTTTGAATGGGGTTAGTAATAGTACACAGAAGGGAAGTCTGATTGAGTCTAATGGGCTCCGTGTGTTTAGATTTAAATTTTTGACAGTTGGAGTTACGGAATGTTCAGGTGAGCAGAGACTTTTCAATGTAAGTCTATGTGATTTTTTTATTTTTAATCTTCATTTTTATGATAACCATAAGTCTAATCAGTTAGAAAAGATATAGCACACCCGGCGAGATCAGTCAGAAGAGCTGGGCTGAGTTTGGAGTCTGTAGAGTTAAAGCTCTAGGAGGAGTTAGAGTTGATAATTTTAGTCTCAGAAGAATAATAATAACTAGATAAAAAAGTTCGTCAAGACAAACTTTAAGTTGGCTTGAGAAAGCCTGACCAGAAAGTTTGAAAAGTTTAAAAGTTTGAAAAAGTTTAAAAAAGTAAAGTTCATAAAGTTTGAAAAGTTTAAAAAGTTTGGAAAGTTTGAAAAGTTTGGAAAGTTTCATAAGTTTGATTAATAAAGCAAGTGATTAGCATATTGCTAGCATTACTAGTAAGTTACTACCATGTCATTAGCACGATTAGCAAAGTTACTAGCGTGTTTCTAGCATGATTAGCATGTCACTAGCATGTTCTTAGCATGATTAGCGTGTTATTAGCATGTCGTTAACCTGATTACCAACTTACTATCATGTTTCTAGCATGATTAGCAAGTCACTAGCATGTCGATATCATGTTTCTAGCATGATTAGCATGTTGCTAGCATGTTCCTAGCATGATTAGCATGTGACTAGCATGTCGCTAGCATGTTTCTAGCATGATTAGCATATTACTAGCATGTCACTAGCATGTTTCCTAGCATGATTAGCATATTACTAGCATGTCGCTAGCATGTTTCTAGCATGATTAGCATATTACTAGCATGTCGCTAGCATGTATCTTGATGCAGCTGATTACCATCAGTGACTAGCATGTCACTAGCATGACTTAGGAAGTTACTAGCATGCTCGATAGCATGTTTCTAGCATGATTAGCATATTACTAGCATGTCGCTAGCATGTTTCTAGCATGATTAGCAAGTGACTAGCATGTCGCCAGCATGATTAGCAAGTTACTAGCATGTCACTAGCATTGTTTTTCTAGTTCAAGCTCGACTAGCACTGGTTTCTAGCATGATTAGCAAGTGACTAGCGTGTCGCTAGCATGATTAGCAAGTTACTAGCGTGTCGCTAGCATGTTTCTAGCATGATTAGCGTGTTGCTAGCATGTCGCTAGCATGTTTCTAGCATGATTAGCATGTGACTAGCATGTTACTAGCATGTTTTATAGCATGATTAGCATGTGACTATTATGTTTCTAATATTATTAGCATGTTGCTAGGATGCTAGGATAGCTAGATAGCTAGATAGATAGATAGATAGATAGAAATAGTCAGATGATAGATAGATAGATAGATAGATAGATATAAACAGTCAGATGATAGATAGATAGATAGATAGATAGATAGATAGAAATAAGATAGATAGATAGATAGATAGATACAGTCAGATGATAGATAGATAGATAGATAGATAGATAGATAGATTAGATAGATAGAAACAGTCAGATGATAGATAGATAGATAGATAGATAGATAGATAGATAGATATAAACAGTCAGATGATAGATAGATAGATAGATAGATAGATAGATAGATAGATAGATTAAAAGTTAGGTTGTTGATAGATAGATAGATAGATAGATAGATAGATAGATAGATAGATAGATAGATATAAAACAGTCAGATGATAGATAGATAGATAGATAGATAGATAGATAGATAGAAAATGTATGGTTAGATAGATGGTAGATAGATAGATAGATAGATAGATAGATAGATAGAAACAGTCAGATGATAGATAGATAGATAAATAGATAGATATGATAGATAGATAGATAGATGAGTCCTGAATGAGTTTGAAATGGGTTAGTAATAGTACATAGAAGGTAAGTCTGACTGAGTCTAATGGGCTTCAGTGTGTTTAGATTTGAATTTTTGAAAGTTGGAGTTTACGGAATGTTCAGGTGAGCAGAGGCTTTTCAATGAAAGTCTATGGGATTTTTATGATTTTTAATCTTCATTTTTATGAAAACCATAAGTCCAATCAGTTAGAAAAGATATAGCACACCCGGCGAGATCAGTCTGAAGATCTGGGCCGAGTTTGGAGTCTGTAGAGTTAAAGCTCTAGGAGGAGTTAGAGTTGATAATTTAGTCTCAGAAGAATAATAATAATAATAATATTAATAATAAGTTTAAATAGAATATCAGTAAGTTGGCTTTCTCAAGGCCAACTTAACTAGAATGTAAAGTTAGTGAACTAACTTTGATGTTGGCTTGGCCTTGGGGCAAAAGAGACACAATACTTGTGTGTCCAACGTTCTTGAACTGCCTTGCTGCAAAAAAAAAAAAAAAATTCCTACAGCAGTATTTTCTGTGGACCCTTGCTGTTTTCTGTTCTAATAAAAAAGCCTAGGCTATGACAACAGCTTATTCTTATGAGTCCTTATGTGAGTACTATTATATTGACAATATGAAAATAAATAACTAATATAGGTTTCCTTTCTTCACAATTTATGTGTGATAACTTGGGGGGAAATATGTTGTCAATACTATTTAAAATAAGGAAAAAAGTAATGGTACTTAGGAGATAAACAGTTTTTTTTGCATAAATACTATAATGGGTTTTATTAAAGTTTATGAAAATAGAATACATGTACATGCATTTATATTTATGCACATAAATGAAACATTTCAAAAATCTTTGAAACAGTTATATTGAAGTATTTCCTATCCTGTGGCGCCATCGTGTGGACCACATTAGCATTGTGGCCTTCATTTTCTGAAACAACATTATGAAAGGGGGCATATTTTTTGAATGGCTTACAAATGTTAATGATTAGTTTCACTGATAATATACCCACATTAAATTGATTTTACTAATTATGTATCTTATTTCATGCTTTAAGAGTTTATTTTTTCAACTTACATTTTAAGCAGTGATGAATGATAACTATGTGATGTTGATAGAAATTATGATGTTTTTTTGCAACTATAATACATAAATTAAATATAATGATGACAAAAATTACAACAGTTATTGTTTTCATAATAGTTTACTATTGACACTACAAAATTTAGACATACAAAAAAATCAGCCAAGACGATGATTTTAGTTTTTTTATAGCAGATTAAAAAAAAACAGAAAGCAGCTGGTAAATGCAGTCACTTTAATATTCAAATCCAGTATCATGATCATTTCCGATTTATTTTCTACAGTTTATGTTCACATGGTGTTTTCGGTTTATATTCCCACAGCTATTATGTATTTTTGAAATAATCCTTATGTGATTGTCGGACCGTAGATTCTTGCACCGAAAAGCCAGAATCAGCGTCCTAGGAACTGTAATTCGAGAGATCGATGGCAAGGTGTTATTCTGCCTAAGACAAAAATATCTACAAGCACTCATTTTAATCTCTATAACTATATTCTTCTAATTGTTTTTTACTACTGATTCGCTGGAGTGTTTTAATGGATAACAGGCTGTAGTTTCTGTGTGTACCAACCTTTTTTTCCCATTCGAGTGTTTAGAAAAAGGCTGTCGTCTCTCGCTGTCAAATAGTCTCATTTCATTTAAAAACTGCTCACAAACACCTGAATTTAGCTCTTGTTGTCTTCTAATGGGTGGATTGCGTGCAATCGTTGTAATATTTTATTTTTAAAAGCTCTTAAAAAACTATAAAAATGCTTTAACTGTGAGCACGATCAGACTGAAACTCGCTCTCATCGGAGCGGGTGATTTTTTCTCTCGTCTTTCATACTGATCTCTGGCCAGACATCAATTATAATGAGATCTGACCCGATAATAATAATGAACATATGTTGGTTTAGCTTGTCAGTGTGAATGAAAATGTGTATTTATTTGTCCGTTCTCTCGCCAAAAAAGCCAGACATCACAGTGTTCTGGAGCGCAGAGCAATCGATGTGATGTTCAGCCCTTAGACAAAGAAAATCTCACAAGCACTCATAAACCAACTTATTTTTCATCGTATAATATGTCTTTCTAATTGTGTTTGTGTTGATTCGCTGAAGTTGATTTCATGTAAAAAAGGCTGGTAGTTTCAGTATGTAGACCTTTTTCCCCATGTCAGTGTTGAAGTCTCGCGCTGTCAGAGAGGCGCTGCCGCAAATCACTGTCATTTTCATAGTTTAACAGCTCACAAAACACCTGCGTTTTAGCTCTTGGTGTGTTCTAATGGGTGGATTGTGTGCAATCGGCTGTAATATTTTATTTTTTAAAAGGTCTAAACAAGAATAAACTCGTTTGTTGTGAGCTCGTTGAATGACTGCACGCGCTGATAAGAGCGGTGATTCTCTCTACCTCAGTCAGCGTCTCTTCTGTTTTGCGGCCAAGATATCAATTATTAATAAGCCCTGAACCCTTGTAAAATAATCAGATATGTGGTTTTAGCATTGTCAGTGTGAATAAATTCATGTATTATTTGTATTGTATAAACCGATTTAAAAGTGATAACTAAGGCAGACTCTCTCCTTCAGTCCCGGGATATTGCTCCTGTAGAGGCGCCATTTTTCTCAGACAATGGAAGTCTATGGGAAATTTCTGACTTTTTAATAATAATATAAAAAACCAAACTGAAAGTCTGATCACTCTGAAAAGATTTATAGCACACTTCTGCCCCCCGTGGCCGCAGGTGTCTGCCAAGTTTGGGGCTTTTGGCTTTAAAGTCCTAGGAGGAGATAGGTTTGGAAATTTTAGGTCTCAGAAAAAGAAATAAGAAGAAACAAATGAGCAAAAAATGTAAGAAGTTTAACATAGTGTGTGGTAGCAGTACACACGTACTACGTATGGCTTGGCTTCGAAGACAAGCGCCACATAAACTAGTTTTGAATGTAAAGTTCGAGGTTCGAACTTTGATGTGGGGCGTGGCCTTGGGCCAAAAGAGCAACTGTACTTGTGTGTCCAACCTTCTTGAGCTGCCTTGGTGGGAAAAACCTACAACAGTATTTTTCTATGGACCCCTTGATGTTTTCTGTGTTCTAATAAAAAACCCCTAGGGCTATGACAACCGCTTCGACAGAGTTGGCTAAAAGCTTCGACAGAGTTGGCTAGCTCGAAATAAGTCATGCCTTTTTTTCCCCTGTTTTCTATTTCATATTACTGTAGTTTTGTTGTTGTGGGCAAAGAAGGTAAATGAAACAATGCAGTTTAAGTCAAGGTGAAAATATTTCACAAATATAGTGTGTCCCTTCTTCACTTTATGCGTGATAACTTAAATATGTTAAAATATGTTGTTTCAATACTATTAAAATAAGAAAAAAAGTAATGGTATTTATGGAGATTACAGTTTTTTGCATAAATACTATACTGGGCTTTATTAACGTTATAATAAAAATAGAATGCATGTAGATGCATTTTATATTTATACACATAAATCTGAAACATTGTTTTCAAATCATTTGAACAGATATTGAAGTATTTGGCTATCCTGTGGCACCATCGTGTGGATAACATTAGCATTGTGGCCTTCATTTCTGAACAACATTATGAAAGGGGCCAATATTTTTTTAGATGATTACCAATATTTAATTAGTTTATTTATAATATACCCACATTAAAATCGAATTTACTGATTGTCGGTGTCTTATTTTCACTTTCATGCTTTAAGAGTTTATTTTTTTTCAACCTTACATTTTTAAGCAGTATGATTGAATGAATATAACTATGTATGAGTTGCTAAATAGTTTTTTTTTTGTTTTTGCAATTATACTCCATACACTATATAATGATGACAAAAATTACAACAGTTTGTTTTCATAATATTTACTATGACAATTGTTATTTTTGTATTGTAAATGATAAGGTTTTTTATGACAACAAATAAAGATCAATTGCAAACAATAAGTATCTTTTTTAGGTTTTTAGGCTGTTTAGATGCAGACAATGGCATTCCACAAAATCAAAATGTTACATAACATGTCAAAAAGATTTAATTAAATATATGATTCATTCTAGTTAGATCGAGCGGGGCAAAAAAATGAATAATAAAATACAATACCACTGAATACATACAGACCATACAAAAAGCAACCAAAGACGAATGATTTTCAGTTCGGTTTTCGTTTTTTTTTTTTTTTGTTTAGAGATTAAAATTGAAGACCACAGAAAGCAGCTGTGGTAAATGCAGTCACTTGAGTGTAATATTCAAATCCAGTATCATGCTCCATTTACGATTTATTTCTCTACAGTTTTATGTTTCACGCAAGGGGCTGTTTTTCCTTTATATTCGCCAAGCTATTGTGTATTTTGAAATAATCTTGTATGTGATTTGTCCGTTCTTGTGCCGAAAAGGCCCGAATCACGTCCTCTGTAACTCGAGATATCGATTGCAAGATTGTGTTATTCTGCCACTTAGACAAAAGATTCTCTCACAAACACTCATTTTAATCTCTTTAATATATTCTTCTAATTGTTTTGTACTGATTCGCTGGACTGTTTTAATGTAAAGGGCTGGAGTTTCTGTGTGTAGACTTTTTTTCCCTTTCCAGTGTTAGAAAACGGCCGCAGCCGCGCTGTCCAAATAGTCTTTTCATTTAAACGCGCCACAACACCTGAAATTTAGGTCTTGTTGGTGTTCTAATGGGTTGATTGCGTGCAATCTGGTTTTTGTAAAATATTTTTTTAAAAGCTCTTAAAAAACTGTAAAAATGCTTTTATTGTGAACACGATCGGACTGCAACTCTCTGATCGGAGCGGTGATTTTTCCCCGGTGGGCATTTTTCGTCTGTCTTTCATACTGATCTCTAGCCAGACATCAATTATTAATGAGATCTGACCCGATAATGATAACATATGTTGTTTTAGCTTGTCAGTGTGAATGAAATGTGTATTTATTTGTGCCTGTTTCTATTGCCGAAAAAAACCAGACAATCACCGTGTTCTGGAGCGCAGAGCCATCGCGATGTGATGTTCAGCCCTTAGACAAAAGTTAAAAATCTCACAAGCACTCATTTTCATCTGATATAATATGTTTCTTCTAATTGTTTTGTGTTGATTCGCTGAAGTGTTTGTTGTGAGCTCTGGTTGTGAGACTTCACTTGCTGATCGGATTCCTGCGGTGATTTCTCCTCTCGTCTTTTCTCTCTGTTCTGTGGCTAGATATCAATTAGTAATAAGCCCTGACCCCTGAAATAATCAGATATGTTGGTTTAGCTTGTCAGTGTGAAAAAAATGTATGTATTTATTTGTATTTTTAACCCGACTTTAAAGTGAAAAACTAAGGCAGACTCCTCCCTCAGTCCCGGTAATGTGCTCCTGCAGAGGCGAAATTTTTCTCAGACAATGGAAGTCTATGGGCAATTTCTGACATTTAATACTTTAATATAAAGGAGATAGGGTAGGTTGGAAATGTAAGTCTCAGAAAAAGAATAATAAGAAGAAAAAGAAAAATAAGAAGCCAAGCCAATTTAATAATAAGTTTAAATACAATTTCAGTAAGTTGCTTTCTCAAGCCAACTTAATAATAAGTTCTTAAATAGCAGATCAGTAAGTTGGCTTTCTCAAGCCAACTTAATTAAGTTTAAATAGGATTTCAGTAAGTTGGCTTTCTCAAGCCAACTTAATTAGTGAACAGATATCTTTTCCCCACGTAGGCCTAGTTTCTCTGTCAAAGTAAAGGACAGGTAACAAAATATCAAAGTGTGCGTGACAACAAAAACGCATGCCGTTTTAAAGGGAATTTTAATATATAAATTTTTTAAAATGTATTTGTGACAAATATTAATTAATGTAAGAAGATGATTGGCACTTAGAATCCATGGGTATGTAGCCTAGCCTGAAATAGGCTACCACTTTTAATGCTCCGATGCAAAGTAACCACCATTTCTTTTAAGGTAATATAACACATGATTTATATTATATAAATAATGCTGCACACCTGTAAATGTTTTAAATTTAAAATATTGGGTAATACTTAGGTAATCCTAAATATAAAGCACAGGCTCATATTTACATTTATCCTGCTTGAATTTGTTCTAAATGAGAAATGCACATAACTTCATAAGTACTAAATTTGCATCGGTGAATATTAAATATTTTATCTAGGCCTACAGTGTTTTTTTTTTTTTCTGTCATTTTCTGCCAACTGCAGCCATCAAATTTAACATCGGTGAGGCAAAGCTGACGGCTATTTGTGAAAATGCACTTTGAAGCGTTCGCTTGATAACTTGTGGTTAAAGCATCACTCAGCGGTCAAATGCTGCAAATACATTTTGCTTCTGCATTTTTGCAAATGCGGCGGCCGCACTTGCGGCGTTTTTAGAAGCACATTCTGGTTTGGGCCACCTACTGTATATACAAATATCATCAGGGCTTAATTATGGATTGTTTTTGTTTATTTAAAACACGTTAAAAACTAGAGTAGGAAATTTTGAATTATACAAATCATCATCCCTTTTCAAGTATTTTTTATTTTTCTTAATTACATAATCAGTTATTAAAAACCAATGCCTAACATAATAAACCACAAAACATTCAGCTCTTTTTACCTCTCTGTTGTCTACAGGTCTTGCACTCGAAATGCCTGAGTGATACACTACTCAAACCATGGGCCATCATCAGCTCATCAGGGGATATAACTTCTTGTCACTGCACATGTATTGGCTGGAATCGCAGAGACATGCACACATGTGGCAGCTTTGCTGTTCAAGATGGAGGCATTAGTCAGATGCAGAGAGACAACAAACAGTGACTGGCCGGTAGGGATGGGCGATATTTCTGATATTTACTGCGATGACGATATCAATGACGATAATTTAGGGAATCCTTTTTTTTTAGAGAGAAAAGTATTATCTTTCCTAGTTTTACCCAAAATAGGGTGTTGTGAGCAGTACACACGACTATTTATTTCATACCAGAAGCTGGAGGACGCCCTTGCGCAGAAAACTCCACATATGCATAGTAGAAGTAATGCTCCAGGAAATCACTGATATGGACAGAGGTATCTAATGATCGCTGTAGCTGAATAAAACGCAGATAGAGAAATCTTTACCGAGGAAACCTGAAGACAATAAACATGCAATTGCACAAAATATATGGTCTGTGTTCTTCAAGCAATCTTGGGTATTTTCATAAGAATAAAGTATATTTATAAATGCAATGGTAATCAACATAGCCTTTATCACTGTATAATAATGCTATAAAATAGTATGATTTCTGCCTTTATTCTGTGATACGAAACCACATCTGATATCAAAAATAAGTTATTGAAACCTGTGTTATGAAGTTAATATCAGGGCTCCAAACCAATGATTTAGTGTGTGTAGGTTTTTGGTACTATTGGAATTAATTTTATTTGTTAATTATTTTTTTTTGGTGCAGAAGAATAAACGTGTTTCATTTATTTTACGATTATTATTATTTATTTACATTTCAACATTTCAATCATACTGTCATGTGTTTTTATGCCTCATCTTTTCTTGACTTTATCAGCATTTTAATTCATCTTGTAGATGACCTGGGAACTAAGGTTCACTTAAAGTGGGAACTAAATGTCTTTTCCAGCTTGAAATCTACAGTCCACAAAGAATTGTTCATTACACAGAATCTGTACCAGTATCAAGGAGCATAAGCATCACTTGG